>NW_012267277.1:2484475-2572959 GCF_000151885.1 Dipodomys ordii | reverse complement strand
AGAGCTGAGGGACAGCGCCCAGGCCTAGAGTTCAAGCCCCACGACCGACAAAAAAAAAAAAAAAAAAAGAAAAGAAAAAAAATTCTTTTTGAGATGACATCTCAAGTGAAGCTTTGAACTTGTGATCCTCCTGTCTTAACCTACCAAGTAACTGCAACACATCAATGCTGAGCAGAATGTGTTTTTACTGGGTGGGGAAGGCCAGGTATTACAAGATGTGAGAGCCACAGATCTAGGTGTGGACTTTGCCCTAGGTGACAGAGTGACAGGTTCAAAGCAAAGGCATGTGATGATCTGTGATCCAGGTTTTCCTCCTGCCTCTTTTCATGCTTTCATTAGGAAAAAATCATTTCATGGCTGTAGCTGCTGTTACTGAGGGCCCCACTGTCAGCCAGAGCACCACTCTTGAGGATTTAAGAAGACTCTTCATGTGTGGTGGCTCATGATAATAGACAGGGTCTTCTTGTGAGGTGGGTGGAGTTGTAGGGAAGGGGGGCATGAATGTTATTTGCTATGGCTTGAGCACTTGCCACACTGCTTCTAAGAAGCTGTTAATCAGGTATGAGATCTGTTTTCCTGAATGTGGGGAAACTTGCACTCTTAGGGATGGCTTACATGGCAAGTGTTTTCTAATAAGATAATCCCAGCACTGTGAGGACCCCCTATTAGGCTGGTTCTGTGACCTTCAGGAAACATCAAGGGAGCAGCAGCAATAACTGTGGCATGCCAGGGTGACATAGCAGAGCCTGACAGGACAGACAGACAGATTTCACTCTAGTTCCCTCCTGAATTGTATTTTTGGAGCCAGAGAACATTACAGTGTGGGTTTCCTTTCCCTGGCATGAGGATATGAACTTTTCAGGCAGTAGGTATCCTGGGCTCTCCAGGGGCTGGATGGTATCAGCACAGGGCGCCAGGGGTTGGCCTCGAACTCTTCTTATTTCCAGGGCACGTCCTGTGGATTTTGTGAATGTTCAGAATTAAGATTTGGAAGGGGCCGGCCGCTGGTGGCTCATGCCTGTAATCCTAGCTACTTAGGAGGCTGAGATCTAAGCAACACGGTTCAAAGCCAGCCAGGGCAGGAAAGTCCGTGAAACTCTTATCTCCAATAAACCACCAGAAAACCGGAAGTGGCATTGTGGATCAAGTGGTATAGTGCTGGCCTTGAGCTGAAGAGCTGAGGGACAGCACCCAGGCCCAGAGTCCAAGCCTCACCACTGACAAAAAAAAAAAAATTTGGCAGGGGTGACAGACAAATACTACATAGATAGCTCTGTGATCACTAATGGATTTGTTGATTGTCTTGTATAAACTCTAAGTAAAGGCAACTAATTTTGAGGTCATTATCCTCAAGTGGTTCATCATTGCTTAAAAATGTAGAGAGAGCCAGGAACTGGTGGCTCATGCTTATAATTCTAGGAGCCTAAGATCTGAGGATCACAGTTCGAAGCCAGCCTGGACCAGACAGTCCATAAGACCCTAATCTCCAATTAACCACCTGAAACCCAGAGGTAGAACTGTGGCTCAAAGTGGTAAAGCTCTAGCCTTGAGCAAAAGAAGCTCAGAGACAGTGCCCAGGCCCTGAGTTCAAGCCCCATGACTGACAAAAAAAAAAATGTGGGGAGAAAGAGAATACGTGAACATGAACCAGTTCTAGGGTTCTTTGCACTTCCATTTTGAGTTCCATGGTTTTGGAACTGAGACATCATCTTTGGAACTTTCCAGACTTTTTTGTCCCCCTGCAACATTAGTATTTGTATTCATACTTGAGTATTTTGATGTCTCAATTTAGGATGTTAAGCACAGAACTTTTAGTGATGTGAATGGGCTATGCTTGTAATTCCCAGGTTGCCGGGGTAGCTCTCAGTCTCATTTGGTCTTCATCATTTTAACATGATGATAATCACACAGCAGTGACACTTTTCTTGGATGCATTTCTTTGTGTCCTTACCTTGTCATATCAGGATTGTGAAAAATCTCACCAATTCTTACTTTGTCAGGTTCAGTAGGACCCCTTGCAAAACATGCTTGACTGAGCATCAGGAAGTATGACTATGTGAGTGAGAGTGTATGTGTGTGTGTATATGTGTATAAAGGCATCCATCATCTGTTGAGCCCACTCCTGTCATCACAGGACCTTTGGTTCTAAGAACTCAGACTACTGAAAGGGCAGACACCTGCAGGGTGAATGTGGATGAAGTGGTTGATCCGGTTAGTTGCTACAAGCAGCTGGGACAGGTAATTAAACAGTCTGGCCAAGGAGCCTGCAAGCAGTGGGACACAAAGTTTCAGGAAGCTAGCTGCACTCAGATTTAGTTTCAGAACTAATAGTAGGTAGGCCTCCTTCAGCTTGACAGAGTTTGTAAACAGCATTTCCAGTGGGCTTGTTCAGTATGATTGAAGATGGAGCATGTGTGTGTGTGTGTGTTCTTTCATGGTTTATGTTTTCTGAGGAGATTCCAGTGTTTATAGCAATCTAGAGGATGAGGCTCATATCTGAAGGGCAGGGAAGAACCTCAGCCCATTCCTGACTCACCTGTACCATGGAAGTAAGGAATGGGCCAGGTGAATGGCAAAGATTAATTGGCCAGGTGCTGGTGGTTCATGCCTGTAATCCTAGTTACTCAAGAGGCTGAGATCTGAGGATTACAGTTCGAAGCCAGCCCAGGCAGGAAAGTCTGTGAAACTCTTATTTCTAATCAACCACCAGAAAACTGGAAGTGGCGCTAAGGCTCAAGGTGGTAGAGCTCTAGCCTTGAGCGAAAGAGTTCAATGACAGCACCCATACCCTGAGTTCAAACCACATGACAAAAAAGAAAAGAAAAGATTAACTGTACAGAGGGTTGAGGTAGGCTTGGCAGGGGAGACGGATCACTTCATCAGCCATTTATCTTTGATGGGCTATACTGTTTATCATATAAGTAACATGGGTCTCTGTGTACAGTGATGTCTTTGGATACTTCCTTCTATCACTCCCTTCTTCATCAGCCATTTATCTTTGATGGGCTATACTGTTTATCATATAAGTAACATGGGTCTCTGTATACAGTGATGTCTTTGGATACTTCCTTCTATCTGTCACCACCATCTACTCATTTGCTCAGATAAGAGAAATCACAATTGTCCTTTCCCTCACCTCCTCTGAGCAGAGCCTCAGTAGGCTTTCTGCAGGGCTGAGTCACTCTTCCTGTCTCACCTCAAAAGTATTTTTCAATGGGTGCCAATGGTTCATGCCTGTGATCTTACCTACACAGGAGACTGAGACCTGAGGATTATGGTTCAAAGCCATCCTGTGTAGAAAAGTCTGTGAGACTCTTATCTGCAAAATCTAGAACTGGAGGTATAGCTTAAGTGGTAGAGTGCTAGCTTGAGCAAAAAAGCCAGGCAAAAGGCTAGAGAGACAGGGGCTGGGAAAGCGGCTCAGTGGTAGAGTGCCCTAGATTCGATTCCTCAGCACCACGTAAGCAGAAAAAAGGCGGAAGTGGTGCTGTGGCTCAAGTGGTAGGGCACTAGTCTTGAGCCGAAGAGCTGAGGGACAGCGCCCAGGCCCCCCATGACTGACCAAAAAAAAGAGAGACAAATAGCATATATTCTGTCTGATATGCAGAAATTAGATATAAAATACACTGGGATATGATAAATTATACAGATTTTTAGATACACACAGTGAGAAAGAGGATACTCTTAGGAGAGAAACACAAAGGTACAATGCCTAAGTGCCTCTTCGTATTTACATAAAATAATATACAGACTGAAATGAACTCCAAGATGTGGAACACAAAAGGCCTCCTTTATTTTTTTTCTTTCTTTTTTTTCTTATTTTAGTTTTTAGTTTTTGATGGTCTGTCTTATTTACCTTATGTGTGGTATATTCAAGAGTATATCTTTGGAAGGGTTGGGGGAGGGTACAGAACTCAAGGGAAAAAGGGTGAAGTGTCACAGTGGAGCTCACTGGGCACTAATGAAGAGTGAAATATACAACGCCTAGAGATGGGAAGGAGGGATTGGGAAAGAATAAGGAAACAGATTACCTCATCACCTCTATAACAATAAGGTAAATTACAAAACAACAACAACAAAAAAGGCCAGGCAATAGTAAGGAGGCCTTGAGTTTAAGCCCCTAGCACCAGTTTTTTTCTGTGGAATCTTCCTAGACCAACATCTCCACATCACCTCTACCCAGCCGCCTCTGTTAGGACCCGGAGCAGCTCCTTGCTGTACTCATGAGAATTACAACTCACCTGTTTTCACCACCTGCTGATGCTTCCTTTGGGTACATCTCTTTGCATTCTTCCCATGTCAAGATCATGATCATCTTGATGCAGATTGGCTGTTTAATTGTTCACTTATACACCCATTGTCTTTTACCTTTCTGAATATTCTGTGAGAGAAAAATATTATTCTGCAGTCACTAGATTTTTCCAGCTTGTGGCTCAATGCCTTGTACATAATTTTCACCCCAGAAGCATATGATGAATTCATATCCAAACTAGATGGTAGATCAGTAATATGTAGGAAGTGTTTACCTCTCCAAATGGGAAATGATAGCCCCAAATTGTAGCATTTGCCAATATCTATGGGGTAAATTCTGCAGTGATTTTTTTTAAACTACTAAAATGACATCACTGATCACTGACCTAGCAAGCAACACACAATTGTACTTTATTGTCAGCTCCTCAACAGAATCAGGATTCTTGAATTGCCTGTACTGGCTGCATATGACAGATAAGCAAATTAATCATTTCATCTAACTCTTGCAGGTGTCTGCCCCTTTGGTGTTCTCTGAAGTCAGGGATATTTCTACCATACAGATATAAATCACTTCAAGAAAATAGTAGTAAAATGTAATAAGAACTAATAAGGAAGTGATAGATGTTGAGTATTTGTTATATTTATATTAAATATTTAATTTATTTTAAATATTCAGTTGCCCAATCTATCTGTCTGTCTATCTATCTATCTATTTATTTATCAGCAATATGCCTGAACTGGGGCTTGAACTAAGGGTCTTGAACTCTTTGGCTTTTTCACTTAAGGCTGGAGCTCTGTGACTGAGCCATACCTCTGCTACTAGTTTTTTGCTGGTTAATCAGAGATAGGAGTCTCACAGAGTTTTCTGCCTAGACAGGCTTCCAACTTTGATCCTCAAAGTTCAGCCTACTGAGTAGCTAGGACTTAGTAGGGTGAGTATCTGGCTCAGTGGTAACTTTATGTAACCTGATTTTTAGTAATGATTACATTTAGCCACTTGTAAAATATCTGGAAGTTGAACTGTCCTCTTTCCAGGGGCTGCTCCAGCACCCACTGGGGAAGATCTCTGGGTAAACACTGATGACTCTCAGCCATTAGTGTTTGGCTCATAAGCCAAGGAAGGAAGACAGTTGGCAGAGATTGTGAGCAAACTGTTGTTACAGATCCATTTCTCTGAGAGGTGCTGTCACCTCCATTAGCTGGACAAAAGAAATGACTTGTCTTCTATCTTGGTGAGCACAGTTTGGTACAGTGCCTAGGCTGAGAGTAAGGTAGCAGTGCAAAATAAAGAGATCACAGGGAAGAAATGTAAAACCAACTGTGACCTTCAATGTAGGGTGCTAGAACATTGTGTACGTGTGTGTATGTGTGTGTGTGAGAGAGAGAGAGTGTGTGTGTGTGTATGTGTGTGTGTGTGTGTGAGAGAGAGAGAGAGAAAGAAAGAGTGAGTGAGTGTTGTGGGGTTTGAACTCAGGGCCTGGGTGCTGTCCTTGAGCTCTTTTGCTCAAGGCTAAAGCTTACCAATTTGAGCCACAGCATCACTTCTGGTTTTCTGGTGGTTAATTGGAGATAAGGGTCTCACAGACTTTACTGCCTGGGTTGGCTTTGAACTGTGTTGCTTAGATCTCAGCCTCCTGAGTAGCTAGGATTACAGGTGTGAGTCACTAGCACCTGGCTACTAGAACAGTCTAATTACCAGAGATAGCTGTCCATCCATAGTGCTTATAGTCAGGGGCACTTCATTTTGAGAAAATTTGCCCGGCCAGAAGTCCTTCAGGCCTGTTTTAAGTCATTGAGGTCAACTGGACTACTTGGTCTAAATATTAGTTGGGGGACAGAAATGAGCCCCAGCTGGTGTCTGAAGCAAGGCCTCTGGAACTCTGGTGACTGAGAGAAGGTGATATCCCAAGAATGAGGCTCACAGAGAACAGGGACATGTGGAAAAGGCTACACTGGAAATGCATTGCCACCCTTGAAGGATTTTCTTTTCTTTTTTTTTTTTTTTGGGTCCGGTCATGGGGCCTGAACTCTGGACCTGGACGCTGTCCCTCAGCTCTTCAGCTCAAGGCTAGCGCTCTACCACTTGAGCCACAACGCCACTTCTGGCTTTTTTCTTTTTTCTTATGTGGTGCTGAGGAATCGAACCCAAGGCCTCATGCATGCAAGGCAAGCGCTCTACCACTGAGCCACCTTCCCAGCCCCTTTGAAGGATTTTCTTGTCATGTGTAGTTGGGGTTTGCTCTGCTATATTTATACCAACCAGGCTATCAGTATAGAAAATACAAATCTCAATTAGTGGCTTTTAATGTATTTGAGTTTCTATAGCCACAATGAGAACCGCTAGTTCTGCCTTTGAAAATTTAGGAATTTGGTGAATTTTTGAACCCAACAAAGATGGGTACAGCTAAAATACTTCCTCTTCTCTGATATAGCTGGCAGTCCCTGCTCCTAGCTTAGCCCACACCAGTTCATATAAAGGATTCATATAAATGGAATCCATCCTAAGGTAATAATCACACCCCCAAGTCATGATTGGAACATTATGGAAAAGAACATCTTTCACAGATTAGCTCACTTAACAGTATCAAGTACTGTCCCTAGGGCTTGAGGTTATGGAGATCCATTATGTGGAGGATGAAGCAATGAAGCAAACAGGATTCTAAGCCAGAGGATTGGTGGTTATACCTATAATCCTAGTTATCCCAGAGGCTGATAGGTTCAAAACCTTGGCCAGAGTCTTAGTCCATGAGCCAGCAAAAAGCTAAAAGTGGAGGCATATCACAAATAATAGCCAGTTTTGAGCAGAAATAGCCAAGCAAGAACGAGAGGCTCTGAGTTCGTCACTCTAATGGTGTGCGCATGCGTGTGCGTGTGTGGCATGTGTGTGCACATGCATGCACGGATGCACACATACAAACAAAGGCGATTCTAAACACTGTTGCAAGCTTTGATACAAATGTGCGCCCCATGTTCTTCATTCCCAGTGCTCCTAGGCATGACACTGCTCTGGCAATGAAGTCAGTGGAACTGTGTAATTAAGGTAGTTAGGGTGTTCTTATTGGGGATGTGAAGAGTCTGTAGAGAGTGAAACTCTAGAAACACAGTGAGACCTGTACTGTGGTTGGAAGCAAGTCTTTGTAAGTCTCTCCTTTCCAGGGACACTGCAAGGAAAGAGGGGTAAGAATAAGAGCATTGGCTTCTGCATTTTACTGAAGACTACGTTTCCTATTACTGTCTTTTGGGGCTCCGGTTGGGGGGGTCTCCTGATTCAAGAGGTAGTGCTGGAGGGTCAGCTGTTCTCATGATGGAGGGTTAGCACCGGGTGTGTCATTGTCGTGGCTCTACTTTGCTGCAGCTCCTGCCCATCCACACTCTGAGGCTTGGTATGGAGGTGGATTCCTTTGATGGGCACCATTACATCTCTTCAATTGCACCAGGCGGTCCTGTGGATACACTGAATCTCCTACAGCCAGAGGATGAGCTTCTGGAGGTAAAGTTCTGGTGAAGAAAGGTACAAAGACAGGACTTGTTTCAGTTCTAGGAAAAATGTGTCTACTGGGCTGGGAAGGTGGCTCAGTGGTAGAGCGCTTGCCTTGCATGCATGAGGCCCTGGGTTCGATTCCTCAGCACCACATAAGCAGAAAAAAAAAAAAGCTGGAAGTGGCTCTGTGGCTCAAGTGGTAGAACACTAGCCTTGAGCTGAAGATCTGAGGGACAGCGCCTAGGCCCAGAGTTCAAGCCCCATGACCAACAAAATAAAGAAAAAAAAATGTGTTTACCATGTTTCAGTATGACCAATGTCAATGTCATGTTAGCCCTTGTGCTGGAAAAGTCCTAACAACTTATTGGATAATAAAGGAAGCAGAATCCTACCCTACGCTCATTTTATCCATCTGTAAAGATGTCAGAGATGTCTTTTTCAAGGTTTACCTGAATGATTGACTAAGAAAGGAGTTGGAGCCAGGGGCAAGTGGCTCATGCCTGTAATTCTAGCTACTCAGGAGGCTGAGATCTGAGGATTGTGGTTCAAAGCCAGCCTGGGCAGGAAAAGTCTATGAGACTCTTATCTCCAATAAACCACCAGAAAACCAGAAATGGTGCTGTGGCCCAAGTGGTAGAGCACTTGCCTTGAGTTGAGGAGCCCAAGCCGACTTCAAGCCCCACAACTGACAAAAAAAAAGGAGTTGGAAAGCATCATTTGTCATTTTATTAGCAAAATGCTGCCTAAGGATCTAAGGATACTTGTTGGTGACATGATCTACGTTTTTGTTTCCTTCCTGTATAGGCAGGACAATAGGCACATGTCATTGGCTTTGTCATCACAAGGCCAGGTATGGTAACAAGCTTGTGGACCAAGCCAAAGACTGAATGTGGTCATGGATTGGAAATGGTTGTATAATGTCCTGTATTCTGGAAGTGTGTACACCTATGCATTCTCTAATCAAAAGTCTGGATAATTGACACTTGATAGCACTTAAGAAGGTCTCAAGTTGAAGGACCTAGAGAAATATTGTGCATTCCAAAATAAAAACCACGTTTACTGAGTCATCTGAATGTAGACATTAAAATAAAATAAAATTTCTGTAGCCAGGCACTGGTGGCTTACTCCTGAAATTCTAGCTCTTCAGGAAGCTAAAATCTGAGGATCGTGTTTCAAAATCAGCTTGGACAGGAAAGACCAGAATATTCTTATCTCTGATTAACCAGCAAAAAGCCAGAATTGTAGCTATGGCTTAAGTGATAGAGCACTAGCTTTGAGAGAAAAAGGCAAGCATCAGCACCCAAGCCCTGAGTTCAAGCTCTAGTACCAATCACACACACACACACACACACACGCACGCACACACACATACACACACACACGCACGCACGCACGCATGCACGCACACACACACACACACACACACACGCATACAATGTTTGTAAAGTTAGCCAAATAAGCTCTTGGAGTATGCGTGTGTGTGTGTGCCTGTATTTAATGTACTCTGTAGGGATTAAACCAGAAACACAAATGTGCTTTGGTGTTGGAAGGCTGTGCCAAGTCTCAGCCCAGAACAGCTATTTCCAGCAGCCATAAATCCCCATAGTGAGGACTTGGTAATGGGAAATGGGACTGATCCGTTTAACAGTAGAGTAGTGAGGAGGACTCGCAAGCACTGCTGTAATAATTGGAGACAATTCAAATGAATAAATAATGAGCTAAATAAATATTTAAAGCTACGCCAAGATAAAAACCTGAAAAGTGACTTTCTAATTTGTTGAGCTGGAAGCACACAGTAATACTAAGTATGGACTGAATTCTTGCTTCCATTGCATATGTTTGCTGTTTTTAGTACAGGTTACTTTCCATGCTATGTCATCCTTCCATTGGCACTGTTGATGTGATATGATCACTAATAGAATACCTCTTTACCACCCTATCCCTCAGTTTTTTTTGATGCCAATACTGGGGCTTGGACTCACAGCCTGGTCACTGTGCCTGAGTTTTTTCATTCAAGCCAGTACCCTACCACTTGAGCCACAGCTCCATTTCTGGCTTTTTTTTTTTTTTTTTGGTCCGGTTGTGGGCCTGGGCGCTGTCCCTCAGCTCTTCAACTCAAGGCTAGTGCTCTACCACTTGAGCGAGCCACAGCGCCACTTCTGGCTTTTTTTTTTTTTTTTTTCCTGCTTATGTGGTGCTGAGGAATTGAACCCAGGGTCTCATGCATGCAAGGCAAGCGCTCTACCACTGAGCCACCTTCCCAGCCCTCCACTTCTGGCTTTTGGGTAACAAATTGGAGATAAGTCTTATAGATTTTTCTTCCCCGTCTGGCTTTGAACTGCGATCTTCAAATCTTAGCCTTCTGTGTAGTTAGGATTAGAGGCCCAAGCCACTAGCAACCAGAAACCCCACCCCTTCTTGTATAAATGTTGACTTCTAGATCTTCCAAGAAAACTCTTTTGTCTGCTGCTAAACTTGTGTCCCTTGCATCTTTTTATGGACATAACGACTTGGGACATGAGATTTGCTTTTCCAGTACTGCCAGTTCCCTGAAGTGCATGAGAGCCTTTTTACCCTGTGGTAATTTATTTGTAAATAATTAAGAGGCGGGGAGAGGAGTCTGGCTTGATGCTAAGTGCTGGGTATGTTACAGGCTTGAGAGTAGTTCCCTGGGAACCACTGTCTCGGGACTCTGCCTGGGACTCTGATTGGATGCTTCCAGCAGCTCAGGGCCCTCAGTTCTCCAGTGCAAAGACACATGTGTGGGAAGGCTGCTCCAAGTCCAGTCAGCCCTGCCAGCTAGCTGAACACTGGCACTGCACTTGTCAGAAATTAGCACCAAGAATATTAGACTAATAATGCTTCTAACCCTCCCAGGAAGGTAGGAGTCAGTTGTGAAAAGCCTGTTGTTAGCTTTGTGCTTCAGTTTATTGCGAGAAGCAGACAAGTCAACTTTTAGTGACTTGTAGACAGAACTGAGCCAAACTGTTTGAGCTAAATTGGTCGATATGAAAAATTGCAATAGACTTAGTTGGTGCTAAGCATTTTTGTTATGTGCCAAAATAATATGAAATTGGGGTGGATTTTGATGATAGGAGTTAACCATTAATAAGGAATAGTGACTTAGACGGACATGGAATACAGGCATAAATAACTTGCGAACTGACAGCTTCCTACAGATACTTAATGGTCAAGTCAGCGAAGTTTACAGCAATGGAATGGATGTGAGACATGTGTATTTCATTTATTTAAGTGATTTTTTTTCCCTAAGGGCATTAAGAGTAAGATGTAAAGGAACATTGTGAATGAATGTTAAAATTTCACAGCTAAGTATTCTAGAATTGGCCACCTATACACTGTAAGACTTGTGATTTTTTGAGTGTGTGTGTGTGCAGATGCATATGTGCTTTCCAGTACTGGAGTTTGAACTCAGGGCCTTGTGCTCATTTGACTTACTTGCTCAGCTGGTGCTCTACCACTTGAACCATGCTTCCAGTTTGGCCTTTTGCTGTTTCATTGGGCATGTGGACTTTTGTGCCCAAGGTAGCTTTGGACCATAGTCTTCCAGGTCTCAGCTTCCTTAGTAGCAAGGATTATAGAGGAAGATTATAGGTTACTGTTGCCCATCTAAGGTAAGAGATTTTTTTTTTTGGTGGGGGGAGGTTGGTTATGGTGCTTGAACTCAGGGCCTGGATGCTGTCCCTGAGCCTCTTTTGCTCGAGGCTAACATTTTACCACTTGAGTCACAGTGCTGCTTCTGGATTTTTCTGAGTAGTTTATTGGAGATAAGATTCTCATGGACTTTTCTGCCCAGTCCGGCTTAGAGCCTCAATGCTCAGATTTCAACCTCTTGAGTAGCTAGGATTATAGGTATGAGCCACCACCACCTGGCTAAGTGAGAAATTAACTGCCTTAAATGTAGTGTTAATGTCTCTAGTGATATTATTCTAATGAAGTGAAAATGCACAAGGCATAGTGTGTTTTTTTTTGTTTGTTTGTTTTTGTCAGTCATGGGGCCTGAACTCTGGGCCTGGGCGCTGCCCCTGAGCTCTTCAGCTCAAGGCTAGTATTCTATCACTTGAGCTACAGCGCCACTTCTGCCTTTTTTCTGCTATGTGGTGCTGAGGAATAGAACCCAGGGCCTCATGCATTTGAGCACTCTACCACTGAGCCACCTTCCTAGCATGGCAAAGTGGTTTTAAGAAGGCTATACTTAGCTGGGCACTGGTGGCTTATGCTTATAACCTGACTGCTCCAGAGGCTGAGATCTGAGGATCAAGGTTTGAAGCCGACCTGGGCAGAAAAGTCTATGAGACTCCAGTTAACTACGAAAATCCAGAAGTGGAGATGTGGCTTAACTGGAGTGAAAAGAGCAAGTGGGAGCATGAGGCCCTAAATTCAAGCTCCAGTACTGGTGTGCATGCAGGCACATACACAAACACACATGCACACATACACAGAGCTGTGAGTGATTCACAGTGCATATAAGGAGATGTGAGTAGAAGTGTGAGAACATGATGCTGAAGTACCTGAATGATAGACCATACAGGTGTGAAATTTAGGCACTCATCCAGCAATAAGCAATTACTCCGACATATTTCATGTATCAGCCCCCTAAATTCAGTAAACATTCAGCCTTAATTTTGATCAATTTTGAAGATGTCTGTCATTGTCACTTACTATAAAAATGCCGTGATTCACCTGAGCCCCTTTGTTTAAAGGAACAATAATGTGATGCTGTATTTGCATTTTGGTAGGTTGAGCTAGGACAGAGACTTCTGCTTTTTTTGAGTGGGCCTCATCAGTGCTGACTTAGCCCTTGTGTTCTTAGGTCAACGGCATGCAGCTTTATGGAAAGTCTCGCCGAGAAGCCGTCTCTTTCCTTAAAGAAGTGCCCCCCCCTTTCACCCTGGTTTGCTGTCGCCGGCTCTTTGATGATGAGGCCTCTGTAGATGAACCAAGGACAGCGGAGCCCTTGATTCCCGAGATGGAGGTATAAAGGGTGTGGTGCATGGTGGGAGGAACTGGGGACCCACCCCACCCCTTTTTATTTCACCAGGGCCACAATGCATAACTTTTCAACCTGTCACACTTTCCATTTAACAACCTCCAACTCTTTTCCTTGAAATGTTGGTACATGGATGGCCATATGAATTTTGACTTTGGAGAATCTTTTTATTCATTCCCTGGACTCATGGCTTTTGGCTTTCAGTTCAATTCATTTCATTTTACTAAGGTTAGAATGTTGGTGAATGGTGAATGATATTTTCTTTTCCCAAAGTCTTAAAAATAGGAAGATCTATGATCAGTTTCCAAGTGAGTCTAGAAGTTTCCATAAAGCAGAAGGTCAGAGAAGGAAACAAGCTTTTTCTAGGGCTAGTGTAAGAGCACTACAATTAGGAAAATAGTTTGGAGCATGTGCTTTGTTACCTTTTGTCCTTTGTAACCTCATCTTTTATGTTGCTTTCTTCTTTTTCCAGACCCTTGGGTTTTAAGTCCATTCATACCACTTTAGATAGGTAGATCATCATCCCACCTCTACTATTTAACCTTTTTAAACTTTTGTGGCTGTCCATGTCTCCTCCTGTTCACTCTTCTTTGATTTCTGATTTCTCAGATTATGCAAGACTCCAGTACTACGTTATTTCATAAATGCTTTAGTGTGTTTTAATGTTGAGTTTTCTAGAATACTGTCGGTTCCTTGTGGGTAGAGGCCATCTTGAAAATCATTTTCCATCACATCTTGATTTTGCTCTTTAGTAAGCGTAAAAGAGAAGCTTAGTGCCAGGCTGGGTAATACACAACTGTGATGCCAACACTTGAGAGGTACAGACAGGAGGATTGCAAATTAGAGGCCAACCTTGACTATATAGTGAGTTCCAGGTTAGCCTGAGTATATACTGAGACCCTATCTCAAGACTACCCATTACCCCATAAGAAGACCTAATACATTTCTAAATATTGCTTGACAGTCTTCTTTAAATGTCTTATCTTTTGTTAATATATATTTATATTTATATATTTAAATATCAAGGTAAGGAATGTGTCATTACTTTGCCATTTTTTTACTGAAGTGAAATGTGGGTGGTGGCTTCTCTCTGAAGACTGATAGAAGTGCCTTTAATCCATGAGGGTGTGTAAATCAACAAGCCAGCTTGCTGACAGTGCTCCCATCCATCATACTTTACCACAATGGCTGAACGACAGCTTAAATTATGCCAAATGTCAGCCTAGTTCCACCCATTAGTTGATTGCTTTCCATTCTGTAAATACAAGAGTTATGCAGAATTGATTATATCAAGGTGATATATTTCACGTCGAAACATAAACTTATGCACCTGGGATGCCCTGAAATTTCTATAAACTTGTGTTTTGTAATTTTATGTGGCTTCTTCTTTTATTTATTTATTTTTTCCAGTCATGGGGCTTGAACTCAGGGCCTGGGCACTGTCCCTGAGCTTCTCTTGCTCAAGGCTAGCACTCTACCATTTGAGCCCCAGCACCACTTCCGGCTTTTTCTGTGTATGTGGTACTGAGTGCTAGGCAAGCACTCTACCACTAAGCCACATTCCCAGCCCTTTATGTGGCTTCTTAAAATCCTGGTTGTGTTTTCTAGCTTTGTCTTTTTTCTACTTATTCTGATACCTTCTTACGTTCTTCAAGTATAACTGGCTAGGTGGCTCAGCCAAAATTCTAATACTCATTAATCAGTGAGGGTATTAAATGCCCCAGATCATGTGTTAGCCACTAGAATTAACTTTGTATGACAGTACTGTACTAGGGCTCAAAGTCTGGACTTCATGCTTTTAGTCTTTTTACCTGTGGCTGGTGTACTAATAATACTTGAGCCATGCCTCCATTTATAGCTTCTTGCTGGTTACTTTTTGTTGAAGATATAATTGTTTTCTTTCTAAGTATCTACTTCCTCATGCCAGTCTGAAATAGAGCCTATTGATCCAGAACGTTCCCACTAATTTCAGATTTTGTAATTCAGAAACTAAGAAATTATTTCTATATTGAGATTCAATCCATTGTGGACTGGAAGTTGATCTCCCATGTCTTACAACAAAGGTTTGAAAGGTGGAAGTGGTGCTGTGGCTCAAGCGGTAGAGTGCTCACCTTCAGCTAAAGAACGCAGGGACAGCGCCCAAGCCCAGAGTTCAAGCCCCACAACTGACCAAAAAAAAAAAAAAAGAGTTTGAAATGTGTACCAGCCTTAACTTTGAAGAAGTTTTTGTGCCTTAGTCTTCCAAATTTAGAGTCTTCTCCCTGCGTACTCATTTTGATTTCACTTTGTTGGTTTTCTTTTACAGGTGACTCAAAATTATATATAAGGGATTGTTGAACTATAATTTTATTCACTGAGATAATCTTATGTTTTAAGAAATCTGCTTTTGGAAGTGACACTGTGGCTCAAGTGGTAGAGTGCTAGCCTTGAGCACAAAGAGACCCAGGTACAGCGTCCAGGTCCTGAGTTCAAGCCTCACAACTGACAAAGAAAGAAAGAAAGAAAGCTGCTCTTAGCTAGGTGCTGGTGGTTCACACCTGTAATCCTAAGTACTCAGGAGGCTGAGATCTGAGGATCACAGATCAAAGTCGGCCTGTTCAGAAAAATACATGAGACTCTTATTTCCAATAAACTAGCAAAAAGCACAAAGTAGAAGTGTGACTAAAGTGATAAAATGTCAGCCTTGAGCAAAAATAGCTAAGGGAGAGAGTGCCCTTAGCCTGAGTTTAAGTCCTAAAAGCCCTAGTACCCAAAGGGGGAATAAAAAGAGTTAAGGGTACAGGAACAAGATTTTTTTTAAAAAAACAGCTGCACATGCTGCTGATCACATGTATGGTATATATGTGTACACCGGAGGGGAACCAGGAAGACGACACAGAACTAGAGCGAATCAGGGAAAAACATACAACAGTGGGACCCATTAGCTGCACAGGACATTGACCAAAATGAACTAAGCAACTTAATGGCAGCGATGGGAGGGATGGAACAAATGGGAAAGAGGGAACAGATGATGCTATGCAAAACAAAATAAATGTATATACCACCCAATGTGGAAGAAATAACTGTATCGCAAAGCTCATAGAACTCATAAATGTTATAGACCGTGATAGACAGTTTGCTCCAGGAAAGTTAGAATGTGTTTGTGACTTTAACTGAGCATCACTATCCCACAATACTGTGAAATTTGGGAAATTATGTAATCACTTAATCACAATAAAAAAAAATAAAAAACAACTGCATTTAAAAATTGTTATTTAGGAAGTAGGTGCTGGTGGCGTATGCCTGTAATCCTAGCTTCTCAAGAGGCTGAGATCTGAGGATTACAGTTCCAAGCCAATCCAGGCAGGAAAGTTCATAAGACTCTTATCTCCAATTAACTACCAAAAAAGCGAGAAGTGGGACTGTGGTTGAGTGCCAACCTTAAGCAAAAAAGCTCAGAGATTGCATCCAGGTCCCAAGTTCAGGTCTCAGGACTGGCATGTGGGCGCATGTGTGTGCATACACACATACACATTGTTATTTAAGATGGGTGCCAGTGGTGTATATCTGTAATCCTAATTACTCACAAGGTTGAGATCTAAGGATCATGGTTCGAAGCCAGTCTAGTCAGGTAAGTCCATGAGACACTTATCTCCAATTAACCACTAAAAAGCCTGAAGTAGAGCTGTGACTTAAATGGTAGAGCTCTAAGTAACTAAACTCAGGGACAATGCCCAGGCCCTGAGTTCAAGCCCTAGGTCAGGCGCGTGCGCGCGCGCACACACACACACACACACACACTGTTATTTAGTCTGGAGTTTTATTAAGAAGGAGTTTTAGGAGATACCAACTCAAAAGAAGATGAGTGATTAATGTACTATTTATTAAGTGTCTATGTGAGGCAGGAAGTAGAGGGTCTGAGTGTATACTATGGCAAAGTAGTCTTTATAGTTCCCATCCTAGCCTTAGTGCATCACATTTTATGAGTTCCTAGAGCAAAGAAAGAAAGATCATACTGGAGCTCCAGAAAATTTGTAGGGGAGATAAAGTAGATTAAAAAAAAAGACAGTGCTATAAATAGTATAAGAACAGAAGAATTTACTTATTTCTATGCCAGTACTGGGGTTGGAACTCAGGACCCCTGATGGCTGTTTCTTAGCTTTTCTACTCAAGGCTGGCTCTTTACCACTTGAGCCATCTGCTCTCGTGTTGCCACTTTGTTTGTTAATTGGAGATTAGAGTTGCCTGGGCTTTTCTGCCCTGGCTGGCTTTGAACTACCAACCTCAGATCTCAGCCTTCTGATTATAGTCATGAACCCTGAGTGCCTAGTTAAACAGGAGACTTTAAGCAGCCCTTGTCCTTCTGTCAACAGGACTTATAAGGCTGTGTCTTTGAGCCTCTTGGAATTCGTGTGCAGTGAGGGACCTCCCTAAAGGACCAGGGCTGTAACATGGGGACTTGGGGAGCCAAGCCAGGAAAAGAATGAAGGACCCATGTGCAAGGCCCTCAGGCTGGCCTGTCCTTTGAAGATCACATTTTCATTGTTTGAAACTAGTGATTTTTTTTTTTAAACCTGCTTTTAGGATTACACAATGCCCAAGGATTTGGCTTTTTTTTTTTAACTTTAGTTTTCTTGTAAAGTTTTTATTGAAAACTTTTGGGAGACAAAAAGAAGTGGTTTCTCTGTCTCCTATATTGGCTGCCTCTGTGTGGTCCTCTCTGTCTCATCCTCTTATTACAAATCCAGGTATTGCTATTTAAATATCGTATCTGCTACTGTGTTGTGTAATGTTTTTACTGAGATTGAGTGTTTTTCCTTTTATGCTTTTAATGGGATGACAGCACTCATTGAAGTATAAGAGGTTAGTGTTCACAGTTCCAATGAAGCATGTATGTGGCATTTTAAAAAAAAGAAATGTGTATGCATACTTGTGGTTTTTCTGAAGCTCTTGTCCCAGTGCATGCATGCCCCTTTGAAAAAGATCAGCCAGAAATCTATGCATGCCGGAGAGATGTCCAGTTTGGAATGATGCTGGGGGAGTCTCGTCTCGTTCAGTCTCTTCAGAACAGAAAGCAACTGTTTTGAAGCATTTGTCTTTGTTGTTTCAGGCTGATCCAGTCACCGATGTCAATGCTGAAGAAGATGATGATGGAGAATTAGCCCTCTGGTCTCCTGAAGTCAAGATTGTTGAGCTAGAGAAAGATCACAAAGGCTTGGGGTTTAGCATTTTGGATTATCAGGTACAAGGCAGAACCCCTACAAGGCTTTGGTTCAGTTCTGTCTTGTGATCTTTGTTTTTAGAGTGATTGGTTTATGCTAAAGTTATGTGAAGCAGTCCTTGTTTAAAGCATCCATTGGCTCAAGTAAAACTTGAGTCTCAAATCAGGGCTGTTGGACCTTCATTGTTGGCTTTACAATTAGTGACTTTCTAGTGAACACAATGGTAGCTGATAGAGGTA
This sequence comes from Dipodomys ordii, assembly GCF_000151885.1. Lineage (NCBI taxonomy): Eukaryota > Metazoa > Chordata > Mammalia > Rodentia > Heteromyidae > Dipodomys > Dipodomys ordii. The sequence continues at coordinate 2,554,779 of NW_012267277.1, read as the reverse complement.
CTATTATACCCATGATGCTTCTGGAGACTAATCCTTGATGTACTTGTGTCTGTATGTCTGTGTATGTGTCTGTGTGTGTTTGCCAGAACCTCATTCTCTTGCTTTTTCACTTGTAGCAGGTGCTCTACCACTTGAGGCACACCTCCACTTCCAGCTTTTTGCTCCTTAATTGGAGATGAGTCTCTCAGATTTGTTTGCCTGGGCTGCCTTTGAACCCACAATCCTTAAATTTCAGCCTCCTGAATAGCTAAGATTGTAAGTGTGAGCTACTGGCATCCCACCTGATTAACTTTTTATTTACTACTTTTAAAAATTATATGTTTCTTATCATTGATGAACTTTAAAAATAGAGTATCTCCCAGCTTTTTTTTGGTTGTGGGGCCTGAACTCTGGGCCTGGCGCTGTCCCTCAGCTTTTCAGCTCAAGGCTAGCATTCTGTCACTTGAGTCACAGCACCACTTCTTGTTTTCTGGTGTTTAATCGGAAATAAGAGTCTCCCAGACTTTCCTGCCTGGGCTGGCTTTAAACTGTGATCCTCAGATTTCAGCCTCCTGAGTATCTAGTATTATAGGCATGAGCTACCAGCTCCTGGCTCTCCCAGCTTTATTGAGATATTTCACATACCTTATAAAATTCACCTACTTAAGACATTCACTTGGATTGTTTTAGAATAGTCACTATGAACTTTAGGACATAGTCAACATGCCAGCAAGAGATCCTGCACACATTAGCATCCGTTCCCAACATCTATTATGTTGTTTGAGGTAGGTTCATGGTAGGTAGCCCAGGCTGGCTGAGAATTCCTTATGTAGCAGAGCCTGTTCTTGAAGTGGAAATCCTCCTACCTCAACTTCCTTTGTGCTGAGATTATAAGCATGATCCACCACACCTGACCATATATGTATTAGTATATTTATAGTGTCATAGTGGGAGGAGGGGGATACGAAAGGTCACCCTAGGATATGTATCTATCATCTATCTATCTATCTATCTATCTATCTATCTATCTATCTATCTATCTATCTATCTATCTATCTATCTATCTATCTAATCTATCATCTATCTACCTATCTTATCTATCTTATCTATCTATCTACTGGTTTGTTCATTGCAAAATTTTGGGCAAATATTGCCATCAAGAAATAGCAGTAATTTTAGATTGTGGAAGTTGATGTGTTGGTTCATATAATGACAAGACAAACTCTTTCCTTCACTGCTACAGCCCACCCTAGGCAGTTAATGAACATCCAGAATGACTGAGCAAAGTCTAGGTGAGCCAGAATTTAATAGGATCAAATGAAAAGAATAAGAATTTGCTAACTATTTTGGTAATTAGATTTTCACTTAGAAAACACATTTCAGTTGTGGTCTAGATGTCCAGCTACTTATCCATTGTAACCTGGACTGGTATGCATTTGCATTCTTATAGAATGAGCATTTATGTCCTAATTATTCTTCTAAATGGCATTATTTGCTACTTATTTATTATTTAATTATTTAGCAGTGCTACAGGTCTAATCCAGACCCTCCCACATGCAAGGCAGATCTAATGAGCCACATTCCAGTCTAAGTTTTCTATTTTGAGTGTTGTATATGTTAAAACAGAAAAAGATTTCAGACCTTAAAAAAATTAATAAAACTTTAATCGAAGGTAGAAAAACTTGACAGTCCTTAGCAGTTTAATTCTTGGGTGATAAAACCATCCCTCTTACCTGTTCTGAGCTTTGTCCTTTTTTAAAATGTATATTCTGTTTTGATTGTACTGGGAGTTGAACTTGGGGTCTCAAGCTTACCAGTCTGGTGCTGCATCACTTGCATCACTATTTTTTGGGTATGGTCTCACCTATTGGCCTGGAACTGCCACCAGACTGATGTCTCCCCTCTTGCTGAGATTATTGGCATGCACCCATTCACCTGTTGTCTGAGATGGGGTCTTACTAACATTTTGCCCAGAGCAGTTTCAAACTACAATCCTCTGGATCTCTGCCTCCTGAATTATAGTCAGGGTTATTTTTGTTTTGTTTTGTTTTTGTTTTTGTCAGTCATGGGGCTTGAACTCTGGGTCTGGGCGCTGCCCCTGAGCTCTTCAGCTCAAGGCAAGTGCTTTATCACTTGAGCCATAGTGCCACTTCCGGCTTTTTCTGTTTATATGGTGCTGAGGAATTCAACCCAGGGCCTCATGCATGTGAGGCAAACACTCTACCACTGAGCCACCTTCCCAGCCCCCTATAGTCAGTTTTAATATGGATTTTTTTTTCTTCATGGCATAGGTATGCATTCTAACTTTATTCTTTAGGGTTTTATTTTTATTTTAAAAAGGCAGAACTTTTTTTTCTCCTCATATTCCTTCTCCTCATCTGCGCACATGCAGACATTCAGTTCTGCTAAACTGTGCAAAGTAAATCCTGCTTCAATAAAGTGCCATGTTCTCCTTTGCCTTTGTATTTCTCAGAGAGAAATGATAGAAACATACTTCAGACGAAAGGACTCAGCTTATTTAGTCTGTAGCTAAACATGGCAAGAAGAAAACATTCCTAAACTGGATTTTTTAAATTTTTAATTTTCAGCACACTCAGAGTGCAATTCTATACCATTTGTCAGTGGTATATAAAATTGTTACTTATGCTGACATTTAGCTGACAGGTGAACACAATTTTAAATTTGGTTTGGGGCAGGTTAATTAAGTGATTATACCATGCATTGTATAATTAGGCAATAAATTCTGAAGTTCAAAACTGTTTTTTGCAAGGCGAGGCAAAGGTTTAGCGAAAGCCATGAAAGGCCACATTCCTGGCTATTACCGCACTCAGAACATCCTCTGTGGATTTATTAGGTGGCTGAATAGGGCCAAGGCAGATTCCTGTCTGCCAAGCTCAGCATATTTGGAATAAGGAGTCCTGTGATAGAGTGCTTCCCCATTATGTTCAGGGCCCTGGGTTCGATTCCCAGCCCACAGTATAAAAACGATGTCAATGACGCCTGCATTCCAGCAACATTATATATAAGTAAAATAACTTAGACTTAAAAAAATGAAGAAAAGTTACTGTAGAAACATTTTAGCCATAGAGAGAAAGCACTAGAGAGGAAGAGCATCTAGGTGTATGGGACCTACATTAGTAGGCTATGAAGACATTGGATTTTAAAGCAAAGTGCTGGTGGCTCATGCCACCAGGAGATCCTCAGGAAATCTGAGGATCCCAGTTCAAAGCTAGCCTGGGCAGAAAAATCCATGAAATTCTTTTTTTTTTTGTCGGTCATGAGGCCTAAACTCTGGGCCTGAGTAATGTCCCTCAGCTCTTCAGCTCAAGGCTAGCGCTTGAGCCATAGCTCCACTTCCAGCTTTTTCTGCTTATGTGGTGCTGAGGAATCAAACCCAGGGCCTCATGCATACAAGGCAAGCATTCTACCACTGAGCCACCTTCCCAACCCTCCATAAAATTCTTACCTGCAAGCCGGGCGCTGGTGGCTTACGCCTGTAATCCTAGCTACTCAGGAGGCTGAGATCTGAGGATCGCGGTTCAAAGCCAGCCCGGGCAGGAAAGACTGTGAGACTCCTATCTCTAATAAACCACTAGAAAACTGGAAGTGGCGCTATAGCTGAAGTGGTTGAGCGCTGGCCTTGAGCTGAAGAGCTGAGGGACAGTGCCCAGGCCCAGAGTTCAAGCCCCAGGACCGACAAAGAAAAAAAAAATTACTTTCAGTTAACCAACAAAACACTGGAAGTGAGGTGTGGCTCACCAAGTCTTGAGCAATATTGTGATTTATTGACCAGAAGTTTGCTTGTGATATAAATGAAGCTGAGCTTTAGGAAAATGTGAGTGGGCAGATAAAGGATGCTGAGCTGGGCTGTGGAACAATGGCGTGGCAGCTGTCCGAACAGGCAGTAAGTTGAGTTGTGGAGCTGAATGAGGCAAAGCATCAAGCTCTTCTCCCTGAAATAAAAATGCTGAGTCTGATACAGAGTTCTAGAAATCAGTCATATGACCAAATAATAAAGCATGGACATTCATTTCCGTGAAAGGCATTGGAAATAAGATAGAGAAAGGGAAAAAGATAGAAAACAATGGATCAGACAACACATAAAATGCAGGTTAAAGTTTTCCTCTAAAATCCTGCCCCATGTGTGCATGCTGTTACAGAATCTACTGGCATCTGTGTAACTTTGAGGTCTATAGGACTGCGCGTGGAAAATAATACTGTGTGTAACTTGTCAGGAACATGAATATTATAGTTTGACTGTTAATTACTAAGCATCAAAGCTCTTCAGAAATTTGCCAAAAGTTGGTTTTTTTGTTTGTTTTTGTCGTTGGGCTTGAACCCAAGGCCAAATGCACTGTCCCTGAGCTTTCTGGCTTCTTTGTGCAAGGCTAGCACTCTACCACTTTGAGCCACAGCTCCACTTCTGGTTTTTGGGTGATTACTTGAGATCAGAATCTCAGATTTTCCTGCTCAGGCTGCCTTTGGATTGTAATCCTTAGATTTCAGCCTCCTGAGTAGCTACAATTACAGGCATGAGCCACCTGTACCCAGCATGAATTTGTTGTTGGGTTTTGTTTTGCTTTGTTTTTGTCAGTCATGGGGCTTGAACTCTGGGTCTGGGTGCTGTCCCTGAGCTCTTCAAGGTACACATTGTACCACTTGAGCCACAGCACCACTTCCAAGTTTTTATAGCATAATTTCTTTTTTTAATATATATTTTTTATTTTAAAGATACTGTACAGAGAGGTAACAGATACATGAGCAAGGTAATGAGTCCATTTCCTATGGAGCATTGTTGCACCCTCCTTTATTTTTCCCTGACCATCCCTTTCCTCCCCAAATCCCCACAAAGTTGTAAAATTAATTTTCAACATACTGTCTTGTACATCTCATTGTTACAATGGGTCATCCTGTATCCTTATTTCAGCATTTTATTATTTCCCTTCCCCTCCCCAAATTAGAAAAATATATATACAAGATGCAGGATACCAGAATCAAATACAGTGACAACAGGGGTTGTACCATGGGGGAAGAACATACAAAGAAACAAAAAAAAATCACATAGTACATTATAAGTACATTAAAAAGAACAGCAACCAAGATAAAATCTCTTGTGTCCCTATCTTGGGGTTCATTTTGCTTAGTATCAGGTTATATGGTCATATGTACATAGCTTTTGACCTCTTCAACGTGTCCTAGACATATACTAGTTATTGCAGATAAGGAAAGCCATGGGACTTATGTTTCTTTGAGTCTGGCTTACTTCACTTAATATAATTTTTTCCAAGTCTTTCCATTTCCTAACGAATGGTACAGTGTCATTCTTTCTGATGGAGGCATAGAATTTCATTGTGTATATACCACCTTTTCTTGATTCATTCATCTACTGAGGGGCATCTGGGTTGGTTCCATATCTTAGCTATGGTAAATAATGCTGCAATAAACATAGTTGTGCTGGTAGCTTTAGTATGACCTTATTTGTGATTGTTTGGGTAAGTGCCCAAAAGTGGGATTGCTGGGTCATAGGGGAGCTCTATGTGGAGTCTTTTGAGGAACCTCCATATTACTTTCCAAAGCTACTGAACAAGTTTACATTCCCACTAACAATGCAGTAGGGTTCCCTTTTGGCCACATCCCCTCCAGCATCTGTTGTTATTAGATTTCTTGATTATAGCCATTCTAACTGGGGTGAGGTAGAATCTCAATGTTGTTTTGATTTGCATTTCTTTTATGGCTAAAGAAGTTGAGCATTTCTTCATGTGTCTATTGGCCATTCTTATTTCCTCTTCAGATAAGTCTTCTCTTTAAGTCTTTAGCCACTTATTAATTGGGTGGTTGTTTCTTTGAGGTTTTGTTGTTGGGGGATTTAATTTTTTTTTTGTCGGTCGTGGGGCTTGAACTCTGGGCCTGGGTGCTGTCCCTCAGCTCTTCAGCTCAAGGCGAGCGCTCTACCACTTGAGCTACAGCGCCACTTCCAGTTTTCTGGTGGTATATTGGAGATAGGAGTCTCACGGTCTTTCCTGCCCGGGCTGGCTTTGAACCGCGATCCTCAGATCTCAGCCTCCTGAGTAGCTAGGATTACAGGCGTGAGCCACCAGCGCCCGGCTGGGGATTTAATTTTTTGAGTTCTAAGTATATTTTAGATATGAGACCCTTGTTTGTTGCATGTCTAGTGAAGATTTTCTCCCAATCTGTGGGCTTTCTATTGATCTTGGTTGTTTATAGCATAATTTCTTTTTAGGTCCTAGCTGAGCTTCCTACATTGTGCCTTAGTTATTTTTTTTACTTCTCTACCACTTACTTATAATGCCTTTCTTGGGTTATTATCTCTGTGGAATATTATTATTTACATTAGTAATAATAGCAGTAGTAGGAAAAGACACAATAATAATAAGTAATGTTTGTAGAGTGTTTATTATGTGCTAGGCCTTGTTCTCATTGCTTTTAAATGTTGGTGCATGGTTTCCTCATGAGAACCATATGAAGTAGACATTATTTTTATTAATTTACTCATTTATTCATTCATTTATGTGCTGATACGGGGGCTTGACCTCAGGGCCTCATGCTAAATGCTCTTGAGCCACACCTTTATTTCAGACTTTTTGCTGGTTAATTGGAGTAGAGTCTCTAGGATTGATCTTCCTGAGCTTGGCACCATAGTCCTCATATATCAGCCTCCTAAATAGCTAGGATTATAGGTATAAGGCTATGGTGCCAGGCTATAGGCACTATTCTTGTCCTCATTTTAGAAGTGAGGAAACAGGCACAAAATAATTAAGTCACTAATGTAAGTTCTCACTAGTTATATATATGATAGAATGGATATTTGAACTCAAGCAGTGGAGCCCTAGATCTAAATGTTTTTAACCATACTGCTGTATTACTTCTTTCTTTATGAATAGTATTTCCATGTGTGTCTTATTATAGAACATCCTTTTATGGAATTTATTATAAGAGATGGCCCTATTTTTCCAGCTTGGAAAAAATTTCATATCTTACAGACTAAGCTGCTAGGTAATAATCTCATTTTTAGTGTTTATATGAAAGTTTAGTAAGTATTAAAAATTAATTAATATAGTATGATCAGATGCATTGTGCAAGAGCTAGTACTTATTGCTTCAGAAGAAAATAATTGCAAATTTAAGAATCCTAAACTAGTGCAGAGTAATTTGTTGTAGATTAACATTCAATAATGAAGCAATTATTAGGTAGTTTGAAGAGTCAGTAGTTCCTTAAATTTCTACCAGAAACCTTGAAAAACTTTTAAACTATGTGGATTTTACCTTCACTTGACCTTATAAATTAAACATGGCAAGTGGATATTTTCTGGTGTTTTGATTTATGTTGAACTTTGAATAACCCCACATGATTATAATTCACTGGAAATGTTTGACATTAGCCAATTTTTGAACATTAGCCATGATATTGCCAACCTTGGTACTTTTGAATTGCAGTGATTTAGAAGGTACAATTTATTAACCAATAATTCTCCTCCCTCCTACATTTTGTTCTTCATTTCTTTTCCTCATGTACAGACTCAGCTTTTGCCAAAAACAGGTATTTTTGCAAGATTTTGCATTTGTCTCAGACATTGAAGGAAGTAAAAAGAGAAAGCATGATAGCACAGTTATTGAGAAATGACTAGGGTATAAATACTGTTAGTGACGCTTAAAGTTGTTTGAAAGCCCAGAGGGTAACGAGGGTTTATTTAAAACAAATAGTGAAGCTGAGTGCTAAATAACCCATGCTTCTAATGCGAGCTACTCAAGAGGCTGAGATCTGAGGATGAGGGTTCAAAGCCAGCACAGCAAGAAAGTATGTGACACTCATATCTCCAATTAACCACCAAATAAAGCAAGAAATAGGGCTGTGACTCAAATGGTAGAGTGCTATCCTTGAGCAAAAATCCTAAGGGACAGCACACAGGTCCTGAGTTCAAGCCCTATGACAGGCACCAAAAGAAAAAGTTCTGTGAAGGGATTGTGTCAGTTCTCTTTTTGGGCAAGCACTCTACCACTTGAGGTGTACCTCTAGCCCCTTTTTGGAGTTGGATGACAAGTGTACATTATGGCACCCAGACATTATACTTGTGCCGTATCTGCATGCCCCATGGACTCTTGAACTTTTCTACCTGGGGTGGCCTTGACCATGATCCTCTCATTTTTACCTCCTTAACTACATAGGGTTACAGACTTGAGCCTGTAATCTGCCTGGCTTACTAAAGATGTTTTAAAAATTGGTAATACACGCATAAAAGTTCAAAGGTAAATAAAAGCATCTAGTGACAATGTTACCCTCTTTTACAGATAAAAATCAAAAACAGCTTTTTACTTGTCTCTCCACCCAGAAATACTTTATACATGCATGGTTCTATAAGCAGTGGTTTGTTTTTGTTTTGTAATGTTTTAGGTTTTTTTTCTTCTTTATTATTGTAAAGATACTTTGCAAAGGGGTTATGGGTAATGAGTACATTTCCTATCGAGCATTGCTACCCCATCCTTTGTTTTTCCCTACTATCTCTTCCCTCCCCACCTGCCGCCCCCCAATGTTTTAACTTTGACACAAATACACACTTTAACCACTTTGCTTTTATTCTCTGATATCTCTTCGTTCATTTCAGTATTTATAGAGCTACTTGGTTCTTTTTAATAACTGCATCATATTTTATTGCTGATGTACAATAATGTATTTAATCAGCCTCCTGTACCCAATTGGTATATATTTTAAATGAGGCCGTAGTGATCTTTGTCATATATTTTTGTAAAACAGTAGCAATAAATCTGGTGATAAATTTCTAGAAGTGGAATTACTGATCAAAAGAGCATATATTGTGTAAATGTTAGTACATTTTACTGAATTTCTTGGTTGTAACTGTGAGACACATATTTAGCCCACTTAAAATGGATACTTTCTTATGTTGTCATTTAGATAATTCTCCTGGAAAAAATAGAGTAAGCAAGTGTATAATTCATGGATTTACTAATGGTTTTCCATGATATGGACAGATTAAGTGATAGCAATATGTAACTGTCAATTTCAACTTTATATATGCAGTAATTAATTTAGTGGCCTATGTAGCTAAGGGGTTATAAAATATTTATATTCACATTTTGATATTAGTGTTCAGAAGTCTTATTTCTTCCACCAGTTTTAATGTTATATTTCAGGGAATTGAGGAAATTGAGCTTTGGAAGGAAGGTATTAGGACTTAATTTTTGTCAAGAGATGGGAGATTTTAAGTAGATATTGCTATCCATTGGCAGGGGTCAGTAGCTTGTAGAAGTCGATGTGTTTACATTCATCTTAATTGATGAGTGAATGCTGAGAACCCAGAATGCAGAATTTGATGGATTGTGACATTATTTTAATACACAGCAGTCCAGAGAATAGTAACCTTAAAAAGTCAAGTATAAAACTTTTTTCCAGAATAGAATATAGAGGGTAATCACATATTGCAAGTTCTATAGTCTCATGTTAGAAGACTTATAATGTGGCCTTTAGTATTTGGTTCTTTTTGTAGACTTATTTGTTTTTGTGCCTGTACTGGATCTTGAATTCAGAGCCTCACACTCCTGCTTACTTTTGTTTCACTTAAGGCCTGGTGCTCTGCCACTTGAGCTACAGCTCCACTTCTGGCTTTTTGGTAGTTAGTTGGAGATCAGAGTATCACAGATTTTCCTGCCTAAGCTGGCTTCAAACTGTGATCCTCAGATTTCAGCCTCCTGAGTGACTCCACAAGTCACCAGTGCCCAGTTTGGAGGCTTTTTAAAAGAACTCTTTGAGTCTGTGGCACCCAAGTTTGATGTTGGTAGTAAGCAAAGTGCAGTGAATTTGCTACTTATATAGTGTTTATGTTCTTGTACATCTGTTGTATTGCTTGCTGCTGAACAAACCACACAGCTGCACTGAAAGGTCATTTTTGCTTAACAGGACCTAGGGGAGCTGATAAAGACTACATTTTGCCTATTCCTGACTCCTATCCACATTTATTTTTATTAACATCAAAGTCCCATAAGCTCCAATGCCAACTGGGCTGAAGATTTCTTTTCACAGAGGATTTGCTTGCTTTCCCGCTATGGGAACGTTCTGTATCCTTTAAATCATTTTAAGCTGCTTCATTTGGAAAATAATTCTTAGTGGTGTGTTCATAGAGTGGATTGATTGTGGCTACTGGGGAAATTCTCTCCTGGCTTAAATACTGCTTTTCAGGCCTGCAAAGTGGGTGAATGAAGGGAACCCACGCCTGGTGCGTGGACTTTGTCAGGTGTTTGGGATGACGGCTGACTTCCAAAGACCTCCGTGCAGCAAGACGAAAGGCTTCAGGAGACCCGAGGCCACTTAATAAGAGATCAAAGAGGCTGTGTGTATATCAGCTTGAAATCCAGATAGCACAGATCAAAAGCTTGCCTTGGCGAGGCAGCTGCAAGGGCATGAAGTTAGCAGGAGGCCTCGCAGATCTTAAGTCAGGCTTGATGGTGAACTTTGTGGGAATTTCATGGCTCTGGAATATGAATTGGGCAAAAATTCTGATTGTATCTAATGGGGGGGAAAACAGAACAGTGGGCAGGCAACAAGTGCCTGTCAGCTGAATGATACTTTCTCATAGTCCTTTCTTTTCTTTTCTTTCTTTCTCTCCTTCCCTCCCTCCTTTCCTTTCTTTCGTTCTTTTCCTCTTACTCCCCCCATTTCCCTTTCCTTTTTCCTTTTCTTTTCTCTTTGCTTTTCCTTTGTGTGTGTTCATAGTGCGTGCGTGTGTGCGTGCGTGCGTGCGTGCGTGCGTGTGTGTGTGTGTGTGTGTGTGTGTGTGTGTGTGTGTGTGTATGTTTATATGTGCCAGTACTGGGCTTGAACTCAGGGCCTGAATCTTTTTGCTCAAAGCTGACACCCTACCTCTTGAGCCTCACCTCCAATTCCAGTTTTTGGTGGTTCATTGGAGATAAGTGTCTCACAGACTTTCCTGCTCAGGCTAGCTTTGAACTGTGGTCTCTTAATTTTGTCTGCTTGGGTTGATTTTAAATTGTAATACTCATCTCTCAGCTTCCTGAGTAGTTAGGATTATAGGCATGAGCCACTGGCACCCGGCAAACATGTTAGTTTTTTCTTATTTTCAGTTTGCTAAAAATATTCTCTAAAATAAAAATCACATACTATTGTAAAGTTATGAGGTCTAAATAAGAAGATACATATAAATGCCTGTATTTTTCTCTGCACAAAATAATCAATTTTTACTGAAAAAAAATGATGATGATGAGAAACATTTTTAAATACATTTTCAGCACAGGTATGCTATACCTGTCATTTGTTTTCCTCCAAAGATGTTTTTGTTCATTTACTATGAGCTGATATAGAGACTAGATTAGTGAGAAAATATACTCCCTTTATAGATGTTACATATGATATATGCTCATTGAGAATTCTTATGCCAGTTATACTATAGGTTTGGGAGATCTCCAGTGAACGAACTAGACAAAAGTCCCATTCTTGTGGATAGACTGTAAATTCAATTAGCAGGAGGGAGCAGTTGCACAAAGTTAAATTATAATAAAGCAAACAGGATTGGGTCCCATTCTGTGCCATCCATTACAGCTATAGCAGTGATAGAAGTAAGAGTCTAACAGGATTATTTCTCAGAAGCTAGAGGCCTCAAAAGGAATTGAGGACTGTGTGGATGCAGCAAGTGACCTTCCAGACATAGCAGTGATATGGAATTGATGTTAGTGCTGATTTTGTTTCTTTATATTCTTTAGTAACTAATTCTAAATGTCTAAATTTTGTTCCTTTTAGTGAAAAATTCACTGAGAAGCCTTATGTTCTAATTATCTATCTGTCTGTCTGTCTGTCTGTCTGTCTGTCTGTCTGTCTGTCTGTCTGTCTGTCTGTCTGTCTATCTATCTATCTATCTATCTATCTATCTATCTATCTATCTATCTTGGTGCAGAGCCTGGGCACTGTCCCTGAGCTTTGGTGCTCTGGGCTAGTTCTCCACCACTTTGAACCACAGTTCCACCTCTGACAAGAGTCTCACAGCCCTTCCTGCCCAGGCTGGTTTTGAACTGTGATCTTCACATGTCAGCCTCCTGAGTAGCTAGGATTACAGGCGTGAGCCACATGCCTAGCATGTTCTAATTCTTGATTTGGAAAACATGACAATATGCTAACAGCTTCCTGTGTCTTTGGGGCACTTTATCTGATTTCATCTTTTGTACAGTCCAGGGCTAGATTCTGGGCTTAGCCTCGTGTCTTGAGGAGGAAACCAGTACTGAGAGGTTAAGAATTTGTTCACAATCCCCTTGTTAGAGTAGGACGTGGTAGAGCTGAGCTCCAGAGGGCCAGAAGGACGAACATTCAGTTTGGACCCTAATTGTGCCTTAATTGAAGATGGTGGTTATTTCTAGTTATTTGTCTTTTTTGATAGACATACTTAATAAAGTTCTAAAGATTTTGCTTCTTGTTAGCTTCCCCCATCCCCTGCTTTTTCTCGTGGTACTAGGGTTTGAACTCATGGTCCCATGCTTAATAGGCAGCCCCTAAACCAGTTGAGCCATCTTCTAGCCTTTGCCTTTTATTATCCTTGAAGCTTCTGATCCCTTACCTTTACTCTTCCTGCTGCGACAGCGCTCTGAAAAGATGTAGTGATTTTTTGCTGCCAGAATACGAAACTGTGAACTGTGAATGCTTTGAACTATGAGTGGTTTGTCTGGAGTTTCCCAGGAGATTGGACTTTTGGGGCTTTTCCTGTATAATCTAAAGTTAGCAAACTTGATTCTTCACGTCATGTGCTATATGTCATGGATTATTAGTTGATCTGTAAATGATTGAATAAAAAACCCCAACACTATTGAGTCTAGTGGGTTTTTTTTGGGGGGGTGGAGGGGGCGGTGGGCAGGCAGGCAGTACTGGGGCTTGAACTCAGGGCCTTGTGCTTTCCTTTAGCTTTTTTGCTAAAGCTAGCACTATACCATTTGAGCCACATCTCCACTTCTGGCTTTTTTGGTGGTTGATTGGAGATAAGAATCTCATGGACTCTTCTGCCCAGACTGGCTTTGAACTGTGGTCCTCAGATCTCAGTCTGCAGAGTAAGTAGGATTACAGGCATGAGCCACTAATGCCCAGCTCAAAATAGATTTTTAAAATATTAGATATGCAGAGTAAAATGATATGTAAGCTTAATATTATATGCTTCTCTTCCATTGCACTTTTAATTGCCTTGTGTGCTGTACTTTTTGTGCTGCTCAAGGGCTGTTGAGTTCTATGTGTGATGTGTAGAAAAATTATTCTTCCTATCCAGTGGAAGCAGTATCACAAGGAAGAAGGGGTTGTATAAGTACAGTCAACTTCGAGTGCACTGAATTGTATTCTGTACATACATACTTTGAATATCATGGTGGTGTGGTAATTGGTGTGATTAGTGCAATGCTTTATTCTATTATAAAATAAAGTTAATGGGTTGAGAGTCAGTCTAGTTAAAAATTTGCTTGTTGTTCATTAGAATCATTTAGTTATTGCATTCACAGTAAATTTATTTGTCTTTTCTAAAAATAACTGCTTAGCTTATTGGCCAAATCAGAAGAAGCTCTTTTGAAATAATTAATTACAACCACTATCTTAAATCAGCACTACTCTAGTGTTTTTCAGTTTCAGCAAATAGTACTTGACGTGTTTTCCTTACTCTCTGAAAATGGTAACAGGGAGAAAAAGATGGTTTTAGATTTGTTTAAAAAGAGCCAGGTAGTGTTGGCTCATGCCTGTAATCTTAGCTACTCAGGAGGCTGAGAGCTGAGGATTGTGATTTGGACTCAGTCCAGGCAGTAAAGTTCATGAAACTTTTATCTTCAATGAACTGGCAAAAAAGCCAAAAGTGGAGGTGTGGCCTAAATGGTAGAGCAACAGCCTTAAACAGAAAGGTTAGGGAACTTGAAGTCCTAAGCTAAAGTCCTAGTCCTGGCACCTTAAAAAAGAAAAGAGAGAAAGAAAGAGAAGGAAGGGAAAGAAAGAAGGAAGGGAGGGAGGGAGGGAGGGACGGAGGAAGAAAGGAAGGCAGGCAGGCAGGCAGGCAATAGCCATGAACTGAAGCCTTGAGCCTGATTCTGTGGTATATGTGCTGTAACCTGAGTTCACTGGCTGGTAGGTCATTTCTTTCCATTTGTGGAGTACTTTCTGTATCAGTCTATTGACATGGCTTTGCCATATCTGCCTGGAATAATTTCCTTGTTGGTGAAGCGCTTTGTGCCACAGCTGCAGAGCAGGTGTGCTGGTGCATTGAGCTACTAAACCACACAGCATGGAACGCTGATGCTTTACAAGTAAGACATATAAATTAACCATATTTCCTCTCACATGTAGACTTGGGCCAACTTCTTATCTTAATATTGTCAGTTGATCATAAGTGCCCAAAATATCAAAGGTAAAAGGATTTGTAGACAGATTTTCATATGAAGTAGACTGGGGTCTATCTCTTGTCCTTTCCGCTGGGTGGTCTCTATTTCGTGCTTTTCTAGTGACTTTGCCTCCTGCATGCCTTGCTTGCGTTTCTTGTCACGTGTTGGAGCAGTCATGGTTAAAGCCCTGCACATGTAGTTGATGTGTGTGGTTGACATTTTAGTGGCATCACCATCCTGCCGAAAGCGACGCCCCTGCACTCTGCCTGAGTTTATGGGAAATCTGCTTTCTCTTTGATCTCTGGGAACAGACACAAATATTCATTTTATAGACACTTCAGAAACTTTGAATTGCATCCATTTGGGCATAATGATTGTCACATGTTTGCATCTGTTCATATAAAGGTGTTCTTGTGCTCACCAAACAGATGGATTCTCGAGAAAGTAGTATACATTAAAATTGGCAAAGAAGCCCATGATATACCTGTATGTGCACACGTGCTTCACATCCTTGCTCTGGCTTTCATCCTCTGGGCTAAGGAACATAGGCCTTTAACACTTAAAGGATGCAGTTTAGATTGAGAGGTGATAAATGTTGGCATTCATTCACCCTGTGTTCATTTAGCAAAAATTTATTGGCAAGTAGGGAGGTAGTATTGCTTAATGGATGGAATTTAACTGGCTGGTTTAAATCCTAGCTCTGGTAGTAATCACATGTGTTTTGGTTGTTTAATTTTCTCTTTTCTCTCCTCTTCTGTCTTCTGTTTTGGTATACAGATTGAAGTTTCTTGATCCTTATTGATTGGAGAGGTTTGATAATATTTTTATGAGCTATAGGGAGCATCTTTCACAAGTTGCAAGTTCTTTCAAAAGAAGCAACCATATGGGACACTGCTAGAGCTTTTGAATAAAGAGGGGAAAAGTTCCTAGGGGAGAGACTGGTAAGGTATGTCTCACATTCTGTGATTGGGCTTTAGTGCCCTCTATTGACAATTTAGCAGAAAGCAACATTTGAATCTTCACACAATGTTCATTATCAAAAGGAGAAAAATGAGAGTTTTTTTAGCTTGTGATAACAGGTGATCAAATATGAAAGGGACTTTAATTTAAAAATTCACTTGCAGAGACTCAAGGTCGGGCAAGGGTCTTGAGAAATATCTATAACTTTTTGTTCTTTATGCCATGCCTGTGGTACAATGGATTGTATTTTATAAAATGAAGCTTTCTGACTAGAAGCAGCTGAGTCAGGTTGGTCTTAGAGTAATTTTGCATGCAGCAAGGCCTCTAGAATAGCAGCCATCCTGGTAGGGTGCTATTGTTCCAAAGGCAGCTTCTACCTGTGATGGTCAGGAGAGAAAATGCCTTGCTCATTAAAGGACTTCAGCTGTGTGAGAAATCACAGTCAGAAAAGTCATCATAGGAAATAAAATAATCATTATAAATAATGGAGCCTCTCCAGAAATGGGTGGTTTATTTTTTTCTTTCCTTTAGATGACAAAGAAGCTGTCTTGGGGTTTTCTCCCCCAAGAAAAGGGATGGTATATTTGCTTTAGTGCTTAGAATAATTAGAGGTCTAGAACTGAATAAAGTTTAATAAGCAAGAATGGCTTTATATAGTTTGAGACCCCCCCCAAAAAAAAACCCAACTCAGTTCTTTGTGTAAATAGTTCTCACCAAGACTTTTCTATAATAAATAAAATCTATTCATCTTTCTAGAGTAGATCTAGTTCCATTATTTCCTGGTAAATCATCATTATCTTTTTTTTTTTTTTTGGTCGGTTGTGGGGCCTGAACTCTGGGCCTGGGCACTGTCCCTCAGCTCTTCAGCTCAAAGCTAACACTTTACCACTTGAGTCACAATGCCATTTCCAGTTTTTCTGCTTATATGGTACTGAGGAATCGAACCCAGAGCCTCATGTATGCAAGGCAAGCACTCTACCATTGAGCCACCTTCCCAGCCCCTGGTGAATCATCATAATTCTATAATTCTTTCTAATGATCATTTCTGTTGAAAATGTATTAGTACATTTTCAAATGAATTTTGGAAAGTGTAGGTAATTATACTTCAATGTACATTGTATACATTTTGGAAATGTATTCATCTATTTGGGTTAAAAAATAGTTCATTTTGATTCAGTGTTCTGTAAAACTAGAGATTGCTCACAGCCAGCTTAGGCAAATCATTTATTTGCCGTTGGTATTTTACTGTTGCAGTTTTTCTCTGAGAAACTTTGGTAATTATTCATACAAAGTAATGCTAGCTGCTTTCTGTGTGTTTCATGAGAGGAGTGAGCTATAATGTAGTTTGCCTTCCTCCTCAATAAAAAAGCCTTTCATCAAAAACTGACATCCTAAATGAAGGACATAATTGTACAGCTTATTTATTAGTGTGTCAAACTTAAAATGTAATGGTTTCATATTTCAGCATAGAAAGTGTGTTGTGATTCATGGTTACTGGTGACAGAATAGACAGCTCTTTTATATTCCTGTGCTGATTGCCCGCTGATATACCAACTGACTTTCCATGTCCCTTCTCTTCTCTTCCTAGGCAATAGCTCCCTCTACTTGAAAATATTGGTGTAATTATACTTTAACACTGCATACTTTATTAGTGAGTTCCCTGGACTATTTTTTTTTTTGCTTTTAATTCTCTCCATAAATATATGGAGTAAAATACTAGAGCATATAAGAAAATGACCAAGGATCTCTTAACTTAGGGAGAAAGGCAAGGTTAGCTAAGCGAAGCAAAGCTGTTTGAAGGCTTTTTTTTTCCCCCCAAGAAAGTAGCTGTGCAGTGTTTGTTGGCTTCAATATGATATATTTGGTTAAAATTGTGTGTACAACTTTGAAAGTGAGCTATGATATCTGGAACACAAGAGATATAGAACACTGGATCAGAAGGAAAACTTCAAAAGCCAGGCATGATGGTGCATGCCTAGAATCCTAGCACTTCAGAGTCTGAGGCAGCAGGGTCATGAGTTTTGACTAGCCTGAGCTAGTAGTGAAACCTTGTCTTCACAAAGAAAAGAGAAGCTGGACACTGGTGGCTCGTGCCTATAATATTAGCTACTCAGGATGCTGAGATCTGAGGATCAAAGTTCAGTCAGCCTGGGCAGGAAAGGCTGTTAAGACTCTTATCTCCAGTTTAACACAGAAAACCTGAAGTGGAGCTGTGGCTCAAAGCAGTAGAGTGCTAGTCTTGAGCAAGCAAGAAAGGGAGAAGGAGGGGGAGGGAGAGGGAGAAGGAAGGAGAGAAAAAGGGAAGTGAGAGAGGGAGGAAGGAAAGGGAAAGGGAGAAGGAGGTGGGGAAAGGAAGGGATGAGAGGAGGGAAGATAAAGTGATGGGTAGCGAGGAGAGGAAAGGGAAAGGGCAGCTAACACAGAAGTTGGCAGTTTAACTTCTCTGGTTTAAGGAAGGGCTTAATAGGAGCTAATTGCTAAGACTTGCTTTTGTGGAACAGTGTGCACATGATTTAACAATAGGAGCAACATAGGAAAACCCCTCCCCTCTCTAAGATTGAGTTTTAATAATAGTTTGATTGTGTGTGTGCGTGTGTGTGTGTGTGCGTGTATGTATGTGTGTGCTTCCCTATTGGGGCTTGAACTCAGGGCCTTACACTTTCACTTAACAGTTTTGCTCAAGGCTGATGTTTTACCTGCCATTTGCTACACCTCTACTTCCCAGCTGTTCGCAGACACCTTGTAGTCCAACTATGTCAGTCACCAGAGGTTTAACAGACACGTTTACCTGAATTGAGCACTCAGACAGTGTTAAGTGCAAGTGTTAAGATTCTATCTCCACCTTGATTCAAGGTGCTGTTTGTGTGGATGTCCAGTGATATTCTATTTTATTGCATGTTGCCTTGAGCATGGCTTCAGAATGCAAATCACAGGAAGTAAATAGTAACGTGTTTTCTGAAGCATAGGTTGTCCTGACTCATAGATCTTTGCATTATTCATAGGATCCTCTAGACCCCACCAGGTCTGTGATTGTGATCCGCTCCCTGGTAGCAGATGGTGTAGCGGAAAGAAGTGGAGAACTCTTACCTGGTGACCGCCTGGTCTCCGTCAACCAGTTCTGTTTGGACAACACCACGCTTGCTGATGCAGTAGAAGTGTTGAAGGCAGTACCCCCTGGCACTGTGTACCTTGGCATCTGCAAGCCTTTGACAGTAAGTGCTGGATTTTGTTATTTACTGTAGGAAGTGATCATCATTCAGAAGTTCAGAATGTGGATTTTTGAAGACAGGTGTACCTGGCCTGGAATCCCTGTTTGATCTTCAGCATCTTTTGTTTTTTCTCCTTCTTGTGCCAGTATTATTGGGGCTTGAACTCAGAGCCTCTTGCCCTTGCTTAACCTTTTTCATCCAACACTGGTACTCTGCTACTTGAGTCGCACCTTTAACTTCTGACTTTTTGCTGGTTAATTGGAGATAAGAGGCTCTTGGATTTGTCTGCCTGGATTGGCTTAGAACCATGATTCTCATATCTCAGCTGCCTAAGAGGAAGAGCTAGGATTACAGGTGTGAGCCAGCAGTTCCTGACTATAATTCTCAATGTCCTTTAGTTGTAGCATTAGAAGCAATGTCTACCTGGTAAGGTTTGAGGATTAAAGAGGATTGAATTGGATAGGTGCACAGCACATCATTATCCTCACGAGTGCTCTGCTACTTCCTTCACTCCTGTTTTCATTCATCTCCCTGGCTTTAGCATGCACTTCTAAAGTAAATGTTTCTGCATTTGATCTTTTACTCGAGAAGGATGTTAAGATGGCACAATAGGTTGAAATCTAGTTAATTGTGTCATTTTAACCATAGAGCAATGAGAATTAATGCTTTTCTACTTGGGGCCTAGCAGCCCCAAGCATCTAAAACTCCTGTATGGTAAAGCCATGTGGATGTTGTCTTCTTGTATTATACTATCAACTGATGATTCCCAATGCAGGGGCACCTTACTGTCCCAGTGCTATGAAGATATTTCATGCAATAAATAATTGATAATTTTCACCTGGTTTAAAAATTCTGCCAAGTGTTTACTCTGTGTCATTCAGGATTTTAAGCCTATGTATGTATACACACACACACACACACACACACAGGCTTAAAAATATACATATTTTTATGAGATAATGTACTTGTCAATTGAAGCCTATGTATATATTAACTAATATAAAAGCAATGTTAAGGGTAGTCTCCTTGTTCTCCTTACAAATTACCCAGTGAAGGTACAGAGAGTTGAGTTATTCTCCAGGGCCATATAATTAATTGGTAAGGCACAGAAATGACTCATGAAGATGTCAAATAGGCAGGAACCCACAGGAGGTGGTTAAAATGGAGTTTCTCCCATCCTACCCTTGGAGATTCTGAGGTAGTCATTCTGATGTGCTGTTCAGG
This sequence comes from Dipodomys ordii, assembly GCF_000151885.1. NCBI lineage: Eukaryota > Metazoa > Chordata > Mammalia > Rodentia > Heteromyidae > Dipodomys > Dipodomys ordii. Next base: position 2,535,029 of record NW_012267277.1, on the reverse strand, counting down.
AAGGTTCCTTTTCAGTTGGTCACAGGCATTTCTTAGATTTTGCACTTTGAGGAATGTTTTATAAAGGTGGCTCAGCCTTGAAACCAAGCGTCCAGGAGGCTGAGGCCTGAGGATTCTGATTCAAAGCCAGTTTGGCAGAAAAATCTTTGCAACCTTTTCATCAAAAAACTGGAAGTAGAAGTGTGACTCATGGTACAGTACTACTGTTGAGTAAAATATTTATAGGAAAGCAAGACATCTTAAGTTCAAGCCATAGTACTGGTACAAACTAACAAAAACAAACAGCAAAAAACCCCACCACCCAAGCCACCAACCCTCTCCCATCCAAACCACCAACCAAACAAATGAAAAGAAATATTGTATAAGCAGTTTGACCAGTCAGAATACCTTGTTTCTTCTAAGAACTTCTTTTAATTCCCAAAAAGAATGGATAAGAATAGAGGACTGAGGTTTTTCTTCATTCTAAAGTTGTGTTATATGGATCTGTTAGCATGCTGAGTGAATGACACCCTGTGAATGCACAGCCAGCTAGATGGGTGAATACAGACAGTTATTTTCATACATGGAAATAGAAGCATGTATTCCATAGAATCATTTTATACGTGAAAGCCTCTGTGTGGCCTTCTTGTACTAACTTTCTAAAATGTGTGGTTCTGGGACTGAATGTTTGCACATCAGCAGATGTTCTGTCACAGGGTCACACCTCCAATTTTAGTATCCCATTTTTTTATTCTTCATCTATGGATCCTAATAAAATGCCTGTATATTAGACCAATCTCTGACACATGGAATCCTTCCAAATGAAGTCTAGCACATTGCTAATCATGTGCTTAGCATTTTGTGTACTTGGTATAAGTACTGTCATAGTCCAACAGATGGTACTGGAAGGTGTTTGGTTTTCAGATAAATCCAGTAGGGGAAAACTATTCATATTTTATAAGATCTCACTTAGTATTCTAGACGGTAGCAGGTACTTTGTCTAGATTTTTTTTTTTTATTTCCTGATAGTTTATTTGCTAGGTTGTTGTGGTGGCATGGGAAAATCCCAGACTATTTGCATACTATAGGACTTAAGCAGCCCAACTGTGATCTTGAAGCAGTTTTTGCAAGTCTGAGGCAGTGTAAAGAATTGGGGCTCAGCACCAACAGGATGTGCATTTCTGTGCTGTGTTGGTGGAGAGAGAGCTGTGGAGCCCTCACACCTGGGACATTGCTCTGAGAGTCTTCTGGAATGTTTTGTGGGGAGGACCTATCCCTAGGCTTTTCTCCCTCCATGAGTTTGTGGCTCCTTAGGAGCAGGAGGCCAGTGAAGGGATCAAGAGAAAGGCCAACTTTTTAAACCATTACTAAGAGTTTCTTCTTTATGTGAGAAAAGCTGTCTTTTCTGTCAGCAAGGGGCTTAAAAGTCCCTGCTTTGGCCTGGTGGCTTGGCTCTTTTCACTCAGGAAAAGAGGAACTGCTGGGATAAGGAAGGCTTTTGAAATGTAAGGTTTTGTCTTACACTGGTTTCTTTACTAGATGTAATTGATAGGCCCAGACTTTTAAAGGGTGGGGGTACATTTTGAGATTCCTTGTGTACTGTTAATCTGAAGTCAAAAGTCACCTTATACAAATACATTTTACCCAATTCAAGCTAGCCAATCAGGAGCAGATTGTGAACCTGAGCTCAGCCAATCTGAACAGAAGGGCGGGGCCTGCTGCATTAGGAATAAATGGTATTTGGGGGACTGGGAAGCAGAAGGGAGAGCACCCAGATGGCTTGCCAGATTTTTGGCTGTTGGCACACCCTTCTGCAGAAGTAAATTTTGCCATGCTGAGCCAATTCTTTATTTTCATGTTTATGGCTGTGACTCCAGTGGTTCTGGGAGCACATATTTATATAACATCTGGGTTCCTGTAGCAGAACTCCTTGTAAATAGTGGTTCTGAGATTTCTGGTTCTGTCCTTTTTTATGGCACAGTTGGTGGCTGCATATGACAGTGACTGTTGTGTCCTGAATCCACAGCAGATTTAGGGCAGGGGGAGGGATGTGAATGAAATGTTCCAAAATCTAGTTGGGATGGAACAACTGTATATAGCAGTTCCTGATTTTCTCACCTAGATGATATATTTGATCTTACCCGTGAATGTGATTTATCTTCTCTTTTGTACAAATTTACCTCAGATATACCAGAGCAAAAGCAAAACAAATGAAGCAACTTCAATACTACAGTCTTCAGTGCCAGGATGGTAGGATTGGCAGAGCTGCTGAGCTGGGCAGGGGTGGGTTTCGCTTAGTTTTGTGCTTGGTGTGGCTGTGTCTGGAACCAGGCACGCAGCTTCGCCAGCATTCACCTTGCTGCTCTGTAAGGTGATGGTGATGTGGTCATAGAGAACACAGGCTCTAGAGAAGACGGCCAGGGTTCAGATTCTCAAGATGGAACTAAGTTGCATAACACCAGGCAAAATATTGTGTCTGTTTTCTCACCAGTGACATAGGGTTAATAAGAACACTTACTTTGTTAATCCATTAATTTGGACATCAGTATATTAAGTACTTAAACATGTGCCTGGTAGTTATATAATGAGGTCTAATACTGGGTAAATGATTTTGCTTAAAAAAACACTTGAAGTTTGAGAAGATCTGACGGAGGTATGGCTTAAAAAATTATACAAGGACATTCCACTCTATTGAAATAACTTGTATACATTTTGTTATATACTTACACAAAATTAGAAGTGGCTAAAGAGAGTTTTAAGCCTAAGGTCTCTCAGCTGAGTGCCAGTGGCTCACACCTCTAATCCTAGCTACTCAGGAGGCTGAGATCTGAGAATCACGATTTGAAGCCAGCCCAGGCAGAAAAGTTCATGAGACTTGTACCTCCAATTAATCACCCCTAAAACTGGAAATAGAGCTGTGGCTAAAAGTGGTAGAGAGCTAGCTTTGAGGAAAAGAGCTCAAGGATGGCACCGAGGCCCCTTAGTTGAAGCCCCAAGACTGGCACAGAAAGAAGCTTAAGGTCTCTTTCTCCCTCTCCCTCTCCCTCATTTCCCCCCCCTCCCCCTCTTTCTCTTTCCCTCTCTCTCCCTCCTCCCCCCTTTGGCATGTATCAACTTGTATCTAATGTACAATGACCCGTGAAATCTTCACACCATCATTATTATCAGTGCCAAATTTAGTGGATTTTCTTGATCATAAAAATGGTTTATATTTTTAGGAAGGTGAGAAAGAAGAAAGTTGTTACATTTTACATCCAAACAATAATGAAGAAGAGGCTGAACTTTCTGGAGGAATTCATGATGTAAATTCATCTTTAATACTTGAAGCCCCTAAGGTATTGAAGAACTTTATTTCCCATTTGAATGATTTGCTGTGAACTGATTTCTATAGAGGAGACAAAAGCTTGTTGTGATTCTCTTGGCTAAAAAAGATGAAAAGTAAAACCTCCTTCACTTTTGCGTCTCTCTACCCCCTACCTTACTCCTTTACTTTGAGACAGGATCTAGCTATGTAGCTCAAGGTGGCCTTGAACTTGCTATGTAGCCCAGGCTGCCTCTATTTGGATTCATGGTCCTGCCTGCTGGCATGAGAGGCACACACTATTGCAAAGAACAGATATCTCTTAATTTGTTTCACTAATGTCATCTTTAACTTTGGGAATGTATTGCTGGAAATAGGAATACATTTGAAATAGGGTAGAAAACAGAACAAGAGAAAATTCGTTTTTTTAATTTAAAAAATTACATTATTATCTCTTTTAAGTAGTTGTATAAGGGGGTTTCAACTTAATATGCCAGTACGTGAGGACAATGAAAATTTTCATGTTGAATAATTTTTCTAAAGAAGACTTCCCTGGTCAAGTCTTACTGTATGCTGCAAATATAGAAAGTTCATTTTGGAGCTTTGTTGGTTTTTCTTATTTATTTTATTTTTGTTCTGCAGTTGTTTTGCAGCAAGAGTATGGGTTTTCTTTCCTTGATCACAATGACCCCCACAACATTCCTGTCACTCAGGACCATGTCCCACACCACCTCACACACCTGTAAAGTGGGTCACATTACTTAAAGTGTAGACATTCTTTGTTCCAATTTTAGAACCTTGTGATAGAGTGTAATAAATCCCCTGACTACATTTTTTGGGGGAAATACTTGCAATATTTTGGAAATCTGCAGCACTGTTTTAATTTAAAATCTTTACTATGTGGTATTTAGAGGTGAAGGCAAAGCAATGGGGAAAGAGCAGGCTCATCCCAAGAATTCAAACTTGGTAATTCTTAATGGTTAGGGCTTCAGAAAGGAATTATTGATCTCTTAGAAGAAATAGGGTCTAATTGAGCCCAACACCAACAGGTTCTCCAGAGTTAGGTTAGAGGCCCAGCAAATTCATGTAATCAATCACTCAGCACTAGCCAGGAACTCAACAAAATTTTCTGCTTCTCTATGACTATTAGCACTTTATATTAGTTGTTGTAATTAGAGAACTGTACATCATAGATCCATTCCTTTTTATCAGATATTGTCAAAAGAGTTGGGAAAAACCTATTTCTATTATGTAGTATATTATAAAAAAATTCTCTCAAAGTAGATAGACATGCTGCCTATATCTTTAGTTTCTGCCATGTTTTTGAGGGTTGGGATGTAGCTCAGTGATAAAGTGATGGTCTAGCACAAGCAAGGCTATGGGTTTGATCCCTGTACTGCCAAAAAAAAAAAAAAGAGGAAAAGAGAATGTAATTTGAACATTCAAAGGCTAAACATATATATATATATATATATTTATATATTTATATGTTTATATGTTTTATATATATATATATTTTTTTTAATGCCTGTACTGGGACTTGAACTCAGGGCCTCACTGTATTGCCTGGGTTTTTTACTCTAGTGGTGATGCTTTACCACTCAAGCCACATCTCTACTTTGGCTTTTTGCTTGGATTACACATATCTGTATTAGCATGGGATGACTATATTTATTCATTACTTTCTGTATTAAGCACATGGGCTCAATATTTGGGGTAGCTGTTTAACCAAACTCCTATTTCTGCTGGAGAATTTTCATGGGGTTAATGTATAATGGATACTTTAGAGTAGTCATTCACCTTGCCAGGGGCAGAATTTTGTCCCTTACCTTGCTGTTTGTCCTTTCCTGGGTTACTGGTTATGTTCAGGGAAGCTGCTATTTTTGCTTGCTTGTAATGGAGAAATGTACCCCCCCCCAAGCCTGTTAGCCATGCATTAGTACAAGGTACAGAGTGAAGTAATATCCACATTTTGATTTTCAGCTTGGGGTGGATACTCCAAACATTTTAACTGTTTTTGCTTTTTGCAATTTTTTTTTTACAGGGTTTTAGAGATGAACCATATTTTAAAGAAGAACTTGTGGATGAACCATTTCTAGATTTGGGAAAGTCTTTCCAGTCCCCACCAACAGAAATGGAAGCCAGCCAGGAGGCCTGGGAAATGCATGAGTTTCTGAGTCCTCACTTGGAGGAGATGGGTGAGGAGAGGGAGATGCTGGTGGATGAGGACTACGAGCTCTATCAGGACCGCTTGCAGTCCACGGATGTGTATCCCTCGTCCCACAGTCGAGACACCACGCCTGTGCCTGCCAGGCAGGATCTCCAGTTTGGCACTTCGTGGTTACATGACAGCCTGTCAGGTGATGAGGGGCCCAGGTCTCCAGATGCAGGGTCCATGACTGTAGGCTACTCCTCAGAGGCACAGCAGTATGGTTACAGCACTGGAGACGGGGTAAGTCATCAGAACCTGGCTTCCCATCCTCCCGACTGCTCCCCTACACAGCCCCCTCTTGCCTTCATGTAATTTTCCAAAAATAAAACAACCCAAGAGAGGTAATGGGTCTTTTCACAGTGAGGGGTTGTCCCTGTAAGCCTAAGGTCCTAATTTGTGGAGGACACACAACTTCTCATGGCAGTCAGTGAGCTGCACTGTTCCCTTGCTGGTTTTTCTCAATGTTGTTATTTTTCAGATTTAAAAAATTTTATTGAAAGGGTGATGTACAGAGGGATTATAGTTACGTGTCAGGTTTGTTTGTTTGTTTGTTTGTTTCCTTTTTGGGACAAGTCCCCCTATATAGCCCAGACTAGCCTTAAACTTCTCATTCTCCTGCAGCTGCCTGTTAATTGTCAGGATTACAGGCATGTACTACCATGCCTGGCTTTTCTTTAATGTGGCATTGTCTTCCTGATTTCTCATTTCAAAGAAGAGTTCTTTTTAACACTTGTGGTTTTTCACATACCATGTTTTTCAGGGGAAATCAAGGCAAAAGTAACAAAAATATATATTGTTGGTCTTTTCTTGGTTATCCTCTTGTTTCTTCTGCTACATATGCTACAAAAGCAGTGAATGCTGGAAAATTGTCTTTACATTGGAGATGTTGTCTATGACTTGACAGGAGAAGCTTAGACTTTAATAGAGTTACCCTTGCTATTATGTCACCAATAAACTTATTTTTTTTCTAAATTTAAAATTAGCCAGTCACCAGTTGGTGTCTTTCACTGGGTTCAGCTTTGAGAGAAAATTGAAATTGTGTGTGTAAATACTCACTTGTTATGGCTGGTTTTTCTATCCACTCAAAAGGCAACCTGAAAATACCTGTCTTTTAAAATACATAAATGTTTAAGGTAATAGATAAAATAGTCAAGTGAATCTTTATAATAAAACTTTAGTTAAAACCCATATTTTGAAGCCTAGACAGTGTTAATTTTTTTGTTTTGTCACATTTAATAAAAGATAATCAAATTATTTCAATGAATATTTAATGGCCGTATGGGCTGGGTGCAGTGGCTCACATCAGTAATCTTTGCTACTTGGGAGGTGGAGAGGGAAGCCTACAGTTCAAGGTCAATCTCCAAAAAATGTTATTGAGACTCTATCTCAACAAATAAACTTGGTGTGGTAGCTCCCTCTGTGTGTGTGTGTGTGTATGCATGTGCACGTATGCACGCATACCTGCTGGTATTGCGTCTGGATCTCTGAGCTTTGGCTCTTACTCTGCTTTTTACTCAAGGCTGGTGGTCTACCATTTGAGCCACACCTCTACTTCCTGCTTTTTGGTGTTAATTGGAGTTAAGAGTCTCTTAGACTTTTCTGTTCCATCTGGCTTCTAACTGGGATCCTCAGATATCAGCCCCATAAGTAGCTAGGATTGGAGGTGTGAGTCAGCTGGTAGCCTAGCCACTCACTTTTGTAATTTTAACTACTCTGGAGGTATGGGTAAAAGGATGGCATCCCAAAAATGCAAGCCCATATCTAAAAATGAAAGCAAGTAAACAAAAAATGTAGGTGGAGGTCATGGCTTCAGTGGTAGAGTGCCAGCCTAGTAACTGCAAGGCCCTAAATTCAAACCCCAAAGCTGGTGACTCTCCAGTAGTAAATTTACAAAAATAAAGTCCCTCATAGAATTATTTTCTGATCATTTATCATTGTTTTCCAAAATAGAAGGTCTTGATTTCCTTCTAGATTGTTTGAGATCACAGCTGCTGTCCCAGGCTGCTCACCCTTATCTCAAGCAGTCATTACTCACCATCAGGGGTTAAAATCCTTCCTATCAGCCTGCTTTGATGCTTCTCTGGCTTGCTTCTTCTCTTGTTTAGTAAAGTGCTTTTTAAAGGCTTGTTTAGAAATGGTAATCAATGCTTACATTTGAAGGGCGTACATCCTAATTGTGAACTCTATTTAAATTTCCCAGCCTCTTTTTCTGTATTTTTCATTCCTTACTAGTTATGGCTATATTTTCTACAAAATAAAATTTTAATTTCCCCAAATAAAGACAGCCTGGTTCCTTGTTATATAAACTTTTAAAGCTACAGATAAAATAACCTAATATATATTTAGGACATTTGTCTATTTAGGCACTCATATTTTAAAATCTGTAATATTTCTTGAGACTATTCTTACATTTAATGACATCATTTAAGGTTATAGAGCATAATGCTTAAGATGGTTTTACACAGGAGGCTAAGATCAGAGGATTGCAGTTCGAAGCCAGCCCAGGTTGGAAAGTCCATGAGGCTCTTATCTCCAATTAACCAACAAAAAGCAAGAAGTAGAATTGTGGTTTAAGTGGTAGAGCACCAACCTTGAGTTCTGAGTTCAGAAAAATATTGGCATTAAAAAAAAAAAAGAATTTGACTGTTTCAGAAGTGGACTCACAATTTTCACCATTATATGTCCACAGATTTCACTGTGTAATATGCCTTCAAGATTCATCCAACTTGTAGCATATGTCAGGACTTGTTCCCTTGTAGAGCTGCGTAATTTCCTCTCATATGCATACATTGGGAGAAACAAAAATGTCCTCTACCTTCCTCAATTCAAGCCTAGGAGGGTAGAAATATAACTGGCCAAGGATATCAGTGGAAATGGGGCCATGGTTCAAGTGGTAGAGCACTTGCTTGGCAAACGAGAGGCCTGGAGTTTGATTCCCAGAAGAGAGTGGCAGGAAAAAGGACAGAAGAGAGAAGAGACATTAACTGGAGAGAAAGAAGAAGTATCTCCGGAAAAATAAGAGATTTGTTTGGAAAGATACTAGGTTGTTAGAACAAATGGGAGAGAAGGAAGTTTGTGAGAACGTTTCTCTGATGCAATGATCTTGCCCTCTTCTAGAGAGTTCTAGCAGGTTTACCATTTCTTGGGCGTGGGCCTGGCTGGTTGACACCACAGCCTCCTTTCCCACAAGTTGATGCTTACGGCAGTCATGCAAGGGAAGCTCTCAAAGGCTTGCCTCAGTCCAATCCCCAAATGCCTTTAGCTTAAATTACCCTTCATCCCAACTCTAAGATTCCAAGAGTGTCCCCGTATCTGCTTCCCCTGCTTCCAGTTCTTTTGGCTTGCCAGTCTATCAAAGAATACTGAGAGGTTTTTATTTTGGAGGTGGGGGGAATGAGCAGGGGGAGGGGAGAGGTACTTGTGCCACAGTCAGTGAAGACTCAAGTCTTGGTTCAGCCTGTTGGTGGAAGTGGGTTTGTTAGGCATTGTGATGGTTCATCTCCATTGTCAGCTTGATTGAATTGCAAAATGCTCAGGAGATTGGTACAGCACATGATGCGGGGGAGGGGTGTCTGTGATGACATTTCCATGGACAATTAGATCCTGAGGGCTTTGAGCTGATGGATAGGCTAATCCCTTGATGGATTCATAATATAAATGGCATCATTGAGAGATGTTGAAAGAGAGACAAGCCTCATTGTAGGTAAGTCCTAGGAATTTGTATCCTGCCCTGGCCCTTTCCTGAGTTCTTCCTCTACTTCCTGGCCACCATGATAGGAGATACCTATTCCACCCTGCCCTGGCCATGATGGGCTGAGGACACCTCTCAAACCCTGGAGAATAAACAGTCCTTTCTCTTAGGTTGTTTATGTCAAGTATTTAGTCAAGAACAGCAAGGAACACAAGCATCTTATCTACTTTATTGCAGTCTTAGAGAATGCCAAGTTTTGTAACTGAAATCTGTGCTTACTTTTATGGTATACAAAGCGTGGTGTACATGATAAAGTGAGAATTCTTTTTAGGAATCTTACAGAGACCTGAGGAACTGCCTTATCTCAGTCAGACAGGCAGGCAGGCAGGCAGGCCGGCAGGCCAGCAGGCAGGCGAATGTCCCCTTCTTCCCCCATTTATAACTTCTGGCTCTATTTTTATTTGGGTCTGACAAGGACAATGGGCTGTGGTATTGTCAGTTTTCACAGAGTTTTCACCCAGAGATAGAATTGCTGGATCATATGGTAATTCTGTATTTATATCTTGAAGGAACTCTATAGTTTATTACACTTCTACCAGAAATACACAAAGTTTCCAAACTTCCCACATCCTTGCTAATACTTGTTTGCTATCAGTTGTGTGTCTTTGTGCGTGCACATGCACATACATGTGTGTTTTATAGGCTTCTCTCGTTCTGTTTTTGCTCACACCAGGTACTCTACCATTTGCATCACACCTCCAGTTCAACATTTTGCTAGTTAATTGGAGATGGAAATCTCTCAGACTTTCCTGTGTGTGCACTTCCTCCCCAGATCTCAACCTCCGGAGACATTAGGATTATAGATAGGAGTCACTGGTGCCCAGCTTTACTTAGTTTTTAAAAAACAGACTGCTTTGACTTTCCTATTGTAACTTTGTGCACCAGGAGGAAAAGCCACATCCTTATGTTCTATCTCCATTGGCACTCTAGTGTGTGTGGTCAACGATGAGAAACTGAGAAAATACCACACAGCACCATACAGCCCTTCTCAGAGTAACTTAGCTTTCACAACCCACCCTTACGGTTTATTCTCCTTTGCCAGTCTCACACATGAGCACTCACTCTAACTGCCTCTTCAAAGCTTTGTGTGTTTGCGCCACATAAAACTTGGAAAAGAAGTGTGTGTACTTTCCCCTCATTTTCTAACTTGAATTGAATCCTAGAACTCTGCCAAGATGGAAATGGAGATTCTGCTCCCACAATTCCCAAGGTGAGGGCACTAGCTGGGGACCCTTGAGAGCTGATTAGGTCAGAAGCACTCTACCCTTAAGAGCCTTTCTCTTTCCTTCCTTCTTTCCTTCCTTCCTTTTCCTTCCTTGTGTGTGTGTTTTGTTGGTCATGGGGCTTGAAATCTGGGCCTGGTCACTGTCCCTCGGCTCTTCAGCTCAAGGCTAGTGCTCTACCACTTGATCCATAGTGCCACTTCCAGCTTTTTCTGCTTATGTGGCACTGAGGAATCAAACCCAGGGCTTCATGATTGCAAGGCAAGAACTCAACCACTGAGCCACCTGCCCAGCCCGGCTTAAGAGCCTTTCTAGAAGAGGCTGGAGAGAGACCCTCAGCTAGAGGTGCCATTTATGAAAACAGAATCAGGCTCTTTTCAAACACACCCATTCCAGCACCTTCAGCTTGCTCTCCCCACCCTCCATAAGAGTAAGAAATAAATTGCTGTTTTTATGAGTTAGCAGTTAATGGTGTTTTTGTTACAGCATCTAATACAGTAACTCTCAGGGGCCTTTCCTCCTGGCACTAGGACGCACAGCAAAGGAAAGGCAAAGCAATCTTTCCTACCCAGGCTGGCTTTGAATCTCTATCCTCATATCTCAACCCACATAGTAGCTATGATTATAGGCATAAGTCCCTCATGCCTGATTGCCTGAAGCAATCTTTCTGTATATGCTGTGTTTTGGGTACTTTAAATTAGCAGTCAATATGTAAGAACAGCATATTTTAACATCTTTCAGATCTCAAAATATGAAAGGGGAGGACATAAACATTTTGGCATTTTGCAGACTATAACTTTTGAAGCTCATACAAGATGTGTATGCAGAAGGAAGACGAGACAAAGTATACTATGTACATTATCTACAATGGGGTTTGCTTATTTTTACTTTGAGTCAGGGTCTCTGTATGTACCTGGCTTCAAACTTGTAATCTTCCTTGCTTAGCCTCCCAGTACTAGAATTAGAGTTGTGTAGGTAAGCAGTGTTTACTTGCTGTATATGTGTGTATGTGTGTGTACTGGTCCTGCAGCTTGAACTCAGGGCTGGGGCACTTTCCCTGAGCTTTTGTGCTCAAGGCTAGCTTCCTACCACTTGAGCCACAGCTCCCATGGGCATTTTGGTGCTTAATTGGAGTTGAGAGTCTCTCAGACTTTTCTGCTCCATCTGGTGTCTAACTGGGATCCTCATATCTCAGCCTCCTGAGTAGCTAAGATTATAGGTGTGAGCCAGTGGTATCTGATTTACTTATTTTTTTCTCCCTTTGGCAGTTCTGGGGTTTGAACTCAGGGCCTTATACTTCCTTGATAGGCTGGCACTCTCCCACTTGAGCCATACCCCTGGCCCTACTTTTGCTGATTATTTTGGAGATAGAGTTTAGTGAACTTTTCTCCCTGGATGGGCTTGGAAACTCCACCCTGCATATCTCAGCCTCCTCCTCTGCTAGGCTTATAGGCTTATCTGTAACTTTTAAGTGTAATCCTCAAGTAGATAACAAGAACTGACCGGAAGTTGTTCCTGGTTAATCCCAGTGCTCGGTAGGCTCTGGTAGGAGGATTGTGAGTTCCAGGCCAGTCTGGATTACAATAGGTCTTCCTGTTGAAACCCTGTGCCAGAATAAAAACAGTGCTTAGCATTATGAAAATTGGCCTTGTGTTTGGGATGAGCTGTGGAGCTATTTAAGTCACAGCCTGGAAAGTAAGGTGGCTGAGAGAGAGATGGTGTGAATCCACAACTGACGTCTTTGGTAGACATGGTCCATCTTCTATGTTGGTAAATGTTTACTTCAGTCCACTTCTGTTCATCAAGTACAATTTATTTTTTTCTGTGTCGATTCTGGGACTTGAACTAGGGCTTGGGAGCTGCCCTTGAACTTCTTTTTGCTCAAGGCTACTGTTTTACCATGTGAACCACAGCTCTACTTCTGGCTTTTTTTTTGCTAGTTCTGGGGCTTGAACTCAGGGCCTAGGCACTGTTCCTGAGCTTTTTTGCTCAAGGATAGTTCTCTACCACTTGAACCACAGTGACACCTCCGGCTTTTTCTGTGTATGTGGTACTAAGGAATCAAACCTAGGGCTTAATGCGTGCTAGGGCAAGAACCCTACCACTAAACCACATTCCCAGCCCTCTACTTCTGGCTTTTATGATCATTTATTGGAGATAAGAGTCTTAGGAACTTTCCTGCTCAGGCTGGATTCGAACCATGCTCCTCAGATCTCAGCTTCCTGAGGAGCCAGGATTACAGGTGTGAGCCACCAGTGCCCAGCTCACAATTTTTATTAGTGTGTAGGAAGAGCAGGTTTTTCTGGCCTAGGCTCTTTTACATATTAAGTCACCAGCATTTCTCACACCTTGACCACAGAATAAACTGTCACTAAGACCTGTTTTCACTGGTGTCTTTATCTGCAGTGCTTCAAATTATTCATAAAGTACTAATGCACTTCTGTTTTTCTTCCTTTCAAGCTGGAAGCAACGTTTGGCTTTGATTCTGTCCCATCCATGCCCTCCGCTGAAGGAAACAGTCGATTTGATGATCTGGAAAATCTTAATTCATTAGCCCAGTGCAGCCTGGATTTAGGTTTGTGGCTTTTGTTTCATATAAACACAGTTTGATTATTTGTCATTGATCTGTCTTATTTTGTGCTCATTTTGTGTTTATATTCATTCACTCTGGGAAGTGGTGCTGTGGCTCAAGTGGTAGAGCGCTAGCCTTGAGCTGAAGAGCTGAGGGACAGTGCGCAGGCCCAGAGTTCAAGCCCCACAACTGGTTAAAAAAAAAAAAAAGGACAGCTGTCATTCACTCTGTTTTTGAATTTGAACTTGCTTATTAAGCACCTGCTTCAGAATACCTGAAAGAGCAGCCCTGGCAAGATTTCGATGGAGAATTTTCATATTCTGTCTTCTGCGAGGGCCAGGTTTTCTGTCTCCCTGTGCTATTTATCCACAGTAGGGTTTACAACTAAAACTAGTACTTGATGCTGAAATAAGTCTCCTGTTATGTGGTAAAACCTATGCTATTAAGTGGTATTGTTAGCTCATTGAATGGCACTATTAAATATTGATAAAGAGAGGAATGTTTAAAACATTTATAGGACATTTTCATAACCATACTTTACAGTCAATTTTAGCACATTAATATCTTAGGTTCCATGAAAGAGTTGAAGTACTATGTCTCTCCTTGCCTTCCCCCATATAAACTCATATGCCTTTGAAAACTTAACTTTAAACAATAATTTTTCCCCTGTTCAACCTTGAAATACAGCATGTTGCTGTATGACAGATAGGGAGAAGCTGTTTAGTTCTCTCATTGCTCTATAGAGCTACTGTTCAGGTTTACGTTGTCCTTCAACTTGCTATATGTTTCCTGAGGAAAAGCCTCATTCTGGGTTTTCTCCTGTTGTATGCTGAGATGCTGTGAGGAAGAGTGCACTACAGAAGGTGATGTTACAGTTGATATGAGGTCAGGGTAAAAAAAAAAACTGACAGAATGGAGTCATGAGTGGTGAAGACGGAAGGCCTATATGCGATGAAGCACTTGTCTAGATGAGTCTGTGATGGTGACTGGGAGAAAAATGACCCTCCCTGCTTCACACGCTTCCCTAGATGACTGCTTTTTTTGTTTGTTTTGTTTTGTTTTAAAGTCCCTTTAGCTTGCTAAGTGCGCTTCACACTTGCTAAAGCAGACATTACTACTGCTGAGCCACACCTCCAGCCCTGACATTCTGCTTGTTAATTCTGCGATAGGCTCTCAATCATTGCCTGGGCACATTCCCAGGCACAGGATAACAGGAGTCTTTCAAACTGTTCCGCCCAAGCTAGCCTTGAACCTCAATCCCAATAATCTCAGCTTCTGAAGTAGCTAGGATGATAGGTGTAACCCACTGAGGCCTGGCTGATTAAGAGGAGTTGATGGATGGATGGGGCCATGGGTTGGGGGAATGGGAGATGGAGAGGGGATATTTTGCTCATGGGACAAACCTGTCCTCTGTTGAGCCCAGTTCTGTATTACATAGGTGATGCCAGTTAATCTTGTAGGCTTTCTGCTGTATGTGCAAGCTTCCTGTGGCTCTGTAATAAATACCTCAGACTCCATGGCTTAAAACAGTAGACCTAGTCTGTTCACAGTCTCTTTCACTGTTCTGATACCCACTTCAAGGTGCCGTAAATCCGGGTGAAGACTCTAGGGAAGAATCTGTTCTTTACCTCCTTCCATTTCCTTCACCTGTAGCCACATCAGTTCAGCCTCTGCTCCAGTCTACAGTTGTCTTCCTCCCTTTTGCCCTGTCTGTATCTCCTCTTCCATCTTTAAAGGAGAGTTGTCATTGGATTTGGGTGTCTGCTGGATAATCCATGAAAGACTTGCCTTATTTCTCAAATAAGGCCGCAATTCAATTGTTACGTTGCCTTAGTTATTACTCTGTAGGGCCCTAGCTTTATTCTTGGAGATAAAACCTTGACAGTGATGCTAAATATATATACTTGGTGCCTGTTCTTAGATGGAAAGCATTCATAGCCAGCCATGCCAACATGCCGTGTGGCAGGCATGAAGAGATGACCCTAGTGGCCTGAGCAACGATTGATAATACAGTGTTTGTACTACTTTTTTTTTTTTTTTTGTCGGTCTTGGGATTTGAATGCAGGGCCTGGGTGCTGTCCCCGAGCCTCTTTGTGCTCAAGGCTAGCCACTCTACCAATTTTGCCACTTCTGGCTTTTCCTAAGTAGTTTATTGGAGATAAGAGTCTCATGGACTTTTCTTCCTGGGCTGGCTTGCAATCATGATCCTCAGATTTCAGCCTCCTGAATAGTCAGGATTACATAGGCGTGAGCCACCAGCATCCAGCAACACATTTTGACAACACGATTCTCGCTTCCCTCTTGAGATGCCAGTCCTGAAAATGTCAGGCTCTGCTTTAATCCAGGCCCCTCTGTACTATGAACCTGCTGGGACACAGGCAAGCCTCCAGCTTTGACTGACTGTTCTCTGAGGTGCCTATCTAATCAGTATCTCATCTACTCTATTAGTAACAGGAAGCCTTAGATTTAACTATAGAACAATTAATAACCATTTCTGAGAAGTTACATGTAATAGGCTGTTCTTGAATCTGTGGTTAACCCAAAATGATAGGTCTTGGAACTAGAGATGTAGCTCAGTGATTAGAGTACTTGAAGGATTCCAGCCCCAGCCCCAGAAGAACTAAATCAAAACCATTGTCAGGTGCCAGTAGCTCCCACCTATAATCTAGCTACTCAGGAGCCCGAGACTGAGGATCAGGGTTTGAAGGCAGCCCAGTCCATCAACTTTGAGAGACAGCTGGCTTTTTGGTTGGTTAATTGGAATTAAGAGTCTGGTGGGATGTTCCTGCTTCGGCTGGCTTTGAACCATGATCCTCAGTTCTCAGCTTCCTAAGTACCTATGATTACAAGCATGAGCCACCAGAGCCCAGCAGCTTCTCTACTTTTAAAAAATAATAAAATTGCCGGTGCAGGTGTTTCATGTCTATAATCCTGGCTACTCAGGAGGCTGAGATCTGAAGATCAAAGCTGGCTCAGGCAGAAAAGTCCCCATGAGACTCTAATTTCCAATTAACGACTCAAAACAAAACAACCCCCCCAAACAAAACAAAAAACCAGAAATGATTAAAAAAAAAAAACAACAGAAGTGGTTCTGTGGCTATAGTGGTAGAGCACTAGCCTTGAGCACAGAGGCTCAGGGACAGCACCCAGGCCCTGAGTTCAAGCCCCACAACTGACAAAAAACAAATACAAAATATAATAAAATCGTAGAACATACTGCCAGACCCTAGGAAAGAGTGTAAGCAGTTCAAAGTCCTTTACCTCCTCCCATGTACCTCAAGCTTGTTACACGAACCTTCCTAAGTAGAAAGCATAATTAATAAAAATTTGGCAAAAACATCATTGTAAATATTTAAATAAATTATGGTAGTCTATCTTATTCACCAGGAAAATCTGGTAAAATAAATTTAGCCTGCACTTTTTTTTTAATCTGTAAAACACAGTTGATTGTCTCTTTTCTTTTTTTTTTTTTTTTGTGGGTCGTGGGGCTTGAACTCTGGGCCTGGGTACTGCCCCTGAGCTCTTCAGCTCAAGGCCACAGCACCACTTCTGGTTTTCTGGTGGTTTATTGGAGATAAGAGTCTCCTGGACTCTGCTGCCCAAGCTGGCTTTGAACCATGATCCTCAGATCTCAGCCTCCTGAGTAGCTAGGATTACAGGCATGAGTCACCAGCACCCATCCATTCTCTTTTCTTTCTAACTTATAGTTTGATCTAAGAATTAAATATGTTCACAGGGGTAAAGGAATTGTAAAATTTATAAAATAAGCCTTTTAAAAAAGATAACGGTTTTCATTGGTTATTTGCTGTTTCATTTTGTAATTTGTTTTTCAAATCAACAAAACATGAATACTTCTTAATGGGCCAGCCTAGATTGATAAAAGATATTTGCAATTAAGATAATTATACTATCGAGGGAGAGTTTTGTTTTTGTTTTAAATAAAATAGTATTGGGCCAGGTGCTAGTAGCTCATGCCTGTAATTGTAGTTACTCAGGAGGCTGAGATCTTAGGATTTTAGTTTGAAGCCAGCCCACACAGGAAACTCCATGAGATTCTTCAATTAAGCACAAAAAAACTGAACGCAGAGCTGTGGCTTTAACGGTAGAATACTAGCTTTGAACAAAAAAAAGCTCAAGAACAATGTCCAGGCCCAGAGTTCAAGCCTCAGGACCAGCAAAATTAATTAAGTAAATAGATAAATAAATAAATAATTGCCACAATGTCATTATGATTTTTTTGTTGTTCTTTTTGCTAGTCCTGGGGCTTGAACTCAGGACCTGGGCACTCTCCCTGAGCTGCTTTTGTGCAAGGCTAGCACTCTACCACTTGAGCTACAGCACCACACTCTGGCCTTTTCTGTTTATGTGGTACTGAGGAATCAAACCCAGAGTTTCACACATGCTAGGCAAGCATTCTACCACTAAACCACATCTCCAGCCCTGTCATTGTGTTTTCTGTGAGGCCTTACTTTAGAACTGTCACCGGCTTCTGCTGAGAATCCTAGTGTCCTTCATTATTTATTTCCATGGGCATTTCCTACAGTCCAGCGTTCTTTTTGCTATTACAATGCCCTGTCATAGTTGGGGAGGGTACCTGCCCCATAGCTGTCCCTTCCTCTGCTGAATGAAGGAAGGAAGAATGTGTCTGGTGTTTCCTGTCTCTGCTCTTCAGGCATGGTGATTCCAAGTGACATCCAAGGTGCCAGCATGTGTGGTGACCTTCCTCTTGTGGCTCAGAGAAGGGAGCAGGATTTGCCTTTATACCAGCTCCCAAAGACCCGGATACTTTCAAAGAACTCAGCTTCCACAGGAATGTCGCCTTCCAGATACAACACACGTGCCTGGTATGTGCCATTTCTCTTGAGACCCCTGTGATAAAAGAGGGGGTATTTTGTTTGTATTTTGATTTGGTGTTCTGCTTTTAGAAAATGCACAATATTGTTCTGTATTTGTAAATACAAAACAACATTATAACAAAATCTACTATATTAGACTGGGACAATATCACCTAGTACTTAAAATTGGGCTGGACATATAATTTTACTTTTTTAAGGAAGGGCACAGAATGGATTACATATAGTATTTCCTTAGACAATGGGAGGTTCATTCAGAGTTGATGTTCACAACTCCGGCAATGCCCTGGTGAACGAATTGAGGTGTGGATTGTCAGGATGGAGAACCTGCAAGAAGTGGTGGCTAATAGCAGGTTACAGGTAGGGATATTCTGTGTTTCCGGAATAGGATGTGATGTAGATGGTAGCACATTAAATTCTTTCATATAAATTTATGGAGGCATAAACAGGTGGGGAGAGAAGGCAATGGGACATTTGGGGATGTATTAAAGGTTTGAAATACCCACAGGACTGAAAGTGAAATTGAATCCTTTAGGTCCTCAGTCTGGGGATTACTGTTCTGGCATTGAGAGCAATAGCACGTAAAGGCAAGTGTCCTGGATTTCAATTGCCATCCAGGGGAAGCTTGAAGAGTAACAAAAGCATGGGGCTAAGGTGGGAGCCCTGCGAGCTAGTCCCTAAATAAGCCTGATTGGACAAAGGAGTGATGTGGAATGAACAAAAGGTTGAAGGAATTAGAGGTCAAATTGGAAGCCAATGGAAGAGAGGATTTGAACAAAAGGATCACCACAGACTGTGATCACAAGCTACAGAGAAGTCAAGGCAGATAAAACATTTCCTTAGCTGTTGGCCACAATGATGCCCTTGGTCAGCATAGAATAGTTTCAGTAAACTGGATATCAACCAAAAATGGAGGCTGGGAAGGTGGCTCAGTGGTAGAGTGCTTGTCTTGCATGCATGAGGCCCTAGGTTCGATTCCGCAGCACCACCTAAGCAGAAAAAGCTGGAAGTGGCACTGTGTGGCTCAAGTGGTAGAGTGCTAGCCTTGAGCTGAAGAGCTGAGCACCCAAGCCCAGAGTTCAGGCTCCATGATCAACAAAAAAAACCCCAAAAACCAAAAAAAACAAAAAAAAGAAATGTTCAAAAATGGAAGAGAGAGTCAGAAACTGGACATCATGACATCAGAGTAATGGAGTTTTTTTTTCTTTTCCTTTTTGTATTTTTGTGCCTGTTCTGGAGCTTGAACTCAGGGCCTGGCCATTCTCCCTGAGCTTTTTCGCTCAAGGCTAGTTCTCTGCCACTTGTGCCACAGCTCCACTTCCAGCTTTTTGGTGGTTCATTGAAAGTAAGAGTCTCATGCATTTTTCCTGCCCTGGCTGGCTTTTGAATTGTGATCCTCAAATCTCAGCCTCCTGAGTAGCTAGGGTTACAGGCATGAACCACTGACACCCACCCAGACTAGTGTTTTGAGAATTATAGTCATGAATGTATGTTATTTAGTTAATCAAGGGTGTCATAGTATCAAGATAAGTTGTGTGTGTGTGTGTGTGTATGTATGTATGTTTGTACGTGTATCATTATTTTGTTGCATTGAGTGTTAAATCAGTACATTTGTTTCTTGTATTTATTGAAATGAATATTTTAGAAGGTTAAAATTAAAAACTGTCCAGGCAACAGTGGCTCATGCCGGTAAAACTAGCTACTAAGGAGGCTGAGATCTGAAGATCACAGTTTGAAGCCAGCCTAGGCAAGAAAGTCCATGAGGCTCCGATCTGCAAATAAGCACTAAAAGGGCCAGTAGTTGAGCTGTGGCTCAAGTGAAAGAGCACCAACTTTGAGCAAAAAAGCTCAGGGACAGTGCTCAGGCCCTGAGTTTAAGCCCCAGGACTGACCCCCAAAATAAAAAAAAATGAAATAATAAGCCCTGTAACTACTTACAGATTGTGTAATTTCAAACCTTTCCCAAGAACTTTGAGGAGCATGTCTTACAAGCTGTGTGTACTTATTCATTTCTTCCTCCACAGTGACTTACCGGAGAGAGAAGAAGGAGAAGGAGAAGAAACACCAAACTTCAGCCACTGGGGTCCACCAAGAATGTATGTGGGTGACATCATTGCCCTTCTCAATGGGACCACAGTTCCCGTTCTTTTCTATTACTTGAGGGACTTCAACTTAAGGTTGCAAGTGTTGCTGGTTCACATGTAAACTGACCCAAGTTATAGCTCCATTTCATCTTACCTAGTATTGTTGTGCACCCTCCCCCCATAAAAAAAGACTATAACCTATATTAGCACAATCTCTGAATCTGTCAGAGAAAGCAGTTTACAGATGTTGATCTGTGAGAGTAATTACTGGGCTCAGTACTGCACTTAGGCTACATAGGACTTGAGGCTTCACCTGTAGATAGCTTTTTTCCTTACCTTCCTCTCCTGGTGTGAAGTCCAAGTTTTGTCTCTTGAGTTAGCAGAATGTACAAACTCATCTTCTCTTGGATGTGGTTATGATTTTAAGTACTCACCAGGGCTGTGTTTGAAGCTAATAAAAGCCTTCCCTTAGCTGCGTTCTCTGTTCTCTATGCATTATTAATTCACCACAACCATCACCTGCCTGTCCTCCTCTTGACTGCATTCAGAGTTTTGTTTTAGGAGGTGGTTTCTGAGTTGCTTTTTTTTTTTTTTTTAATTTGAATTTGGCCTATGTCTTTGAGGTTTAAATTTGACCCTAGGGTCAAATTTTGCACTCTATACTTAAACTTTCTTACAATGACAATGAAAGAAAAGAAAACTTTTAACTTTAGGGATGGATGACATCTGTCCTTGGATCAATGAAGCACAGAGTTCAAAGTTTTCCCCGGGAAAACCCCCAACAGCTGGAGTACTCGGTGGGAAAGTTATTTTATTCTGCAAGTCTGAGCTTTGTACTAAGCTGATTGTCTTGATTCCCTTCCCCTCATTTCCTCCATCCATTCTTTATTGATTTGACAGCTATAAATTATATGAGCTAATTACAGAACAAATGGTAGAAATGGGAACATTAAGGTCTTGCTAAATCTCTCTATCTAAACTGCAGTATTTATTGTTTTAGAGACCTGTCCTTTCACATGTCATAATTTAACCTTTTTTTTATATGTCGTAAATTACTGATAGCATCTTATCATTTTGGAATTAGGTATCACTTTTAATAACATTTGTAAAAAAACAATAAGGTCTTGATATCTCTCCCCTATAATACTAGCTACTCACAAGGCTCTGAGTTCAAGGCCCCCCCCCCCGCAATACATTTAGAAAAATTATTATTATTATTTTCAGTCGTGGGGCCTGAACTCTGGGCCTGGGCGCTGTCCCTCAGCTCTTCAGCTCAAGGCTAGCGCTCTACCACTTGAACCACAGCACCACTTCTGGCTTTTTCTGCTTATGTGGTGCTGAGGAATGGAACCCAGGGCCTCATGCATGCAAGGCAAGCATTCTACCACTGAGCCACCTTCCCAGCTAGAAAAATTATTTTTATAAAATCTGAGTCACAGGATATGGCACCAATTGAATGCTTATGAAGGAAACATTGCCAATTAAATTAACTTGTTGAATAGTGGCTTCTTTCTCTTTCTACAGTGTTGAGATTTTTAGAGAGCCCAATGTGTCTCTTGGCATTAGTATTGTGGGAGGACAAACGGTCATAAAACGCCTGAAGAATGGAGAGGAGCTTAAAGGTATATTTATCAAGCAAGTTTTAGAAGACAGTCCAGCAGGAAAAACCAATGCACTGAAAACTGGAGATAAAATACTTGAGGTAAATGATATTAAAATTAAATAATATTAAAATTTTGTTTGAAACATGTGTAAGACAATAGAAGAATCGCTGAGCTAAAACACCTTGCTTCATGTGTCGCTGAATGTATGTAATTATAGTCCTCTGTTTCAGTGTGTTCGTTTGTACATAATATGCTGAATTCTTGACTTTTTCAAGAGTGAGCAGACAGAGGGCAAAACAAAAATCTCAGGAAAAAGGCAGTTTCACAAAGGGCTCTGATGGGTTGGGGGGAATGGTAGGCATTTTGTTTCTCCTAAGTCTTTAATGAGCTCTAAATTTTATGTGGGTTTGTGGGAGATCTGTGCCATTAGAGAAAGTTGCTGACCTTGTAAAATCTCCCATCGGGGGAGGGCTGGGTCATGCATCTCACAGGGTAGATGGGCTTTGTGAGAATGGCATTGTTGAGATTGTAAAGGCACATTGAAGCAGCAAAGCTGCCCAAAGTCTGAATATGATGGCTTTCTTTGTGTTGGGTTTATTAAATGGCACCCAGTGGGTACAGTCAGTCCCAGAGTGTACTTGCTTTAATTTAATTTATTTAATTTAAGATTGGATCTTGCTATATAGCCCAAACTAGCCTACTGCTTGTAATCTTTTCACTACAGCCTCTGGAGAGCTGGGATTACAGGCATGCACTATCATGCCCTGCTGAATTTACTTGATCTTGATTCATACTCTGAAAGGCGAGTCCTCAGCAAGGGGTTTCGATTGTGAGAAGATGAGAGGGACTCTGTCTTTTCTCCTATTTGCTTGGTCTTGGACACATCATTTATGCATCGTGTTATTTCCCAGATGATGTTAAAGAACTACAAAGCATGCTTCTGTGTACACAACTTCGGGTTGTAGAGTTTGAACATTGCTCATCTTTTCTAAAATTTAACTTGATTATCTACACATAGAATGTAAATAAAATTAATTGAATTAAGTAAAATTAGTTAATTTTACTTAAATTATGGCCCTATTCAAACTCAATTTGTAAGGTTTTTTTTCTATGTTGTCTCATCCTTTTCTTTCTTTCCCTTAACTTTCAACTTTGAAATAATTATGAGTCAGAAACTTATGAAGAAAAATACTAGAAGGTCCTTGTACCTTAGTAGAGTTCCATGTTAATATTTTTGTGAGCTATCCAACAGAGATTATTCAGATTTTACTAGCTATTCATGTAGTCCTGTGTGTGAAGTTTTTGTTTGTTTTTGTGCTTGTAGCTTGAGGCTTGAAGTCAGGACCTGCTCCCTGTCCCTGAGATTTTTTTGCTTCAGGTTAGCACTCTTCCACTTGAGCCACAGTTCCACTTCTGGCTTTTTGGTGGTTAATTAGAGTCTCATGGACTTTCCTGCGTGGCTGGCTTTGAACAGTGATCCTCAGATCTCAACTTCTTCAATAGCTAGAAGTACAGGTTTGAGCCACAGGCACCTGGCCTTTTTCTTCCTTTCTAATCAGCAGAGGGACTTGCACGTTTCAGGTGTCTGGGGTGGATCTGCAGAATGCCTCCCATGCAGAAGCAGTGGAGGCCATTAAGAGTGCTGGAAACCCTGTGGTGTTCGTGGTTCAGAGCCTGTCAGCCACACCGAGGGTAAGTTCTACTTCTAGTTTTCAAAACAGTTTAATCTATGTTCACAGCTCTGGATCAGATTTTTAGCTCCAAATTTTTTCCCACGGATTTTCATTGTTCAATAGCTAGAGTATTACTTACAGAAAGTATTAGCTTCATATACATCTAACCATTAGCTTCTGTGTCCATTTTTCCCCTCCCAATTTTGATCTGCTGGTCAAATGAGACTTTATCGTTTATGTTGGTTTTAGTCCCGATGACAGACGTGTTTTCAGCTTCTGACATAGGCATGTTCCTTCCCTTTTCTGCGCTCCTTATTTTGTGAAATGTTTATTGAGTAAGACCATGTGTTAGGCCCCTTCTGAACAGCTTGGGCATTGTGAGAAACATCACTCAGTTCCTGCTGCCACTAAGTGTGTCCATTGGTGAATGCTGTAATCCGTCCTTGTGCCAGCAGTGAGGGGAGGTAGTTATTAGGTGGATGTAGAGAGCTGGGGGACATGTTTTAACTGAGTACAGTGATTATGTGGCCCATATGTGAAATGCATTGGGTTTCCTATGTTCTAGGAATTAGCTTAAATCACCACTGCAACTTTATTTTGGAGATGCTTAGAGGAGAGAATGGGGACAAAGTTCATCTTTATCTGCTCAATCCTCGCATACAGATCTCTGGATTTCTATGCCTTAGTGACATGCATTTAATTTTATAATAGTTTAGTGTCACAGACCTTTACCAGGTCTCCTGAGTTTTATAGTTCTTATATATTTGCTTTTGAGCTAAAGTTGCAGCAATATGTACTGCTTAACAAGCTTAAGACCTGGTGGCTCACGCCTGTAATCCTAGCTACTTGGGGACCTGAGATTTGAGGATTATGGCATAAAGCCAGCCAGGGGCAGAAAGTCCATTAGACTCTTATCACCACTTAACCAGCAGAAAAGCTAGAAGTAGAGATATGGCTTAAGTGGTAGAGTACCAACCTTAAGGAAAAAAGCCAAGAAAAAGTGCAAGGCCTCAGTATCAGCATAGAAAAAACAAAGCAGCATGCACATGCACGCACATGCGCGCGCACACACACACACACACACACACACTCTACAGTAACAAAGTCTGGAGATGTGGCTCAATGTCTACCATGCTTGGCATAGGTTCCCCCAGCATTCTAAGCAAACAGAACATCCAATAGGAAATGCAACAAAGAGAGGCATGGTAGCACATTCTTGTAATGCTGGGAGTCAGGAAGTGTGGCAGGAGGATTGTAAGTTCATGGCCAACCTGTGCCACATAGCCGGTTCCTGTCTCTAAAATTAAACTAAAAACAGACAAGAGTGGAGAGAGGGCAGAAATGAAAAAGGAAGGAAGGAAAGGAGAGAGAGAGGCAGTGAGGAGGGAGGAGAGTAAGAAAAAAGAAGGAAGAAAATGAATATGACCTGTGACCTTCTCCTTTTTCTTCTTCCCACTTGTTTTCTTCCTGGTTTAGGTCATTCCTAATGTGCATACCAAGACCAGCACAGCCATCAATAACCAGGACCAAGACACTCAAGAAACAAAAGAAAAGGTAACTTGAGCTTCTTCAGCTTCTAAAGAATGCCTTTGGTTTCTTTCCCCATACCTGGGCAGCAATTAATAAGGATGGTTTGTGATGAGCTCAGTTCAGTGTAGAAGTGATGTGTTTCTTCTCTCTGTATGCGTGACTGCTTTGCACCAGGATGGGGGGTAGAAACATGGTGCTATGCAGGGTCAGATATTGTAAAGGGCCAGCTAGCTGTGGGCATCTGTGTCCACTTCCCGGTCAGCCAGGCTGCTTGTCCATCCCCAACACATGCTGCTCACATTTGGTTGTTCCTGAGATTTGGGTCTTACTGTTCTGTTAGCTGGAAGTTTGTCCTCCAAAGGGCAATGAGCTGGTCAGAGGTCATGTCTTCACTGTCATCAGAGACAGTCGCCCACTATTCCTGTTTTCCTGCCTCTATTCCATTAGAATTGTTTGGCCTAAACATTATTTTAGGATATGGTATCAGAAAGGGATAAATTTTCATTTTTTCCCCTTCAAGATAACTATTTCTGGTTTGGATGCTACTTGGTGGTTTCTGGTTTTTTTTTAAATAGACTAGCACATTTAAAATAATATAGTTGCACTATTTTTTAATGCGAATATTAGATTTAAATAAAGCTAGTCTCTGTGCTAATCAGAGTTTTTTTTTCATTTGAAGAGACTTACATCTAATTTATTAATTTACTGGAAGTAGGAACAGTGTATATTTACTATGTGAGGTAAGGACTTCGCTTAACTACATATACTCAGAGAGCTTTTTAGCTTCTGTCTGAGAGCTTTAACCATATGGTAAATGCAGGCACAGGAAATATAAAAAGCCACTTATCTTTTGGTCCAAGGGCATTTCTTCCTGGTAGATCCTAGGCATGCTCCAGTACAGACACAAACAGGCCTGCACAAGAGGTTGAGGAGCACATTCTGTTCCTTCTCAACCAAAGAAGAGCCAGTCTCTGGACAGCCAGCACAGAATGGACCTTCATCATCCCTACAAATGCCAGCAGATCACCACATCACAAAACCAAACCCCACGTGGTAGGTCTTCCAAAAAGGAAGTAAGTTACAGCCCAAGTAAATGGCAGACTAGTTTTGACCTAGTATCAGAAGCAAAAATGTAAATTAGTCAGGCACCAGTAGCTCACACCTATAATCCTAGCTACTCAGGAGGCTGAGATATTAGGATCATGGTTCAAAACCAGCAGGCAGAAAAGTCCATGAGACTTTTTTTTCTGGCCTTAAATTATTTATTATTACTATAATATTGGTAATATACAAAGGGGTTACAGTTATATGTTAGGGGAAGAATACATTTCTTTCTTTCTTTTTTTTTTTGCTGATCATGGGGCTTGAACTCTGGGCCTGGGCACTGTCCCTCAGCTCTTCAGCTCAACGCTGGCACTCTACCACTTGAGCCACAGTGCCATTTCCGGCTTTTTCTGCTTATGTGGTGCTAAGGAATCGAACCTAGGGCCTCATGCATGCAAGGCAAGCACTCTACCACTGAGCCACCTTCCCAGCCCTAAAGAGTACATTTCTTTCTTTCTTTCTTTTTAAGTAAGTTATTGTGAAAATGCTGTACAGAGGGGTTACAATTACATGAGCAAGGTAATGAGTACATTTCTTGTCAAGCATTGTTGCCTCCTCCTTTGTTTTTCCCCTGCCATCCCTTCCCTCCCATCTCCACAACTACACTCCCCCACCTCCACCCCATGAGACTTTTATCTCCAATAAATGACCAGAAAAGCTGGAAATGGAGCTGTGTCTCAAGTGGTAGAACACTAGCCTTGAGCAAAAGAAGCTTGGAGACAGTGCCTAGGACCTGGTCAAGCCCCAGGACCAGCAAAAACAAAACAACAAAAACATAGGATTAGAAATTTTAAAAAATTAGAGATCAATTAAAAAAGGCAAATTCTGTTATCAGTTGGAATTACTATGGGAGCCAAGAAATCATGTAAATAGGCTTAAACAACTCATGAATTATGTGTCTGAAACATTTTTATAGTCTAATTAGTTCTGGAAGGTGAGTCTACTTGAGCATCTCCATGAGAATTCCCAAACTATCGAAGTGTAAGTTAAGAAGAAATAAAAGACGACTGGTAAAATTATGCTAACTATGCAGGTGCCAGGTATTTATTTGCCCATTAAAGAAGGCATTAATAAGATGGAAATCATGGGAAGGCGAATTGAAGAGAATGAAGTATTTATAACTGCTGAAAGAAAGAATACTTAAGATTCAAATTTAGACACAAAACTAGTTAATATCTTCCAGGGAAAGAAAGACAACTATAATCTTTGCTCTAAGACTGAAATCAGGTGTATCTCTGCCAGACAAACTTAATACTCGGAACTGTTAATTAGAATAGTTCGCATTACTTAGTTCCGAAACCTTTGTCTGTGAGAATCTTAAGTAGCAGGAGGGGTGAGGAGTTGTTCAATTACTCAGCAAATCATTAAGGAAGATGACCTACTATGTGCCTAGGACTGCTCTTCAAGAGCCTGTCTTGTTCTCTATACTTGTGGGGATGGTACAGCTGGCCTCACTGTTAATCCTTGCATTTGGGGAGAGCCTGCCCTCCTTTCCCCCTTCTCTCACTTGCAGCAGAAAGACCCTCTAGATATCCAGCAACTCGCAATGAGACATATGGAAATACTTTTTTAAAAAATATTGATTGAAGCTAATCAAATCAATTTATAAATTCTCCTTAAATATGTTTATAATACTATTAATATATTAGGAGATAATATTAAGAGCTATAAAATAAGACATCAATTGTATCCAAATATCTTATCTTTAAAATTTTTTATTAGCATATATTAGTTGCACAGGAGATTTCATTGTGATATTTCTTTTTTTTTGGGGGGGGGAGGTCCAGTCTTGGGGCCTGAACCCTGGGCCTGAGTGCTGTCCCTCAGCTCTTCAGCTCAAGGCTAGCGCTCTACCAGTTGAACCACAGCGCCACTTCCGGCTTTTTTCTTTTTGCTTATGTGGTGTTGAGGAATCGAACCCAGGGCCTCAGGCATGCAAGGCAAGCACTCTACCACTGAGCCACCTTCCCAGCCCTCATTGTGATATTTCTATAGATAGTTAATATACTAGACTCACTCTTCCATCACTCTCTCTCATTCTTCCTCCCCACAGATGTCCTCATTCTATGTATTGTCTTTGACGTAGGATAACCTCATTCTGAGAAAAACATAAAGTCAAATGTATTTGAAAACCCATGTTACTTTTATCTTTAATTCACTCAGAATTTTCTTTTTCTTTTTTCTTTTTAGAATTTTCTTTAAAATTAAAATTTTAAAAGGAACAAGTGGGGGCGCTGGTGGCTTATACTTGTAATCCTTAGGAGACTGAGATAAGAGGATCACGGTTCCAAGTCAGCCCTGGCGGGAAACTCTGTGAAACTCTTATCTCCAACTTGCTCAAGTGTAGAGCATTAACCTTGAGTGAAAGAGCTCAGAGACAGCACCCAGGCTTTGAGTTCAAACTCCTAGACCTTTATATATATATATATATATACACACTCTCTCTCTCTCTCTCTCTCTCTCTCTCTCTCTCTCTCTCTCTCTCTCGGGTTAACAAGGATGTTAAAAGAGGACGACTATGTGTTATGTCAAAAAACAAACTTTACAACTTTGGTGGGGGAGGGCGGGGGGAGGATACAAAGGGATGGGAAGGGGAAGCAAAGGAGGAGGCTACAATGTTTGATAAGAAATGTACTCATTATCTTGCCCATGTAATTGTAACCCCTCTGTACAGTATTTTCACAATAAAAAAATAAATAAAAAGAGGATGATTATGGTTAAAGTAAATTGTTTACAACTATGAAAATAGAAACCTGCTAAAATTGTTTTGGGAACAAAGCGAAGAGGGGAATCAGAGAGTGATAGTGGGATTGAGATTAATTGGACTATATTGTAAACATGTATGGAAATGTCACTCTGAAATCCCTCCCTGCACAATATAAGGAAGTAAAAGAATGTAAACTATTAAAAATAGAAAACAAATGAACACCTAAAAAGAAATTAAAAGAGCTGGGTGAAGTGTCTTAGAAGTAGCTCCTGCTCATAGCTCCCGTTGCTCAGGGGACAGAGCTATGGAAGATCACAGTTGAAAGCCAGCCTGGGCAAAACTTTGCAGGACTCCATTGCAACCAATGAAAAGTTAGATGTGGTACCACACACCTGTCATCCCAGCTACATGGGAGTCATAAATAGAAGGATCTCAGTCCAGGCTGGTCTGGGCAAAAATGTGAGACCCTATCTGAAAAATAATCAGAGCATAAGGAATGAGGGAGGGTATATCCCAAGAGCTAGAGGCTTTGTCCAAGTATAAGATCTTAAGTTAAAATCCTAATACTGGAAAACAAAGGAGCCACAGCAATCATACTTGTGTATTCTCTAATGCTCAATAAGCATTTCATATTTAATATCATCTCTCTTTTTAATCATTCTTGAATTTTAATGATTTTGGAAATTCTAGAAAAAATATACACATATAATACTTTGATTAGAGAAATTTGAGTGTTTCTCCTCCCCTCTCTTCCCCTCTCCTCTCCTCTCCTCCCCTCTCTTCTCCTGTCTTCCCCTCTCCTCTCCTTTTTTTGCTAGTACCAGGGCATGAATTTAGGACCTTTCAATCCCACTCAGCTTTTTTCCACTCTCAGTTGATCCTCTTCCATTTAAATCATGTCTTCAATTTGCTATTTTGCTGATTTATTGGCTCACTGTGATACTCTCATCCTCTGAGTAGCTAATATTACAGGTGTAAGCCACTGGCACCTGGCTGTGTGGGGTTGTTTTTGTTTTTGTTTTTTCCTTTTAATAATGTGTTTTCTCTTGTAAATCCCCAGTAATATTTTGTACTTTGGAGGAATTTATCTCGTGCCTTCTCTGGGTAATAGACCCGCCAGTATCCACTTATAAAGCATCTCTGCTATTAGTGGTTTTGTCATTGAAAGCATAATTGAATGTACTTTACGGAAGTCCTGTGCAAAGCGCATCTTAATTCAGTTACTTGGGTATTTGTGGATGGCTTGGGTATATCGGCTTCTAGTCTTTTTAGCAGCTTCCATCTCCCTAAAGTTTGACATGTTTTATTTTTCTCCGCGCTCAAGAAAATGGCTCTGTTCTATGAAGGTAATCTGTTCATAGAATTTTGTTCTCTTTTAAGTAGCTGCATGAATCCAATATCGATGTGCTGTATCATTTGGCATGTGAATGGAAAACATACTTTTGCTGAAGTAATTATTCATCATACTTTTGTCTTTTCTCTCTTGTTTAAACATTAAAATGTGTGTTGACCATCTCTAAATTATAGATGAATACCTTCAGTTAGAAAATCTAGGCATTTCTTTTCTTTTTCTGAAAGGAATGAGATCTATAACTTATCATCGAGGAAAAATTTAAGCAATTTAGAATTAATACTGTGGGATTCTTTTTTGCCTTTTGGAGTTTTTTTTTTGAGTGTCAAAGTGCCATTTCTTTATTAGCCACAAAGAAGATGTAGTTGCACAATGTAAAGAAAATGCTTCTTCTAGGCAGGGCAGCAGCCTTCAACAAGGCTGGCTTTGCCATCTTCTTTTCTGCATTGCTGTGCTTCCATCCTCCGGTCACATTTATTCAATAGTGGGAGCATTGGGGAATACATTCTATTTCCCTTGCAGTCCTTGAATTACAACGAAATTGGTTATCCTCAAACTATTATCCTTTGACGCGTTCTGTCACTGAAGAAGAGGGCCACACAACAGCAATTAACTCTCCTCTCACATTTTGCATCTTCAGAGGCAAGGAACGGCCCCACCTCCCATGAAACTGCCGCCTCCTTACCGAGCTCCGTCCTCGGACAGTGATGAGAGTGAGGAAGACTCTGCGGTGACCGACAGTGAGTCCTTTTCATTGTTTCCTGGAGATGCAGGACTTCTTAAATGATGCTGTCGTGACTGTTGTAAATGATCGCACAGAGAGCTCTGCTTCTGCAAAACGGTGCATGAGCAAAGGCTAGAAAACAAACGTCTGTCTTTGAAGCTCCTGTGGCTTATATCACACAAGCCAGCTTTTCTAATTTTCCAGCTGGCCGGGGAGGGGGATGGGGGGTAGGAAGCGGAAGGAAGCTGTGCTATACAATGTTTTACCTATAGCACCCCCAGATTTGGGCTCTGAAATGAAAAAATGCTAACAAGTCCTTAGAACTTGATCCATAAGAATTTGATTTGGGCATTGATGCCAGCTCTCAATTACTTTCCTTAAAAAGTCACATACACATTGCTAAGGTAAAATTACAAGTCACAGTTTCTTGTGCACTACTGAAGGAAATACTCATTTATACTTGTACTAAATGGAGACTTTTTATTTCAAAGAAAGAATTTGCATTTCTCTTATTCTGTGTAATATGTAGTATTCACCTTGATTGCTAGTGTGTATGGAATTTCCTTTGGTGAGGGGTGATGAAAATCTTCTAAAAGTCGACATTGATGATTATTTGTGAATATATTGAAAACCACTGGCACATACAAGTTTTAAAGGGGTGAGTTTTATGATACATGGAATGTATATATACATACATATGTTTATAGATGTTTGGGTAAGGAAATATTCCCTGCCTATAACACAGAAAAGGATATTAATATAGAAATGGGAAGAGTTCAAATCCTGGTTCCAGCGTTTTTTAGAGCATGACTATATGCATAGCTTCTTCTCTGATAAGAGTGTTAGTAATCATATCTACTTCATAGGGTTGTCCTGAGCCTTAAAATAAGGTGATAAGTCCTTAGTGTACCACACAGCCAGGTTTCGACAGGTGTTATAGCTCTTATTATCAGTAATTGTTGGGCTAACTTTGTATTTTCTAAATATAAGTTTATAAAGGAAACACTAAAATAAATGCAACTACCTCAAACATGTTGGCTTTATACAAGTTTTATTTGTACTTCGTGACGATGGAGCACTTTGTCATGTATTATTTTCCTAATTTCTCAGGGTTTGGTTTGTTTGCAGATTGGCTTTTGTGGCTGTTTTGTTTCTGCAGTAGTTGGGACAAAACCAGGGCCTCCCACATTGTGAGGCAGGTACTCTACTACTGAGCTTTATTTTCACCATTTATTCAACAAATCACTTAGTGACAAGTAAGAAATGGGTTTCTCTGAGATGGACATAGCCCAGCTTTTTTTTTTTTTTTCAAGTGGAGTCACAGCCTGGAAAGGAGAGAATATTCTATTAATTGTTCTTGGAGAGGTTCAAAAAAAATACGCCAAATTTTATGAACTGTTTGTGGGAATGAGAATAGTCTTTCTTGTTTTGAAGGTTTAATTTTTCCTCCCTGTTTTTATGGTGCTGAGATAGAGCCCAGCACCTCACACCTGCTCTGCAAGACTCTAATGCTGAGCCACACCCCAGCCCTATGAGCAATTTCAGGGTGCACAATCTTTGATTTAATAATCCAGTTTTCAGTGGTACATACTGAGAAATCCACCAGCCCTGGAAATCTACATGTGCATGTATGTAAGTGCACATACTAGGGACAGATGGCCCACAAGCTTTTCTAGCCATTTACCTGCTCAAGTTGTTTCTCTTTCCTAAAGCTCCCTTGTTTGTATGATGGGGATAAACCCTTCAAAGGGTTGCTGTGGAATAAAGTGTTCTAGAAATCACATGGGAGGACTGTGTATAACGTGGTGCTGGAGTACTTGCCTAGCACTTATAGGGTTCTGGGCTCAAATCCCACCAACATACACGCCTATGCGTGTGTACATGCACACATGTGTGCGCACGCACCCCCCCCCACACACACACAATCCAGAAAGGCTTGCTACTACCTTTTATTATTGTCAACAGTGATTCAAAATTCTTCAATATGTGCCAAATATTGCCAATGCAGGATGTAATTCTGGCAAAGAAAATAAAAATATATAAATATGTATATTAAACTGTGGGAGCAGAGGTATGTAGTTCAGTGATTGGCATGTGTCAGGGCTTGGCTTCCATTCCCAGCACAAAAAGGAAACTAAATAATATATGATAATTTTCTCTTAAAATGATGAGGCTTAAGTTCTTCAATTCTGTGTTAGGGTTTGCATTGTGCAAGACTGGTGCAGTCTTATTTCTGCCTGCCAAAAAGCCACCAAAGCCCTCCATCCCTGACTACACTGTTCACTGAACTGCCCTCTCCCTGTGGAGTCAGGGGAAACTTTCATAGAGCATTCTCTAATGATGTGCTTAATTTTCCTTGCCATGGAATTTTGATGTTGTAGGGTTGACATTCCATTTTGACTTTGTTCTAATGTAGGATGAACACAAAGAAGTTTTAAAGACACTTTGTGTGTGTGTGTGTGTGTGTGTGTGTACATGCATGTAGGCTTGAACTGGGCATTGTGCTGTCCCTTAGCTTTTCTGCTCACAGCCAGTGCTCTACCACTTGAGCCACAGCTCTACTCTGGCTTGTTGGTGGTTAATTGTATGTAAGAGTCACAGATTTTTCTTCCCAGGCTGTCTTCCAACTGTGATCCTTACGTCTCAGCCTCCTAAGTAGGATTGTAAGCAGGAGTCACTTGTGCCTAGAAACTTTTAAAGGGAATGTCCAAATGGACTTTAAGAGCTTGAGAGGCAGAGCTGCTAACCTCATCACTGATCTTGATACTTACTCTTACAGCAAGTTTGCGTTGTACTTCATTAACAGATGGAGCCCAGCGCTGGGTGCTCACAGGAGGCTGAGATCTGAGGATTGCTATTTGAAGCCAGCCCCCGAGCAGAAAAGTCCCCATGAAATTCTTATCTCCAAGTGGCTCAAGTGGTAGAGCACTAGCCTTCACCACAAAGAGACTCAGGGACAGCACTCAGGCCCTGAGGTCAAGCCCCACAATTGACCCCCAAAAACTCCCCAAAACAACCCCCCCCCGCCCAAATCACCAAAAACAGATGGAACTGAACACAACAAGCACCTGACTCACAGAGACCTTTCACCCTTCCCCTATATGACCAGTGCCAGTTGAGGCAGTCAGTTAGCCACTCATGCCCAGATGCATTTCTCTCACCTGCCTTGTGCACCTTGGGGCCTGATGGTCCAGCTAACTTTCTAGTCTTGGATCTAACACAGGCCAAACACAAATAGTGGAGGTTAGCCAAATTCCAAAGTCAATGGTGAAGTGATTAGGATTCCTGGTATTTTTTTTTAACTTGGAAAAAGTTGCAGAAGAATATGAGGAAATAATTTGTAAAAAAGAAAAGTTTAAGAAAGAACTTCTTCCAACTTCAGCCACTTGAATTTCATATAATAATACATGCTTATTTGGAAGGGAAAAAAGCTTTTGGGGGCACTTGGCAGCATGGCTCAGTTGGAAGAGTGCTAGCCAATAACAAAAGCATCAGGTACCAAGTTCAAGTTCTGGTCTCAGACCAAAAAAAAAAAGTTTCTAGTTTCTCATTTTAGCTCAATAAAAAGAAAACAACCCACTTTTTTGGCATAGGTAAAAACTTGGAATGGCATATGATGGTTAATAAGGACATAAAAAGGTGCTCAATACACTACAGGTTTACTAAAACGATTTTAATTAAAACAAACCAGTTAACCCTGGGTACTAGTAGCTCATGCCTATAATCCTAACTACTTAATGGAGACTGAAATCTGAGAATTACAGTTCAAAGCCAG
Organism: Dipodomys ordii; assembly: GCF_000151885.1. Taxonomy (NCBI): domain Eukaryota; kingdom Metazoa; phylum Chordata; class Mammalia; order Rodentia; family Heteromyidae; genus Dipodomys; species Dipodomys ordii. Next base: position 2,500,586 of record NW_012267277.1, on the reverse strand, counting down.
CCTGGGAAGAAAAGTCCATCAAGCTTTTACTCCAATTAATCACCAAAAAGGCTGGAAGAGGCCCTGTGACTCAAGTAGTAGAGCACTAACCTTGAACACAAAAGCTCAGAGACAGCATACAAGCCCTGAGTTCAAGCCCCAGAAAAGACACCAAAAACAAAAATCAAACCCAATAAACAAAAAAACCTAGATAGCATAACTCTGACCTACTGTTCTAGTGGAGATGTAAAATGTCCTGACACCTTGGAAAACAAGTTGCAGTTTCTGACAATGTTCAGTAACATAGAGGAGTACTATACAGTCCTGCAGTTCCACTTCCTCTTCTACCCAAGAAAGTGAAAATACATGTCCACTCATACACACTGCATAACTTTTAGAACAGCACCCTTCATAGTAACAAAACACTGTTAATTAAGTCAAACATCCATCAGCAGGTAAACTTAGAGGCAAAATGTTGTGCATCTATTTAGCAATAAAAAGGAACTAACTCTGATAGCATTCATTGTGCCATGGAAAAGAAGTCTGATGAACAGACTGTATTCTGCATGATTCCATTTCTATTAAATGCCCATTGAAAACACAACAAATATTTGCTAACAGAAAGCAGCCTAGGGCTGGCATTGGGATCTGGCTAGAAGGAATTGGGGGATTATAGGAATATTGAAAAACTATAAGTTTACTAAGATTGTTGACTCTTACATTTGTAAGGTACAATTTTACTTACTACAGCTGCTCAGGTCATTTTAAAGTTGGTATTATATGTTGAGTAACCACATTTGTAAGGCATAGTTAAAAGATCTGAATTGAAGGAGGAGGACAATTTGAACTCTAGGGTTTACCTCCCTTAGGCAAGTGCTCTCCTGCTGAGCCATGTCACCAGGCCTGTTTTTGTGTTGGCTGCTTTCAAGATCCATCTCACTTCCTACCTGGGTGGATACCTGTACTGTCATCCAACCTCAGATAGGCTTCTTATAGTAACTAGGAAAACAAGCAGACTCTGCCACATGCAGTTCCTGTTAGAGAAAGATTGTCTTGACCTTTTCTTCTCAGCCTTCTTCCTTCGTAATCTCAGTCGTCTCCCAAGTAGCTAGGATTCTTAAGTATATGCCACTGGCACCTGACCTCACATGGTAAAGTACTTTAAAGAAGGAAATTAAACATTGTATAACCCCTGTTTTCATGTATTTGATGTTGGTGCCCTGCATCTTGTATATACATTTTTCTAATTTGGGGAAGGGAAATAACAAAATGCTGAAACAAGGATACAGGTTGACCCATTATATCAATGAGATGTACAAGACACTATGTTGAAAATGAACTTTACAGCTTGGTGGGGGGAAGGGGGAGTTGGGGATCTGGGGAGGGATGGGATGGTAGGGGGAAAAAAAGGAGGAGGAAATGTACTCATTACCTTACTCATGTAACTCTAACCCCTCTGTACACTATTTTTACAATAAAAATATTTTAAAAGAAGGGAATTAAAATATATTGTCTTTCTCAACAGTGAGGGAATTTGAGAACTTTAAAGCTCATTTGGAGTTTGTCTAAGTTTATGACTGAAAAATTTAAAGCCAAGAATAATTCATGCCCCCCCCCCAAACCACAAAATTAGATATCATCGAGGCAGGTCTACAGCACAGATCTCACTAGATGTATAGGGCTCCATTCACATCCTCTTCCAGTAATTTCCAGTTCCTCCCAGTTCTCTCTCTCTTTTTTTTTGGCCAGTCCTAGGGCTTGAACTCAGGGCTTTGTCCCTTCTTTTGCTCAAGGCAATGCTCTACTGTTGAGCCACAGCACTGCTTCTGGCCTTTTCTGAGTAGTTTATTGGAGATAAGAGTTTCACAGACTTTCCTGCTCGGGCTAGCTTTGAACCATGATCCTCAGATCTCAGCCTCCTGAAGTAGCTAGGATTATAGGTGTGAGCCATCAGTGCCCACCTCTTTGCTTTTTTTTTTTAATGAAGAAAAAAATAAACCCTCTTCTTTCCATTTCCTGGAGTTCCTTTCAATAAATATTACTTTATATGATCAGAGGCACATAGGCTCTTTGCTTTTTTAGTGTGAAGAAACTCAATGACAAGCAAAGATGTACTGGGCAACTGAGCTTTGGGGGTTGGAAATTCTGTCTTTTCTTCTATTGTAGACTCTGCAGTTGATCTCTCCCTTACCAATAGATGTCACTACAATCAACCACAATGGTTGCCAAGCCCTTAGAGAATGAAGAACCTGAACCCGCACTTCTAATGGGCCAGCAGCATATCCCTGATCAATTTACAAAACATACTAATGGTTTGCTCTTCTTCTTGTTACTTTTTTGTCAAAGAAAAATAAGGATTTTGTTAAAAAATGTATATAGACTATTTTCTTATTTTCTAAACAATTAACGTCCTTCTACGGACCCTTCAGATTTACAATTAACTCAAATTAGGGAGCATCTTTAACCTAGCCCTATAATTTAAAGATGGCAAAGATGGCTTTCTATTTTAGCTTTTTGTTTTTGTTTTAATTCCAGAGCTGAGTGCTGATAGCTTATTTTTATAATCCTAGCTACTCAGGAGACTTGAGATCTGGAGATCATGGCTCAAAGTCTGCCTGGACAGAAAGTCTGGGAGACTCTTACTCTAAACTATCAGAAAGCCAGAAGTGGAGCTGTGGTTCAAGTTGTAGAATATTAGCCTTGAGCAAAAAAGCTAAGGGACAGCATTCAGGCCCTGAGTTTAAACACCAGTACCAGCATGAAAATAATAAAATTAATTTTAAAATGAAATAGTATATTTATGGAAACTACAAAGTTCAGGCCTTGATGTGACTTGGATGGATTTACTATATCTATAAATTTAAAAAATGTATCATTGAACTATTTTGAGTAGCATTTAAATTGTGTTCTGGTATTCTTTTTAAATTGTATTTTCCATTATCCATTAATACTTCTTTTAAATTTATTTTTTATTTTTTTGTGTGTGTAGGTCTTGGGGCCAGAACTCTGGGCCTGGGCACTGTCCCTCAGCTCTTCAGCTCAAGGCTAGTACTCTACCACTTGAGCCACAGCACCACTTCTGGCTTTTTCTGCTTATGTGGTACTGAGGAATAGAACCCAGGGCCTCATGCATGCAAGGCAAGCACTGTACCACTGAGTCACCTTCCCAGCCCCTAAATTAAAAAAAAATTAAATTGTTAAATTATCTTTAAGTAGTTGTACAAAGAGGATTTCAATTCACCATATCAGTTTATTGGTATAATATATCTTGATATTCTGGTATTTTTTATTGTCAAAGTGATCTACAGAGGGGTTACAGTTCTATAAGTAAGGTAATGAGTACATTTCTTGTCAAACTTGTTACCCCTTCCCTCATTTTTCTCATACTTTGCTGTCCCCTCCAACCTCTCCCCCAAGTTATATACATTTCCAACATATTGTTGTACATTTCCAATGTATTGTCTTGTGAATATCCCCTTTGCATTGGTTCACCCTTGTCCTTTGTCTCACCATTCTGTTTTTCCTCTTCCCTTCCCTAATTTCGATAAGCGTACATATAATACCAGGGTGCCAAAATAAAATACAGTGATAACAGGGGATATACCCTCAGGGGAAGAACATACAAAAAGAAACAAGAAATCACATAGTACATTAAAGACAACAGCAACAAAGAAAAACTTCCTATGTCCATGTATTGGAGTTCATTTTGCTTAGCATCATCTTATATGGTCATATGTACATAGCTACTGAACTATACTACTCATCTGCTAAAATTATCCTAGAGTTATACTAATTATTATAAATAAGAGAAACCATGGGATCTATGTTTTTTCCAAAAATATTATTTTATTGAAAAATCTAAGTGGTGAGCAATAGATATCAAGATATTACATCACAAATGGACCAATTGGTACCTATGTTTCTTTGGGTCTGGCTTACTTCACTTAATATGATTTTTCTGTCTTTCCATTTCACTACAAATGGGGCAGTGACATTCTTTCTGATGAAAGCATAGAATTCCATTGTATATATGTGTATACTACATTTTCTTGGATGTTCTGGTATTCTCGATTTTGTGTATAAATGCACATGTGTGTGCGGATGCCCACTGGTCCAAGCACTGGAACTCAGGGCCTGCGCACATTCCTTGAGCTTTTTGTTCAAGGCTAGCACTTTTTTTTTTTTTTTTGGGTCCGGTCGTGGGGCCTGAACTCTGGGCCTGGGCGCTGTCCCTCAGCTCTTCAGCTCAAGGCTAACGCTCTACCACTTGAGCCACAGCACCACTTCTGGCTTTTTGCTTATGTGGTGCTGAGGAATCGAACCCAAGGCCTCATGCATGCAAGGCAAATGCTCTACCACTGAGCCACCTTCCCAGCTCCAAGGCTAGCACTTTTATCACTTGAGCCACGACTTCACTTCTAGCTTTTTGGTGGTTAATTAGAGACATTCTTGCCTGAGCTAGCTTTTAACTTTGATCTTCAGATTCCATTCAGCCTCCTGAGTAGCTTACCCGAGCCTGACACATTGACTTGATGCATTGATCTGCATAGATGACTTATTCCACAGTTTATTAAGTTTAGAGGATTGGGATGTAACCTACAGATGGTTCTGATAGCAACTGTAGCAGTGACAGGCTTGTATGCTCCTGCTGTGTGTGTGTGTGTGTGTGTGTGTGTTTTGTGTGTGTGTGTGTGTTTTCCTGCTGTGTGTGTGTGTGTCTTGGGGTGGGGGTTGAGGTAGCATTTCCTGAGTAGTTTAAGAAATTTAGTGATTGCTCCAAAGTGACTATTTTCCTTTAATACGTCCTTTATCTCCCCCTTCCCCCCACAAGCTAACTTGACTTCACTGCTTAAATAAAGCCTTCCTTATGCATGAAAAATGTCTGGGGGATATAAGAGGAACTCACTGGGGAATTATGTACACTGATTTTTTTGTCCAAACATGATTGAATACTGAGAGCAATAGGAAAGAGAGAAGTTGATGGCGACCCCTCTCACTCTAGGGAAGATCAGTTGCTGTCTCCTTTTAGTGAGCATTTGGAAGATGCTACTAATGAGATGTTACTGCCTCAGCAGGAAAACCCAGCTCATTAAATGGTATGAATTGAGGACACAAAATAAATGGTTGCAGTTGTCCTGCCTTTGCTCTGATGCTGATGAGAGCTAAGAGTCAGGGCACTAAGGGTCAGGTGTTGCCAACCCGGGCTTCTGCTCCTTCCTGCAGACTTTTTCAGGCAGCAGTCACCTCCTGACAGATGTGAGCTGCTCGATTGAGGGCTAGCTTGAACTTAACTTAATTGACGGTGTCTCATGTGATAGAAATACACAGACAGGGTTTCCCTTGCAGAGAATAAAATCCGAGGTGGTGGAGAGGGGTGGAGGGGGAGGCCCAAGGTCGTGGGAAGAGGGAAGGCAGGAGCGCGTGGGGGGGCTCTGAGCCGCTTCCGGCACTGCCTGCCTGTCAGGAATGCAGACACCCTGAAGGAGCCACCGCACAGCCATGGTCCAGGGGGGGTTCCCAGGTAAGATTTCTGTTGCTTGCAGTCTGTGGTCTGGCGCTTCCTCAGTGCAGTCTGAAGCCGTTGGTAGAGGCTATTGTTTTAATGGTTTAAACAATAGCAGGCATTTGTCTTTGGTAAGAGAGTGAAGGTCCAGGCAAGTGCATGTGCCAAGAGAATGATGTTATATATACATTTTTTTTCATGTGGGATGCAGTTTGAATTGTCCTTTGTGTGTGGGTTTCTTTCTTTCTCTCTCTCTCTCTTTTTTTTTGAGAGGTGGAACAGTTTATCAGATTGTCAAGAATATCCTCATAGTTTCAGCGCCAAGATTCTCAACATTCAATGCCTGCAGTATCCACGTCTTTCAGAATGTAACTGAGAAGTTGATCTGCTCATTTATTATCATGGCTGTGTCTATTTATGAGTTTACTGTAAGAAAAAAAAAAGGGGAGGGAAGGGGATTTATGTTGGAACAAGATTATTCTGATTTGATGTTTCAAACTGCCCAGTCAGCGTTTTGTTGTCGTTGAACGCAGAATGTCATTAAGCAATTGTAGCAACAAACAAAAAGTCTGCTCTTTGTAAATTGTAAAACATCACTGCAGATATTGTTTCCTGATTGTGAGTAAAGGTCCGCTACAGCAAAGCCTCTGACTTGAAGCTCATTAGGGTTGGGGGGTGGGGGCGAGGCGGGGAGCTCAGTATTTGGAGGCGCTAGCATAAAGAGGTTCTTGAAATGATTTCTACATTGACAATGTAACTTCTTGCAGTGGAGTACTACTGCCTTTCCTGTGAGCATATGTTTGACTTTCAAGATTTAATTTATGAAAACCAGAGCTTCTGTTTATCCAAGGAAGATGTGGCATATTTAGACATAACAGGGGTCTTTTGCTCAAGTATTTTTGCCGGAGGATGTTGATCGTGAGCTCAGAAGTTAGACATCACATTACAGCCTTGAATTTTCCTGTCAGCCAGGCACACACAAATTAGGTTACTCCTTCTGCAACAGCAGGAGCTGTGCAGGCTGCCTGATTGATACTGGCAAGCCTCATTCGGGGATGTGCTGTCCAAATAATTGAACAAGAACTTTTTCTTACTTGAGGGATGGGTGGGTTTGGGAGAGATGAGGGGAGAATAATGAAAGGGGCGACATTGACCAAGGTGGCTGTCACTCATGAACTGTCATGTTGAACTGATACCCTTTTGTATAACCATTTGAAGATAAAGGAAACTTTTTTTTAAAGCACTTTTTCTTTTGGCTAAAGAATCATTCCTGAAGGTTTTACTGGGAGGGTTCCTGAACTGACCAATGTCCATTTCTGTGAAAATGATGCTTTAGAGGAAATTGCAAAGCTCTTCAATGGCCCACTTTGCCAATACCACACTGGATCCAACCTGCTTCTCTTCAGTCTCCCAAGAGCTTCACACAGTTTTTTGTTTTTGTTTTTTTCCCTTTGGTCTATGTTTTTTGTCTTTTGTGCTGATAATAGGGCTTGAACTTAGGGCTTGGGTGCTATCCCTAAGCTTTCTTTGTTCAAGGCTAGTGCTCTACGACTTGAGTCACAGCCCCATTTCCTGCTTTTTTGTGCTTAGTGGGAGATAAGAGTTTCATGGTCTTTCTTGCTCGGGCTGGCTTTAAACTGTGATACTCAGATCTTAGCCTCCTGAGAAGCTAGGATTGCAGACATGTGCTACCAGTACCTGGCCAGTTTCTTAATTTTTTTTTTTAAGTCTGTATCTCCAGCTTATAAACTCTCCTCACCAACTTGAAGTTGTCATTGTCTGTGCTTCAGGAATCCACACATCCAATTTCTGTTTCCAGAAGTTGCATGAAATACATTGGTTATTAGGTGTTGCTGTGTCCTGTGCATTTTATCAAAATGTCTGAACCTCATTTGAAAATAGGTAGTAACTGCATGAATGTGTTATAGATGTTACTTTGCTAGTGTTGCTTTTCTGCTCAGGATCCATTGTTAATGGTTTACACCTTGAGTGTTTCCGATGTTTACTCTAAGTTTCTAGGTATCCACACTTAATTCCAGAGTATTTCCTGTTTTGTAATAACCTTATATTCTGCTCCCTGCCCTTGCACTTGGTTGGTTCGTGTTGAAAGACACTTTATATTGCAAGGTCTTAGTCTGCAGAGAATTTACTTTTGGAAATTTTATTATTTGATCATATATATATATATATTATTTACTTATTTATGTATTTATTTATTGCCAGTCCTGGGGCTTGAAATCAGGGCCTGGGCACTGTCCCTGAGCTGCTTTTGCTCAAGGCTAGCACCCTACCACTTGAGCCACAGCACCACTTCTGTCTTTTTCCATGTATGTGGTACTGAGGAGTGGAACCCAGGGCTTCATGCATGCTAGGCAAGCACTCTACCACTAAGCCACATTCCTAGCCCCTTCATCAGATGTATTTTGTTGCTTTTAGTTGAGTGGTTTTGTATCACATCATCCTATTCCATGTTTGGGTGTGTGAGTGTAGGTTAAGCAGCTATCATTTACTTCAGGCAGATGTGAATAAGGAGTATTCTCTTTGAAGTTAAGAAGATAATGTAACAGAATTAAATGACATTTAAAGTTACCTTTTCAGAGTTGGAGGTGTGACTCAATACAGCATGAGCCAGTGAGGTGTAAAGCATTAGGTACTGAGTTCGAGTCCTAGTAATAGACCAATAAATATAAATAAATAAACAAAGTTACCTTTCAATGGGCTCTGGTGTCTCTCCCCTGTAATCCTAGCTACTCAGGAGACATGAGGATTATTATGATGCAAAGAAAGCCACACTGGGTGAAAAAGTTGGTGAGACTCTTATCTCTAATGAAATCAGTTAAAAAACACCCTCAAAACGCTAGAAGTGGAGGTGTAGCTCAAGTTGTAGAGCACAAGCCTTGAGCAGAAAAAGCCAAGTGAGCGTGTGAGGCCCTGAGTTCAAACCCCAGTACGGGCACCAAAAATAAATAATAAAGCGAATTTCTTGTAGATACGGCTCTTTCAGTGAAGAAACTGGGTAGGAAGGCTAAGAACTACCAGTTCTAGCAGTTACACACAAGGCAGCATCTGGTATTTGGGTCTCTTTACCCTTCCCTCTCCACTAAGAGGTTAATTTTGAATAAAGAAAATTTGGGGGCTGGGAAGATGGGTCAGTGGTAGAGTGCTTGCCTTGCATGCCTGAGGCCCTGGGTTCGATTCCTCAGTACCACATAAGCAAAAAAGAAAAAAGCTGGAGGTGGCGCTGTGGCTCAAGTGGTAGAGTGCTAGCCTTGAGCTGAAGAGCTGAGGGACAGTGCCCAGGCCTAGAGTTCAGGCCCCACTACCGGACCCAAAAAAAAAATGAATAAAGAAAATTTGGAACCATTCTTTTTTTGGGGGGGGGTCTGGTCGTGGGGCCTGAACTCTGGGCCTGGGCGCTGTCCCTCAGCTCTTCAGCTCAAGGCTAGCGCACTTCCGGCTTTTTTCTTTTTGCTTATGTGGTGCTGAGGAATCGAACCCAGGGCCTCAGGCATGCAAGGCAAGCACTCTACCACTGAGCCACCTTCCCAGCCCCTTGGAACCATTCTGAAGAGAACACTATCAAAGTATTTAGTACCCAAGTGATAACTATAAGATAAGTCTGAGACTTTTCAGGCACTTCGTTTGGTAGCCAGAAAAGTAGAAATTTAATTGGTATTATGTTCCTTTTCTTATAGTCAGCCTTTATTCACAAAATCTTCCACATTTTTTTTTTAATTTGCCAGTTGTGGAGCTTGAACTCAGGGTCTAGGCACTGACCCTGAGCCTTTCTGTGCTCAAGGCTAGCACTCTACCACATGAGCCACAGTGCCACTTCCAGCTTTTTCTGTTTATATGGTACTGAAGAATCAAACCCAGGGCTACATGCATGCTAGATAAGCACTCTACCACTAAGCCACATTCCCAGCCCTCTTCCACAAATTTTGTTCAAGAAACTTGCCAGCTTCTTTGTTGAAGGTGGCAGGTGTTTTTTTTCAAATATCTTTTTAATATGTATTTTGGTTTGATTCATTTTATATATTCTGTGAGAGAGTTGAGGCAGGCAAGATTATTTATATTTCCATGTAACACGTGACCAGACTGAAGCAGGACTGAGATAAACTAGTTGCCCAGGATTTCATGTCTAAAGAGTAGTTTCTAGGTCTGTCTTCTCTGCATTGCATCTACCCACAGCCTCAGAAATGGGAACATATCACCATCTATGCAGTGATGGAGAAGATCTTGTTGGTGACCACTTTCTTTCTCTTAAGCGCTGGCTGCCTGTCTGTCTATCACTGAACTATACTCAGCCTTCTATTAAACCATCAAAACATCTGATAGAGCTATGGGTAAAATTATTAAGGATTAGCATTTTTTACTGTTTGATTACTTTTTTGTAATAATTTTGTAGATAATTTGTTAAAATTATCTTGGTGGGATTATTATCCCTATAAATAACTTTCAAAGATCTAATGGGACTTTTTTTTTTTTGCTAGTCCTGAGGCTTGAACTCAGGGCTTGGGCTTTTGTTCAAGGCTAGGACTCTACCATTTGAGCCATAGCACCATTTCTGACTTTTTTTTGTTTCTGAGGTAATGAGGAATTGAACCCAGGGCTTCATGCATGATAGACAAGCACTCTACCACTAAGCCACATTCCCAGCCTGCTGACAGGATAGTTTTTAAATCATAATTTAAAAGTTAAATGTGAAAGCAGCATTATGTACTATGTAGTTTTGTGCCTGTGAAACTCTCACAGCCTGTTTACTCATGTACAAAATTAAAGGTAACAATAGCAATATTTTTTACACATGCTACTTCTAGGAGCTCTGTAAGTATAAGAGAGAAGGAAGGGACAGGCACTGGTAACTCATGACTATAATCTTAGCTACTCAGGATGCTGAGCTCTAAGGATCATGATTCCAAGCCAGCCCAGGCAGGAAAATCATCAAGCCAGGTGCTAGTGGCTCAAGCTTGTAATCCTAGCTACTCAGGAAGCTGAGATCTGAGGATCACGGTTCAAAGCCAGCCTGGGCAGAAAAGTCTGTGAGACTCTTATCTCCAATAAACCACCAGAAAACTGGATGGAAGTGGCTCTGTGGCTCAAGTAATAGAGTGTTCACCCTGAGCTGAAGAGCTGAGAGACAGTGCCCAGGCCCAGAGTTCAAGACCTACAACTGACCAAAAAAAAAATCAAATCATCAAAAATCCAGAAGTAGAGCTGTGGCTCAAGTGGTAATGTGCCAGCCTTGAGTGAAAAAAAAAAAAAAAAAAACCTAAGGGACAGCCCTAACTTCAAACCCCCCCAAAACCAAAGAGACAGAGAGAAAGAGAGAGGGAGAGAGAGGAGAGAGAGAGATGGGGCAGGGGCATGGGGAAGGGGTAGGAAAGTTGTGGCTGGTGAATGAATGAACAGACTCAGGTACATGCAGCAAGTGTGTTAAGCTAAACATACTTCAAATTAAGATGGCTCTTACATTGAAGATGGGTGGTAAGTGATTTGAGGAAGTTAAGTGATTTGTGAAGTCAGAATAGGCTATGGCATTATTGGAATGTGGACAGTGTTCATCTTGACATTTCAATGTGCTTTTCATGAAGACCTTTGGCTCTAAAGCATGTCTGCCTTTTTTTCTGATCGATTCTGCTTGAGTATACCCAAAATGTAATGTTTCTAATAATAAGGAAACACCTGAGTTACCCAGAAAAAAATCCCCCAAGTAATCTTATTAGATGAATCCTGGAGACTTAAAAATTCTTAGAGAAAATAAAAATTCAAATCCACCACTTGGCTGTTTTGTTTTTGTTTTTTGTGCGGGTCCTGGAGTTTGAACTCTGAGCTTAGTCATTGTCCTTGAGCTTTTTTTTTTTTTTTTTTTTTTTTGCTCAAGGCTAGTGCTCTACCACTTGAGCCACACCTTTTTTGAGGGATTGGTTAATTGTAGATAAGTGCCTCATGGACTTTCCTGCTTAGCCTGGCTTTGAACCAGGATCCTCCGATCTCAGCCTTCTGAGCAGCTAGAATTATAAGTGTGAACTACTAACATCAGGTGATGGTTTTATTTTTGAGATAAGGTCTTCCTAAGTTGTTCAGGCTGGCTTCAAACTCCAGATCTTCTGCCTTAGCCTCCTGAATTTCTGAGATTACAGAAATACCTCCATGCTGATGCTCATTGACTTTTATTCAATATGATAGTTTTGTTGTTATTTTGTGGTAATGGGAATTGAACCCAGAATCTTGTACATGAAAGTCAAGCAATCTGTGACTGAATTAGATTTGGGGGGAGGGGTCCAGTCATGGGGCCCGAACTCTGGGCCTGGGCGCTGTCCCTCAGCTCTTCAGCTCAAGGCTAGCACTCTACCACTTGAGCTACAGCACCACTTCCAGCTTTTTTCTTTTTGCTTATGTGGTGCTGAGGAATCGAACCCAGGGCCTCATGCATGCAAGGCAAGCGCTCTACCACCGAGCCATCTTCCCAGCCCTGATAAATTTTATTGTAGAGGTGATATACAGAGGGGTTACTTAGAGTTACATTATTCAGGTCATGAGTCTATTTCCTTTTGAACAATGTCACCTTCTCCCTCATTTTCTCCCATTTTTCCTTTCCTGATTTCCATCCCCACAAACTTCTATAGTTTATTTCCAACATAGTATGAATTAGAATTTTTTAATATGTCAGTTTTGGGGCTTGAACTCAGGTCATTTCATTCCTGCTTAGCTTTTGTGATCAAGGCTGGTGCTCTACTACTTGAGCCACATCTCTACCTCTAGCTTTTTGCTGGTTAATTGGATATAAGAATCTCAGACTTTTCTGCTCTGGATCGCTTTGAACTAAGATCTTCAAATGAAATGACCCACTGGCATTCAGCTCCAAGTAGACATTTTGATAAGCCTAAACAACCTATTTCTTGATCAGTTCAGATAATGAAGAATTTGTAAGTTGTATTCTTTTTTTTCTTTTTAAAAAATATTTATTTTTTATTGTCAAGGTGGTATACAGAGGGGTTGCAGTTACATAAGTAAGGTAATAAGTACATTTCTTGTAGAACTTGTTACCCCCATAAGTTGTATTCTTATAAGTTCTTTATATATTTATGTTACAGGCGCCTTGAGCCCACATTACACAAGGTAGTTTCTCCACAAGCTAGTGGAGGACCAGAGCAAAAAATAACTGTAGATAATACAATACAGCACTACTCAATCTGAGCTGGCTTCTGCGTCCTTTCTTAACCCTGTGTGCTGTTGGTTAGAAATTGTGTGGCACTGGTCCAGATACATTGTACTCATTAATTGACATGTTAAATTAAAACCCCTTTATATAACTACTTAAAATAATTGTTTAAAAAATTGCAAGAAGCCATGCACTGGTGGTCTTATCTGTAATCCCAGATACTTAGGAGACTGAGATCTTAGGATCATGATTTGAAGCCAACCCAGGCAGGAAAGTCCCTGAGACTCTTATCTCCAACGATCCAATAAATAGCCAGAAATGGAGCTGTAGCTCAAGTGGTAGCTCACTAGTCTTGAGCAAAAGAGCTGAGGGACTGCACCTGAGTCCTGAGTTCAAGCCCCAGTACCAGCACCAACCCCCTCCCCGCTCCCCGCAAAAAAACCAAAAACTTAATTCCTACAGAGAGGGAGCTAGGCAAACAATGTGTTCAACAGTGTCCAGAGAAGTTTACTTCCATGCTGTTTAGGGAATCTTTGGCAAATGCCATGCTATAATCCTATTTCTACCTTCTATACAGTTTCCTTTAATAATTTGAACCAGTCATCCCTTCTGCTCCAGAAAAACTGATAAAGCTCTTGATGCTGTCAGGGCCACTGCTGAGCTCCCCAATCTGTGCCCCCTCATGTGTGTCCCTGGGGAGCTTGGGCTCAGTAGTTTGTGTGACTGGGTGATGACCAGGAAACAAAAGTGTCTCCAACTCTCACACAGTCCTACAAGATAACCACAGGACCCTGCAGCCCCATGCTTCTGCTTCTGCAGTAATCAAAGAAGCCTGGGCTGGGCTCTCCTGGTACCTGGAATGTACGAGAAGTCGTTGTAAAGAGCAGTGTTAGAATTACACTTGGCTTTTTTCAGTGCTGTTCTCACAGTTAAAATGTTTTTGCTTGTCTTAATCCCCATTAAAAACATCTGAATAATAATCAGACAACTTGCAGTCCACCTTCTCAGGCATCTTTATAACTGAGATGAGGACTAAGAATTTTATTTTTTAATTTATTTTTATTAGGGCATCGATACTTTATTATCTTTAAACAGTTTACAAAGGGTTTCAATTTAACATGTCAGTTTATGAGTACAAGGCATATCACGTGATTCATATCATGTTTTACATTATTCTCATCTCTCCCAACCTCATCCTCATCCTCAATTTTCCTAGTTCCATTTTCACATATATACATTGAATATGATGTCCCACCCTTCCTTTGTCTGCCCCTCTCCCTTGACTTCATACCCCACAACACCTCAGCTTCTGGCTTCCTGGTTTTATTTTGTTAGACTGTAGGTTGTTCAAAAAGTTCTGTCATTGGAATTCTCTGTATATATTATACTTTATTTAATACATTTGCATATATATGCACATATCTCTGCATATGATTACATATATGTTAAATCTAACTTTCTTTAGTTAGTATGTTTGTGTGTATGTATATATATGCCAATGACCCTGTATAGGATTACTTACATATTTATATTCTAGATCTAACTTCCACATATAAGAGAAAAACATGCATCCTTCGACTCTTTGGTCCTGATTTCTACATAATATATCTTTCACATATTCTTGATCTATTCTTCCATTGAAGGACAACTGGGTGGTTGTCTTAACTTGACTAGGGTGAGTAGTGTAGCAATGAACATGGTTATGCAAGTTTAGCTAAGGATTTTAGACAGCATTCTTTTTACCTTTTATCAACGAAGCAGCCTCATACATACAATCCAAGTGCACTACTACTGAGCTGCATCCCAAACTAACAATATTTTTAGTGTGTTTTAAAAGTACATAGAGATATGCATATATATGTATGTATGTATGTAGTATATATGTATGTATATATTATTAATAACTGAGTACCAGTGGCTTGCCACTATAATCCTAGCTGCTTGGGAGGCTGAGAACATGAAGATTGAGTTTGTGGCCTCCTTAGGCCAAAAAGTTTATAAGACCCTATCTTTCTCAAGAGCAAAGCATTATGACACGTGTCTGTAATCCTAATACTATAGGAATCCTAAAATAGAGCACAGCTGAAGCATGTATATCTCAAAAATGACAAGCAAAAGCAGGGCTGAAGGTATGGCCCAGTGAAAGAACATCCTAGCCTAGTTAGGACAAGGCCCTGAGTTCAAACCCTTCTACCACAATAATAATAATAATAATAGTGACGCCTTGTTTCCTTTCCCAGAGATTGAAATTGTGTAGCTGTGATACAGACACTAGACAGTACAGTGCTTTATGAAGAACTCACTTGGGTGCTGAGGGACTTACTGAAGCAACATAAATGATTTGAGATCATTGATATTCTTGCAGAAAGACCTCATGTGCAAATCTGTCAGGACTGAAATGTGAGCCCCTGTGCTTGAATATAGGTGCATGCGTTACTTTCTTCCCTGATGAAGGTGGACAAATGCTCCTCCGCATTGATTTCTTATTACACTTCAACTGTTGAGGTAGTCAATGAATTTATACTTTGTCTTTGTAGATTGATCATTTGCCAACTGTATCTCCCCCACTGCATGGTTGCCTCAAAGATTCTCCACATCTCTCCTTATCAGAGGGATTTTGCGAGTGGGCAGTTTCCTCATGGCATGAAATAAAGAGAAGGACCTGGGAGGAGACCCATGAAAGCCAGAGATGAAGATAGCCCACCTATTACTGCAGTTCTCACCTGATTCAGTTGCCCAGAGATTGAGCCTCACAGTAGTGAGGCTGGCCTAATTGAGGAAGAATCTTGGATCTGCCCTCCAATGCACCCTGGCTATCCTTTATTGTGAATTCTGGACCGGTTTCTTTCCTCTTGAAATCAAATGTGATGGTTAAGAATGTAGGTACTGACTGGAGAAGTTGAACCTTCATTCTCACATGACAGAAAGAAAGGTTCCAATCATATTGGATCTAGAACTTTTTGTTTTCTTTTTCTAATACTGGGGCTTAAACTCAGGCCCTTGCTCTCACTTTTTTTTTTTTTTAACTCAACGCTAACACTCTACCGCTTAAGCCATATTTCCAAATCTGGCTTTTTGTTGGTTAATTGGAGACAAGAGTCTCACAGATTTTCCTGCCCAGGCTGGCTTCTCAGCCTAGGATTCTCAGATCTCAGCCTCCTGAATAGCTAGGATCACAGATGTGAGCCACTGACGCTTGGCTGTATTTAGAACTTTTAATGTTTTTGAATCTCCAATTCATCTTTCTCTTCCTTTCTTTAGTAAATAGCATGGTGCAGGGGCCAGTATCTATGATGAATTAATTGATTAAAAGTAGCTATTATTCCTTCTCGTTCTTGAATATCCTTTCATCCTAGTTTAGGTCCATTTTTATCACTCTTGGTACATAGTCATGTTCTCCTAAACCTCTCACAGAGCCATCCTTCCCACTGCTGTGTGGGAACCCATCACCAAACACTGGTCCT
>NW_012267277.1:2456338-2480750 GCF_000151885.1 Dipodomys ordii | reverse complement strand
AGGAATCGAACCCAGGGCCTCGAGCATGCAAGGCAAGCGCTCTACCACTGAGCCACCTTCCCAGCCCAATGTGATATATTTTTAGTGAAATTGAAGTAAGGAACTTAAAAAAATGTTCCCTTCCTATGTTGTCTTTTCACGCATCCCCCTTTCTCCAGCAGCCAGGAGAGCCAGTTTCTGGCCACACAGGGTCCCTTGCTATGGACTCAGGTCCAGTGCTGAGAGTTTAGACAAGCCCAAGGAGGAACACTAGCATTTCTTACTTAAATTTTGAATTGAAAAACAAATAAGAAGGTGATGTCTTGATTTTTTTTTTCTAAGTTGAAGATTGGAGTCTGTTTTCATATTCAACCTAACTTTGAGAACTGTAGTTGCCCTTCTACTATACATATAAAGTAATTGTAGTAGACTTATAGAAAACACTTTAGATTTGGGAGAGAAGAAGGCATCTTTAGAAGAAGAGAAACTACTGAGATTCTAAAGTACTCTATTATGGCTAGGAACATGGCTCATGTGGTAGAGCACTTGTTTAGCAGGCTCAAGGCCCTGAGTTCTGCCCCCAGTACTGCTAATATAGTAATGATAATGATAATAATAATAAATATAATAACAAGAAAAACAAGAAATGTGATAATAAAGTACTCTGTTATATAATCATGACAAACCACTATCTAATTCACAAGCCATACTTACAGAGACAGAATCTTACTAATTAGAGTAGTTTTGAGCAGGGCATTTTTACAGGCTGCCTTAAAGTTGGTTATCTAGCTCACACTTGAAATTCTAGCTACTCAGGAGGCTGAGATCTGAGGATCACGGTTCAAAGCCAGCCTAGGCAGGGAAAGCCCATGAGACTCTTATCTCTAATAAACCAATAGAAAACCAGAAGTAGTGCTGTGGCTCAAGCGGTAGAGCACTCGCCTTGAGCTGAAGAGCACAGGAACAGTGTCCAACCCAGTATTCAAGCCCCAGGACTGACAAAAAAAAAAGGTTTTCTATAAACATTATGGTTTCTGTAGAAAAAGAGACTGTATTACATGAGAGATCATTCTGTAGTTTATAACCCTGGTGATAGACAAGCCCTGGTGACTCACCCCTGTAATCCTAGATACTCAGGAGTCTGAGATCTGAGGATCATGGTTAAAAGCCAGCCTGGGCAGGAGAGTTCATGAGACTCATCTCCATGAACCACTGGCAGTGGTGCTGTGGCTCAAAACGAAAGAGTGCTAGGCCTTGAGCAAAAATTGCTCAGGGACAGAGCCTAGGCTCTAAATTCAAGCCCAGGACCAACTTTAAAAAGCAAAACAAAACAAAAACAGCAAAGAGGACTTCTTAGCATCACAAGTTATAAGGTTAGCCTGGGCGACATGGTAAGACCTTGTCGCAAAAAAACAGGATGACATCTTAGTATTCAAGACATCGTTCACATAAAAGGAAGCTGTGCTGGACATATCATATCACTTGGAGTCAGTAGACCTGCCAATAGTGGCCAGATTACTTCAGTTCCCTGCAAATGGAGGCATTGACAAAGGTGTGGGCAGCTGGCAACGGCACAGTGAAGGGTCTAGTGTTCATTGCATGACAATAGGAAGATTTGAAACAAAGCTTCTTAAGTGAAAGGAGAAATTTGAACTCATTTTCTTTAAAATGATACAGAAACAATTTAGCATGATTTCATGGGAAAAGAATTGAAGTGCTGGGCGCTGGTGGCTCACACCTATAATCCTAGCTATTCTGGAGGCTGAGATCTAAGGATTGTGGTTCAAAGCCAGCCCAGGAAGGAAAGCCTGTGAAACTCTTAACTCCATTTAACCACCAGAACACTGAAAATGGTACTGTGGCTGAAAGTGGTAGAATGTTAGCCTTGAGCCTAAATCCTTAGGAACAGTGCCCAGGCCTTGAGTTCAAGCCCCATGAATGACAAAAAAGAAAATTGAAATGCATACTATGTACATGGAAGATGAGTCACACACACACACACACACACACACACACACACACACGTGTGTGTGTGTGTGTGTGTGTGTATTTTAACTAATTAATTTAGCATGGAGGGTGGCAGTACTGTGGTTTGAACTCAGGGTCTCTTGCTCTTAGTTGGCTTTTTAATTCAAGACTGGGTCTCTACTACTTAATCCACACCTCCACTTCCAGCTTTTTGCTGGACTAACTGTACGTAGCATTTCACAGGCTTTTCTTAACCTGACTAGCTTTGAACCTCAATCCTCAGATCTCATTCTCTTGAATAGCTAAGATTACAGGCATGAGCCACCACTGCCCAGCCATTCTTACTTCTTGATGTAGAAAATGTAGTTGCAGACTAAAGTTAGGTGACTATAAGAGAAGATGACTGCATGATTTCTGTCTTTTCCTGGATTAAGTCTCTGATTCTGTGTGGTAGAACCACATAACAATTATTTTATTGGAGGAGCCAAAGCTGCTATCACTTAAACCTCCTCAAGATATGAATTGAAAAGAAATCACAGGATAACCCAAATTCTGAAGCCTGAAAATGTTAGCAGTAAAAATTCAATTGCACATAGGTTCAGAGCCCTTGGCACTTTTACTGTCTCATTGTTCCTCCTATTTTATGATATACTCTTTAAAAAAGAAAGATAAACCCTAAACATTTTTGCTTTTCAAGTCTCTTTAGTTCAATAGAGTGGGTTTTATTTTAGTTATTTGAGGGGCTGCTGTGAATTAACCCCAGGGCTATGTATATGCCAAGCACAGTCTGCCACTAAACTATACCCCTCAACCCCTGAGAGGGGATTTTTTAAAAGTACATTTAGTGTTTTGTTTTCCTAGTAGCAGTGAAGTTTGAATAGGAATCTAAAGCAGGGATGGCTTCTTTAGCAGTAAAGGACTGCTTTGTGTCTGAGAGACGCTGTGTCTGTCTTTAGGTTTTTAGGTCTCCCATGGATTGCCTGGATGAAGTGTGGGCTGGTATTGGAATAGTGTGGCATCACTTGTTGGCCAGGCAAATAGAGCAGAAAACAGCAGTGAGCTGAGTGGTCACGAGAGAGAACTAGAAGGAAATAAGAAAGCTAGAACAATGCTTTTAGGTAGCGCTGTGATGATAGACAGACAAACCTATCGCATGTCCTTACATTGCCTTCTAGCTCCAAAAAGAACTTTCCACAAACTGTCTAACATAGCAGCTCTATATCCTACATCTGGAGGCAGAGATGACACCTCTGACCCAATTCAGCATTGTTTTTGTCTAATTGTGTGTGTGTGTGTGTGTGCATACATGCATGCATGCCAGTCCTGGGTCTTCAACTCGGGGCCTAAGCTCTGTCTCTGAGCCTTTTTTTTTTGCTCAAAACTAGAATTCTACTCTTTGAGCCACAACACCATTTACAGCTTTTTTCTGAGTAGGTTATTAGACATAAGGGTCTCAAGCACTGTTCTGCCTGGGTTGGCTTCAAACTGTGATCCTCGGATCTCAGCCCCATGAGTAGCTAGAATTACAGGTATGAACTCTCAGCTTGTTTGTTTTTGTACTGGTACTGGGACTTCAACTCAGGGCTTAAGTGTTGTCCCTTTAACATTTTTTTGTGTGTGCAAGTCTGGTGCTCTACCACATGATCCATGCCTCCACTTTGTTGGGGAGATAAGAATCTCTTGGATTTTTCTGCCTAGGCTAGCTTCAAACCACAGTCCTCAGATCTCAATCTCCTGAGTAGCTAAGATTATAGATGTGAGCCACTGGTAAGGTACCCTGCTAATTCAGTAATTTTTAATCAGGAAAAGATTTTCGTGTGGTTTCTACAATTTAGTAGAAATTGCTAGTAAAAATGTGTAATCGTGTAAGCGTGCCCACTTCTTCAATGTCCCAGGCTTTCCTTTCACTGAGCTTTTAATTAGATAACTGTATGACTCATTGGTTGGCTTTTAGGAAATTAAAGCTGAGCAAGCAGGATAATTGGAAATGGTAATGAGGCTTTGGCCTTGTGCATACAGGGGATAGCTGACCAACAACTGGCAGGTTGACTGTAGTGTGTGGTGTTCGATGACTGGAGCTATGAGTTAGCTTAGCTGATGACTCACTGAAACAGGTGGATGGCTGCAGTGGCTGGTGGTTTTCTTTTACCATTA
Source organism: Dipodomys ordii (assembly GCF_000151885.1). Lineage (NCBI taxonomy): Eukaryota > Metazoa > Chordata > Mammalia > Rodentia > Heteromyidae > Dipodomys > Dipodomys ordii. The sequence continues at coordinate 2,476,649 of NW_012267277.1, read as the reverse complement.
TTTCAGAATTATAACTAGTCACCAATATGCTTGTCTCTTGAGATAGATTTTGAGGTGCTAGGGAACAAATTCAGTAGCATAGCCTCTATTTTTTTTTTTACAAACCTATCATGGATTTGGATTTAGTGAACATTAGTTCCCTAACTAAATAGGATTGTTACGCTATCATTTAAAACACTAGATTGTGGTTTGAGGCCAACCCCTGTAGAAAGTTCATGAGGCCCCTTCTCAACTCAACTAAATGCAGTGGTACACACCTGTCATCTGAACTACTGGAAAGGCTGAGGTTGGGGAGGGGGGAAATCACAGTTTCAGGATAGCCCTGGTAAGGAAGCAAGATTCTATCTTAAAAGTAACCATCAAAAGCTGGGTACTGGTGGGTTGTGCCTGTAATCCTAGCTACTCAGGAGGCTGTGGTCTGAGGATCATGGTTCAAAACCAGCCCAAGCAGGAAAGTCTCTGAGATACTTATCTCCAGTTAATCATCAAAAAGCTGGAAGTGGAGCTGTAGCTCAAGTGATAAAGCCTTGAATATAAAAGCTAAAGGACACTGCCCAGGCTCTGAGTTCAAGCTCCAATTTTGACCTACACACTCAGGTGTACTCATGTATGCACACACCAGCGCACACACAATCACACGCACACATATATGCATGCATGTGTGCAAAAATAACCAGCTGAAAAACAGTTGGAAACATGGCTTTGCAGTAGACTACCTGCCTAGCAAATGTGAGGACCACAAGTTCAAAGGCAATACTGGCTTTCCCTAAATGACCACCTTGACCATTTCCACTGTACTACACCTATTCCCCCCATCTTCCTCCAGAACCTTTCCATTACTCTAGTTGGAAACTACAGGAAGGATCTTGATTTCACACTTGACTATGACAGTTGTTGGGGTATGTGTGTGGCTTAGGTCCATGATGATAGGGAGTGGTCCCTCGTGAGGAGGTACTGGGGATGCCTGGATGTGGTTGGTTCAAAGAGAGCCTGGGAGGGGCAAAGCCAGCCCCTTCCTCAGGGAGGGCTGGGGGCTTTTATTCATGCAGTCATGAGACATTTTTCATTTACTTTCACAGGTCTTGGTTTTCCTTATCATCAACAGAACTTAGAGGAAAAGATTATCTTTGTTGTCAGCTTAAGATAAATTTCAAACCTCAACATGAGCTGGAGATGTAGCTCAAGTGGGTAGCATGCTTGCCTCGCAAATACAAGGCCATGGGTTCAGTCTCCAGTTCCACAATCAACAAACCTTAACATAACTAAATAGTGCAAATAAAGTCATGTTTTTTCTTTACCATAACATAATTTTCACACTATTCAGGCTATTTTATATAACAGTTTTGTGTGTGTGTGTGTGCACATGTGCGTGTGCGTATGTGCGCACGCCCGCTTATCCGGGGGCTTGAATTCAGGCCCTGGGTGCTATCCTTGAGCTTATTTATTCAAGGCTAGCACACTACCACTTGAGTCATAGTTCCACTTCTGGCTTTTCTGGTGGTTAATTGGAGATTAAATCTTTTGGACTTTCCTTTCCTATGCTGGCTTCAAACTGTGATCCTCAGATCTCAGCCTCCTTAATAGCTAGGATTACAGGCATGAGCCACCAGGGGCCAGTATGGTTGGGACTTTTATTTAAGAAATAGCAGTTTCTTAACACTTGGCATTTTAATGGTGGTGTGCAAGAATCTTGGGGCTCGTGTGTTTCTATGTCCTTGTTTATTAGAGGTCCACACAGCCTCATGTTCTTTGTAGCTAACAAAAATACCTTTGATTGATTTACTTCATTGTGAAAATGAGTTCAGTGTTTTCATATACAATAGTGTAACCCCATAGAGAAATACGATATTGTATGGATCTTAAACAAGTATATTTGTGGACTGAGTTTAGATCTAATAACAAAAACAATATGCCAAGCCAGGCATGGCCCAGGCCTATAAATTCTAACTTCTAGAATTTGCAAAAGCAAGAACAGGAGGGTTGTGTTTCCAGGCCAGTCTAGTCAGAAAAGCTCATGAGACTTCCTCTCAATCCATAGCTGGTCATGGTGGCATATGCTTGTCATCCTAGTTTTAATCCATGAAATTGGGAGGATCATGGTTCTGGTCAGCCTAGGCAGCAAAGTTTCCAAGATTTTGTTTCAGTGTAAGGGACTACACATGGTATCACCACACACTTGCCATCCTAACTATAGAGGGAGGCCTAAAATAATTGAATCACATGCATGCCTGGGCTGGAAGCAAACCTTATTTCTAAAATAACCAGTGCAGAAAAGGGTTGGAGATGTGGTTCAGTAGTGGAACATCTGCCTAGCAAACACAAGGTCCTGAGTTCAAACCTCAGTACTGCTTTAAAAAAAACTTTAAATCCCCTTAGTTTGGCTTTCATAACTCTGTATTATTTTATATCATTTATGTACTTTATGTGCTTGTATAATTTATATATTTTAGAGGCTAGCATATAGATCCATGGTAAAGTGCTTGCCTAACATTCAAGATAGGTTTGATTACTAGCACTGCACAAATACCTCTACATTCTAAAAAAGAAATATACTTTAAATATAATTATGTTTAGCAATTAGTCCTTGATTTTCTTTTCCATTGGAGCATATCCATAAAAATAGAAAAGGTGATTATTGTATTCAGTATTTATCTTCAAGATCAAGTATTTTGCTTAGTGCCTAATTGGTATTTACTAAATGTTTATTCTTTGTTTTCCCATTTATGAAAGGGAAGTGGGCATTAGGGACTGTGGTTTTCCCATATCATGTTTACTATCTTTTTTGTTTTTGCCAGCCCTGGGGCTTGAATTCAGGGTCTGAGCACTGTACCTGGTCCTCTTTGTGCTCAAAAGTAATGCTCTACCACTTGAGCCACAGCAGCACTTCTGGCTTTTTCTGAGTAGTTTATTAGACTTCAGAGTCTCACACACTTTCCTGCCTGGGCTGGCTTTGAACCATAATCCTCGGATCTCAGCCTCTTGAGTAACTAGGATTACAGGCATGAGCCATTGGTGCCTGGCTCATGTTTACTGTCTTATGAAAATATTAAATTTATTTCTATTGCTTTTAAATCATTATCCATAAGGGTTTCAATCAACATGTCAGTTTATGAGTACAATGCATCTTGATTGGTGTCACTCCTTCTATCATTCTTCCTTGACTATCTTAAAGGAGAATATAGTCCCTAGAAAGTCTAGGCTGAAACAATCAGAGGTGTCATAGGTAAGCTAAATTACTTAGTTGGAAATAAAATGATATTTAACTGTAACTACCCATAAGGCTATGCTGACCTTAAGTACATCAAAAGAACAACGGTGGTAATGGATTCATAGTAATTATGGGAAAAACCAATGACTCCATAATGTAGATTCAACTGCTCCAGCCTTTCTAACTTTCTTTCTTTCTTTTTTTTTTAATAGAAAAAATCAGGCAAAGATATGCAGACTTGCCAGGAGAGTTGCACATTATCGAACTTGAAAAGGATAAGAATGGACTTGGCCTCAGCCTCGCTGGTAATAAAGACCGATCTCGCATGAGCATCTTTGTGGTAGGAATTAACCCGGAAGGACCAGCAGCGACAGATGGACGGATGCGTGTTGGAGATGAGCTTTTAGAGGTGAACTTCTCTTATGGTGAAATACTGCGGGTGTGAGGAATATACAGGAAAACGAGATGAAGGGGCAGGATTTTAACGCATTGCCTTCAATGATTTAAAATCATTTTTCAAAGCAAGGAGAGAAAGCAGATTATTGGTTACCACTGTTATTTGCTTGAATAAAGATGAATCTCATGAGGTATTTGAAGAGCCTTTAAGTACAATCTTGTGGAAGCCTACCAAAAGCAATAGGGCTAGTTTTTAATATTGACTCAAAGAGATTTAAAGCTGATTGTATATTAACCTAATGTTGCTAATGTATGTTTAAATTCTTTTTGGGGCTGGAATTAACTGTTTTGTTTTTATTTTGCAAGTACATTAGAGCCAACAATAGACTGTAGATTTGTTACTAAGAGATAGTTTGGGGTAGGTTAGGTGATACATGCCAGGTGGACTGGAATTCTGTACCAGCTCAGGCTAAAAGTTAGCAATGTCAGGCTTGTCAGATTCCAGAACCCAGTCTCTACTCACTAATGTATATTCTGGGGGGGGGGTAGTAATCAAACTCAGGCCTTGTACATACTAGGCAAATGCTCTATTACTGTATTATATCTCTGGACCCTATTGCTTAGTCTATTTTCTGCTACCATTAACACAATACCTTACAACAAGTTATAAAGATTTATTCTGACCTGCCATTCTGGTCCAAGATAGAGAGGCCACATTTGGTGGGGTCTTTTTATTGGCCGTATACTTAGGTGGTACAAGATATCTCATGGCAGGGCTGGGAAGGTGGCTCAGTGGTAGAGTGCTTGCCTTGCATGCATGAGGCCCTGAGTTCGATTCCTCAGCACCACATAAGCAGAAAAAGCTGGAAATGGTGCTGTGGCTCAAGTGGTAGAGCGCTAGTCTTGAGCTGAAGAACTCAGGGACAGCACCCAGGCCCAGACTTCAAGACCCATGACTGACAAAATAAATAAATGATAAGGAAGAAATGTCATGGTGAGAAATAGGGAGGACTTGAGAGACTTGCCAGTCTGACTACTCCTGCCATCACTGTTATGCAATGTGTTGCATAACGGATTAATCCGTTTGTGAGCTCAGAGCTCTAATTGTCTGCTGAAGGTATCATATGGGTCCACCTCATAATATCTCATAAGGGGGATTAAATTTCAACATGAGTTTGAGAGGAGACAAACCATGTCAGTTATTGTACCCCATGTGTTTGGATCCTGATCTTCCTGGTCTATGATGCTCTCATCTGTAGGGTAAGAATCATGCATATCAAGTCACTATATGTGCTATGCATAACTACACACAGACTTCCTGTCCCTTGTGGTATATGGAAACACCCTACAGGCTATCATTTAGAGCGTGAAGATTCTATTTCTATTCTTATTAGGACTCAGAATGGAATGTCAGATGGGATCCAGGTGACAGCAACACTGACATTTTATTTCTGTGCCTGACATCTTATTAGATACCAGTAACAGATAAGCTGTAGCGGCAGGCCTGTGTGAGTGTTGTACAGGCTGCTCTGCGCAGGGCCATGAGCGCTGGACTTGGAAGACTTCCTTTAACTTTTCCAACTCTCTGGTGTTTCCAAAGGGGCTTAGCATAGTGCATGCATAAGAGAGACACAGATTTTCTTCTCTCATACGGTCAGCACAGACAGCATGCATGTTTTCCCCCACAGTATAAGCAAGTTCTCTGGTGGACACCAACTGTGGGTGTCTTATAATTCATTTTGACCAGATCTCTGAGCTTCTGCCTGACCAGTCACTGTAGGTTGGGTTTGATTCATTTGCTAGAGCAACTCAGAACTCAGGGGAACACTATACTCAACATTTGTACGCTTATGATATCAGACGGTATGAGGATAGAAATGGAACAATGGAAACACCTCAATGGAAAATATTCACAGGACATGGTATGGGAAGTCAGGTGGGGTCGACCTCCCTCTCTGGGAACACCACCCTCTGGGTACTCTCACTGTTCCGCAACACACTGGCTCTCCCAACACTCTACTTGAGGGATTTGTTTGGTTTCTGAGATAAGGCCTTGTGATTGTGCCTAAGCAGATAACAAACTCCTAGAATTGAGTGATCATCCTACCAAAGCATCCATCCCAAGTGCTGGGACCACAGTCATGCATGACCACGCCTGGTTTAGTTAAGGGGATTTGTGGAGCGTTGATCACACAGACATTAATGACTCATTAATTCAATCCCTCTAATCTTTATTCTCCCTAGAGGATTGGGGTGTGAGGGGACCAAAGTTTAAAGCTTTGAATTATGACTTGGTCTTTCTGACGAGCAGCTCTATCCAGAAACCCACTAAGAATTACTTCATTAGAGCTGGGAATATAGCTTAGTGGTACTTGGCTATCATGCCCTAGGTTCCATCCCCAGCAGCTGGGATGAGGGCATGTGGGAGAAGCTGACTTGTTAGAACAAAGTCAGTAATGGGAGTCAAAGACCAAACATGAGAACAAAAGATGCACCTAGCATCCCTGTTGCTCAAGAGATTACAAGGCATTAGCTTTGTGTGTTGAGGCCAGAGACGTGTGTGTGTGTGTGTGTGTGTGTGTGTGTGTGTGTGTGTGTGTGTGTGTTCCTATGACAGTATCAAAGCATGGCAAATAATAACTTTTAATGAAGTCCCATTTCCTCCTTCACATATGGAAACTGTATACCAGTTCTATATACCAGGCTGAGGTCTAGAAAAGGATCCTGACTAGGAACGTTACCATAGCTGGGCATTGGTAGCTCATACTTGGAATCCTAGCTACTCAGGAGGCTGAGATTTGAGGATCATGATTTGGAGCCAGCCCAGGCAGGAAAGTCTGGAGACCCTTGTCTCCAATTAACCACCAAAAAGCTGAAAGTAGAGCTGTGGATCAAGTGGTAAAACACTAGCTTTGAGCAAAAATGCTCAGGGACAGTGTCCAGGCCCTGAGCTCAAGCTCCAAGACCAACACCAAACAACAATGACAAAAATGCCCACATTATACCTGGCTGGACTCTCTTCTTTCCTATCCCCTTCTGAATTTGGTCCATTTATTTATTTATTGTTTATTTTTTTGTATTTATTATTTTTGGAAATCTTTCTTTTTTCCAATTTAAAAAGTGGTTATGATAAAGGTGATATCAGAGGGGTTACAGTTACATGTCAAGTAATGAGTACATTTCTTTTTGGACAATGTCATTCCTTCCCTCCCTCTCTCCCAGGTTTTCCCTCCCGTCCCTACCCCTAAGTTGTATAGTTCGTTTTTAACATAGTGTGTAATGAGTGCCACTGCTGAATTTGTTCAACTTTTTGTCCCTCTATTTCTGTGTGTATTTATTATTTACAAATATAGTTTATTATCTTTTGTTATACAGGAGGGTTGCCATTCAACAAAGCAGTTTATAAATACAGTGCATCTTGGGGCTGGGAAGGTGGCTCAGTGGTAAAGCGCTTGCCTTGCATGCATGAGGCCCTGGGTTCGATTCCTCAGCACCACATAAGCAAAAAGAAAAAAGGCGGAAGTGGTGCTGTGGCTCAAGTGGTACAACGCTAGCCTTGAGCTGAAGAGCTGAGGGACAGCTCCCAGGCTCTGAGTTCAGGCCCATGACCGGACCCAAAATAAATACAGTGTATCTTGATCACCCCTTTCATCATTCTTCCCCATTCCTCCCTTATTTTTTTTAATTTTTTTAATTGCAGGCTATGCATTGGATTTTATTACTGCATACCCCTCCTTCCTCTCTTTTACTACTTCTCTTGATCCTTTTATTGCATTTCACAATTTCATCTTCATTCAGAGATGCAAAGGGCAAGAAGATTAAGCATAATAATAAGTGAATTCTACTTTTCTGTCCCCCAACATCCTCTAGTTTCAAAATGCAACAAATAAAAAATATGTTGGAACACGTATTAGTCATGTATCACTTCTCACAACCTCAACTAACAGCCTTTTCCAAGGAGTTATTATGCAAATAATCCTCAGCCTTTGTCCTATGGGAGGGACTCTGTGGACCAGGTGTTGATTCTCCATACCTGGTATTGTCCTCACAGGGCTTTTAGTTCAGCCACTGGATAGATAGCATCAACCTCATGGGTGTGTGAATTAAGAAGAGAAATTTTACCCCAGCCCTTGGCACATAGTAATAACTGAATTCATTTTAGTTGATGGTATCTATAAGATAACATTTTTGTATCTGAACATGGTAGCATATGCCTATAATCCCAGAGCTTGGGGGGTAGAAATTGAAAGATCATGAATTTGGGGTCAGGTTGGTCTACATAATAAATTCTAGGCCCACTTGAACCACATAGCCAACAAAAAGAAAAGTGGTTGTGGATTTGTGTGATTCAGTTCATTTGGAATTATTTATAACTAATACTTTGATGTCGAAAAACATACGTTAGAGAAAAATCATCTTATTCTTTTGTAGCTCTGTATAGCATCTTGAAAAAATTTGTTTTCATGGGCATACCAGATTCTTAAGCAATTGTAACTCAACTTCTCATGTGACCATTTTGGCTTTAAGTCTAGAGTGAGAGTGGGAATAAGTTTATGTAGAAAATGTTTCTCTGGTTTCTTTTTATAGCTCAGAAAAAGAAGTTGAGTCATTTATCTTTGTTATGTGGACTGGTATGTAGTATTATATCAAATCCAATGTTCTTGTTAGCCAAGAACAGGAAATCAGTGTTGTGGTGAGGGCCAGGAAAGCTAAAAGCCAGCATCACTGAGCTGATCTTGGACTCTGCGGTGCCTTGGAGGAAGCATTTGCAAGTGAGCTTTTAGGTTCCACTTGCTGGGCTCCAGGTATAACAAATCACGTGTATTTGGTGGCCCGCTCACAATGTGTTTGTTTTATATATCTGAAGTATCTCTGTGTCTTGATTATTTTCATTGAACCTATCACTTGCTTATTTCTCTTATTCCATTGTTCACAACCTCCTTTTATTTCCTTTGTATCTTATTTCTTTAAGACCCTAACGTGAGGCTAAGAAGTAGGAGAATTGTGGTCAGACACACCCCATGGCTTTTTGTAAGTCAGAAACTCTGCCTCCACCAGAGCCCTGTGTGGGACTGCCTTGTTATGGTGGAAGAGCATTGCTGAGTTCTGTTCGTGGTGGGCCTGTCCATGTATAAAAGAAATTGTGCACAAAACTCCCAGAAGACCACGTGATGAAATCTCAGCTCCTTCTTCTTGTCCTTCAATACTAGTATGTATGGGGAAGTGAATTAATTTCAAAAGGCATTAGCATATTATTACCATGTAGATTGGACTAAGGCTTGCACTAAGATATTTGGCTTCCCAGAGTAATTACTCACAGAAAATGCATGGTTGCTGCCATATAAATGTAGAATTTATTTGTAAACCTCCAGTTAAGTGCTATGCTGGGATTGGAGGGACTTGCCAGGTCACAGTGGTGGCCAGAAAGAACTGAGAAGGTGGGCAAGAACACACTATGGATCAGGCTGCATGTAGAGCTGTCTCCTGTCTCCCAAGTCCTTTGATACTAAGGAGATGGGAGGTATACTCTCTTAGTCACAAGCACCTGAAAGGCCAGCCTGCACAAAATCCTGTCATTTGTCTGTGCATGGAATGGTATTTAAGAACTATAGAAAATAAGAAGCATGAATAATTCCCAGGCTCACCAGAGAAAAAGACATAGAACTACAGGTAAATTTATATTTTACTGTCTAGTAATACTATTTTGGTTTTTGAATTTTGTTTTCCATTCTTTTTAAGTACTCGGATAAAGGGGTTTTCAAATCAGCATGCCACTTTGGGAGTACAGTGCATCTTGATCAAACTCACTCCTTTCATCCTTCTCCCCCATCTCTTTCAACCCAATCCATTCCCTCAGTTTACCTGGTTCCATTCTCACACATGTATATTGAATATTAGTAATAGTAGCTATCAAATTAGAAGCCATGAATGTTAAATGGCTGATCCAGCACTTCCTGTCTGAGTGCCAGCAGTTCACCCTGAGCCTCTCCTCTCTGGAAGCTCATGACAGAGCAAAAGAATCACTTGCTTTTGTGCATCCTTGATTGACTTACTTTACAATCAGAAGCTTCTGTGATCTTCATGGGCTCTTTTCCATTCTTACTACATTTGATTGTAATTTTGCAAAGTGTTTTTCAAATTTTTTATTTTTAGAGGTACTGAGGATTGAGCCTAAGGACTTTGTTCTTAGCTTTACCACTTGAGCCAGGCCCCTCAGCCTTTTGCTTTTGTTACTTTTTTTTTTTTCAAATACAGTCCTTCACTTTTGCACAGGCTGGACTTTGAACTACAACTCTCTGCTCTTTACATCATATGTAACTGGTTTGGTTTTTTTTGAAGATAGGACCTGAAAATCTTTTTTGCCTAAACTGGCTTTAAACCATAATTCTCCTATTTCCACCTCCCTAGAAGTATGTGTCTTTTGGTGGTATTGGGGATTGAACTCAGGGTCTGGTGTTTTCTAAGCAGGTAACTGTCAAAAACCTCATGCAACAAATGATCCCATTTATAGACACAGTAATTTGAGTCACAGAAAGATGAATGAGGCATTTAAACTAAAAGTATATTTTCCTATATTTTTACTATTAGAAATAAGTCCTTTATAGCTAATAATGAAAATAGGTTTATTGATTTTTGATTGGTGTTGATCGCTATTTGATTGGCACTTATTCTTGTATATGTGATTTTATTGTTAATTAAATCTCAAAGCTATTAAAAGTGGTTTGCTCAAACTTGACACTAATAAGTATTTTGAGCTGATGCTGAATGTGATCTTCTCATAAACATAGCTGAAGTCAGCCACTGTGTAGTTTTGTAAAATAATCTGTAATCTGGTTCATAATACTACAGTCATCAGAAGAACGTGGGCAGAGCCTTTGTACAGTGCTGATTACAGCATTGTGACCCATGGCTACCTGGGGTTGTAATGATCAATTTGAATGCAAAGAATTAGAAAAACTTAGAAGAAATTATATTAAGTGAAGTAAACCAGACCCAGAGAAAGAAAGGTTGCATGGTTTCTCTCATTAGTGGTCGCTAAAATGTACCTATAAATCTATAAGCAAACACACTGGATGGTATGCAATCAGTTACAAATAAATTAGCTGAATTCTAATTGGCACTATGAAGTGCTCAAATAGTACCTTTTTTTTTTAAGGAAAAAAAAAAGCCAGCAAAATAATGTGTACTTGCAAGGGGGGTGGGGAAGGGCAAGGAGAGAGGAGGTAGACAATGAAGGGGGAAGTAGGGAGCGAATGCAGTCAAGAATTCATTGTATATACTGTAAAATTGAGAAAGGAAGGGAAAGGGGTGGGTCGAAGGGGGACAAGATTGTTGAAAGGCATGACACAGATCAAGATGCATTGTATTCATATAATGACGCCTCCCTTGTACAACTACCTACAGATATTTTTTTTTTAAAGAGAGAATAGTGGGGAGGAGAAGAGTTGGGCTCTCTTGGGAATTGTCCTACTCTTCAATACTTAACACTTGCTGGGTAGTGCTAATTCTTTCTGTGCATTCTCTCTCCATTCCCACAGCAACCCTAGGGTGTAGTACTGGCTTTGTCCTCCTCTTATATGTAGGGTCCTGGGGACAGGAATGGATTGGATGTACAAGCTAATGTTGGCTTGTCTGACTCTAAAGGCTAAGTTATTAAGTTATTTAATTCTGGTTTCATCATGATTTTAGAAGGTAATAAATAAATTCCTTTTGGTGGGTGTCTAGGGGCTTCTCTGAATTTCTTAATTAAGGAACGTTCCCTTCCATTCCCCCTGGAGCTGAGCCTTTGCTGTCACTGTGCTGCTTAGCCCTTATGTAAACCTGGCTCCTGTCTGGTGACCTCATTCTTTTCTGGGTGTCCTGCTGTGAAGTCTTTGAGCTCTATTTTTGCCCATTTTGTTCCTGATTCTGGCTTGTTATGGGAAAGAGATCTGAATTATTTAGTTGCACTTCATTGTCTTTATGCCACTGAACTATTTAGGCCAAAAATCTATATCCTTACTGTTCTCTGGAAGGAATGACAGTCATTTCATTTTTATTACTGGCGCTCTTGTTACTGGCTCACACAAATGTGATCTCTCGCCAGTGAACCAGATTACCTCAAAGTCCTGGACAGAAGGTGCCATCAATACTAAAAGCAGAAAAACCGCAATTGGAGATGCTGAGGGTGCTGGGGAGAACTGTAAAATAGGGAGATGGCGGGGGGGAGGGGAAGGGTCGCCTGTCAGCTGGGTCTGCCTGCTCTTCTGGATTCTACCATTCTTTATCCTATCATTCAAGATGAATAAGGACTGGTCTTCCCCCACTCATCCTTCCCCCACCCCACCCCCACAGTCCAGCCTCTTCTCCATTGTCTTTGTCCTCATACATGTCAGAGTGACTGTACTGACATGCAGCCTAGAAAATCTACACCGAAGTTGTTCTGAAGGGTGTTCTCACTCCCTTGGCATTGAAGTTTGAACTCAGGGCCATATGCTTGCTCAGCTGGTGCTTTGCTAGTTGATTCATGCCTCCAGTCTTAACTCTTTGCTGGTTATTTCACACTATGACTTGATGTGCATTTCCCCAGCCTAGAGCATGTAGGATTCACAGAACGGCTACATTTGGGGGCTTGGCCCCATGCTTGTACTTTCTGGCTGGCAGGAGGTACTTTATCTTTCCTTCTCTCTTTTTTTTTCTTCCTACCTTATCCTGATAACACTGAAAACAAATCCTTGCTAAAATTCCCACCTTGAAGTAGTACTGTGGCTCAAGGTGATAGAGCACTAGCTTTGAGCAAAACGCTCAGGGATAGCGCCCAGGCCATAAATTCAAGCCCCACAACCAAAACAACAAGAACAACAAAAATCCCCACCTTGTCAGATGCTCCACTATGTGAGACATTGTGAAATGCTTTTCCTGTGTGACTGTCAAGTTCTCTCAGCTTCCTGGGTACTGGCCCCTCATCCTGTCTGTCTCCCAATCTCTCTCTAATATCTTACAGCACTTTCACTTCTGGTTTTCTGGTGGTTAATTGGAGATAAGAGTCCCACAGGCTTTCCTGCCTGGACTGGCTTTGAACCTCAATCCTCAGATCTCAGCCTCCTGCGTAGCTAGGATTACAGGTGTGAGCCTCTGGCACCTGTCTTATTGCTGCAATTTTCCATCAAACATTTTCAGACTGCAGTGGATCACAAGTAACTGAAACTTTGGAAAGCAAGACTTTGCATAGGAAGTTTGATGTTGGATCTTAGCCATCGCCTGGTACTCCTTTTCCATCAAAGGACGCTGTTTGCACATGTAACAAAAATATTTACATAAAGATATAAGAAAATAATGCTTTTAAATTAACCCTTGAATTGGAGTTTTCTTAGCCCTTGCCACCTACCAAGAAGAGATGGGATTCTGTTTGCCCAAATTGGATGGAGGAGTTGATGGCAATGGGGGATGAGGGTAAGGACTAAGATTTCCGTCCCTCACCTTATCAAGGTGAGCTGCTTGTCTCAGAGGAGAGGCCCAAGCCTATTAGAGACTTTGACATTATGCCGGGTACTGGTGGCTTGTGACTGTAATCCTAGCTACTCAGGAGGCTGAGATTCAAGAATCATATTCATTCTGATGGCAGCATAGAATTCTGTTGTGGATATGTACCACATTTTCTTGATCCATTCATCTACCGAGGGGCATTTGGGTTGGTAGAAATAGAAAGACTTGGAAAAAATTATAGTAAGTGAGGTAAGCCAGACCCAAAGAAAAGCAGGTCACATCATCTCCCTCATCTGTAAGAACTAGAATATGTAGAAGATACTCCTAACAGGTCCCAAACATTTAGTGCAAAGGACGATATATGATGAAGCATATTAACATGAACTCCAACTTTTAGAAAAAAGAGGCTCTCATTAGACCCTGTATACAGTTCATTCTTTTTCTCTATTTTTCTTTTTATTCTCCAGGTTTTCCCTCATTTGCAATAATTAGTATACATCTAGGATAATTTTATCAGATGAGCAGAAAAGCTCAAAAGCTATGTACATATGACCATATAAGATGATGCTAAGTGAAACGCACCCCAGGGTATGGACAAAAGTGGCTCTTTGTTGTGGTGGTTTGTTAATGTACTATGTGATTGTTTTGTTTCCTTTGTATGTTCTTCCCCCTATGGTATATCTCCTGTTGTCACTGTACTTGATATTGGTACCCTGCATCTTGTATATACATTTGTCCAGTTTGGGGAGGGGACAGGGAATAACAAAACACTGAAACAAGGACACAGGATGACCCATTGCAACATTGATACCCACAAGCCACTTTACAATTTTGGCGGGGGGGGTAGGGGGTGGGATAGAGAGGATAGTAGGAGAACAACAAAGGAAGGAATAACAATTCTCAACAAGAAATGTGCTCATTGCCTTACTCATGTAACTGTGACCCCTCTATACAGCATCTTTACAATAGAATAATTTTTTTTAAAAAAGAATCACATTCAAAGCCAGCTTGTGTAAGAAAGCCCATGAGACTTTTACCTCCAACTAACCACTTGACAAAACAAAAGTGGAGTTGTTGCATAAAGTGGTAGAGTGCTAGCCTTGAGCAGAAGAGCTCAGGGACAGCTCCCAGACTCTGAGTTCAAGCCCCACAACTGACAAAAAAAAAAAAAGTTATGCTATAATGCCTCATACTGATAGAAGAACATGGTTCTCCTGCAATATTTAATCAGCTATTTCATTCAGACAAATACCATAAACATTTCTGATTTACCCAAAAGCTTTTGGGGCTCAAAAAGATTTGGCTATAAATTCTAGCTGTAGATTTGTTGTCAGTCAAATTTGTTGAACTCACTAAGACCTAACTTCTCCATATGTATGATTGAGGTAATAGTACATTTTTTAATTAATTTGTGAAAGATAAGTAAAAATCTAAGGAATACACTCACATGTATAGTATATGTGAGTTTTGATGTTATTGGGGTATGAACTCAATGCTTGAGCTTGCTGAGCAGCTGTTTTACCACTTGATCTATGCCTCCAGCTTTTTTTTTTTGCTCAGGTTATTTTTGAGATTGTGTCTTGCTGTTCCGGTGCTGGCCTGTAATGTGGTCCTATCCATACCTGTACACTTTCTGCCATAGCTGTAGTGGCAGGTGTGTATACCATCATGATTATGTTGTGTATACCATCATGATTATGTTGTGTATACCATCATGATTATGTTGTGATGGGTCTTGTGAATTTTAAAGTTATTTAAGCAATATAGTCATTAAAAGTACAAAGTCATTCTAAACACAGGATTTGTTCCTCCTCCTCCTCCTCTTCCTTCTCCCTCTTCTCTTCCTCTTCCTCCTCCTCCTCCTCTTCCTCTTCCTCTTCCTCCTCCTTTTCCACTTCTTCCTCTTCATCCTTTCCTCCTCCTCCTTGTCTGAATTGTGGGGCTTTTTCACTCAAGGCTAGCATCCTACCACTGAGCCACAGCTCCACTTCTGGTTTTCTGGTAGCTAATTGGAGACAAGAATCTCATGGACTTTTCTGCACAGGCTGCCTTTGAACCGTGATCCTCAGCTGTCAGCCTCCTGAGTAGCTAGGATTACAGGTATGAGCCACTAGCACCTGACTCTTCATGTGTTTTAAATTCAATCAAAAAATTAATGAAGGAAAAAAAAACACTGGAACCACAGATCCTCATGTCTTAAAAGGTAACAATCAGAATAGATTTAAGTGCAAAGCAAGGAAAAGGACTTTTGCATTTCATGTCAGTCATTCAAATAATGTGAAGTTCCATTCAGTTCTCTGATATCCATGTATTCTTTTTCATAATTAATCCTTTTGCTTTAAAAAAGTACAGACAGGAACATTGTTGAGAATAATTCTGTCGTGATGTTCAAATTTCAGGCAAATCTGTTACTTGAACTAAATTTTAATTCTTGTATCATTAATGTTTTCAATCTTAGCTTAAGTTAATTAACTTTGTCTTCTAATTCGTTACATCTTTTGAATAGATTTAATTGAGCTGCTTTTTGGCATAAATTTATATTCATGTTCAGTTGAACTGTGGAAAATTAAGAGCAGTTGAAAAATCTCTTTGTGATATTTTTGAATAGTTAATCTTATTGAAACAAATCTTATTAAGATCTTTAAAGTGAAAGTTTGTGTAGAATTAGAAAAGAATTTACACTCATTTACTTTTACTGTCTCTTCATTGGATTTACTGTAATTCTACTTCTGCTATATACTATAAAATATTGTAATTAATATCCTGTCACTGGCACATAGGAGATTTATCTTGTATTAGGCTTTTGCTATTTTTTTTCCAGTACACTGTCAGAAACCAGCTTAGCCATGAGGAGAAAAGTTAAGCTTGACAAAAATTTGCTGTATTGTGACTGATAAGGTTTGCAAATACAGGTGACTCTAGGCTATTGGCTGCCATTCCCAGAACTGCTTTAATTTGCTCCTGAATTTGAAATTCAAAACCTAGGGGGAAAGGAACAGGCTTACCTATAATATACCTCTAGCTGCCTTTCTGGGACCAGGGATTGTGGGGCTGGAGGATCTCAATAATAATAATAGGTCCTCTGTGTCAGTAATAAGAAATCCAGAACTATAGGTCAAGAGCATGGAAAACTTGGGACAAAAGTCTTTTTTCTTGTTTCTTCCTATTCACCCTATGAATGCTAGTGCAAAATTCTGACTATCTGAGAGAGTGTAAGACTAGGAAATTGCAAGCAGTATATCACTTAGCTGTATAAATTAGTATTTAATATGAAAAAAAGACCTTAGAAACTGTATCAATGAAAACACTAACTGCAATGAATAGAAGTTCATTCACGTAATTGTGTTATCACTTTGGGCTGCTGTTATAAAAACCATCCATGGTCTAAATGGCACACATTTTAGCTCTTGCAGTTCTGGGAGACTAGAAAGCCTAAAGTCAAGGTGCTGATTTATTCCTTTCCTGTGTGAAGGCCTCCTTCCTGGTTTTCAGACAGTTTTCTTATTGCTGTGTCCTCACATGGCAGAGAGAAAAATACCTCTCAGGTTCCAGTTCTCTTTCTCTCCCTCCTCTCTCTCCTCTCTTTTTCTCCCCCATGTAGGATTATACAGTGCATCCCAGGCTGGCCCAAAACTCCTATGTAGCCTAAACTATGTAGCCTAAACCTGAACTCCCAGACTTTCTCCCTCAAGCTTCTCAAGTACTAAGAATACTTGTGTACTACCACACCAAACCTGGCTCACGCCTCTTGTTATGAATCCCCCACCTTTAGCCCTATCTCCAGATATCATCATATTAGGGACTGGGACTTGGACATAAGAAGTTGGGAGGGAGGAATTTCTGTTCAGGGTTTATTTCATAGGTGTATTTACAGCGGTGGCCTCCAGAAACCATCTGATTGATTGATTAGTTGATTGGAGGTAGCATTGGATGTGAACCTAGGGCTTTATTCATACTCAGCAAGTGCTATACCATGGGCTATATACTTAGCCCAATGATGATCCCTAGAAATCACCTTTAAGTTTTTAGGTGCATTATACAGATAGGTAATCCCTGATTGTGTTCTAGGATGACAGGTTTTTTTTAGCTAATTTAGTTTCCTAATCTAGTGGAAGTAAATAATATCTTGGTTCTGTGATTTAAATGAGATATATGAAGAGTTCAACACTGTGTTCTACACAAAGTTGCCTCAGTAAATGGTAGCTATTATTGATTATAATTTATCCAGAAGCCTTGCAGATGTTGAGCACCTTCCTTTTTTGCTTGTGCTATACATGCATGACCTCCTACATCTGTTTTGGAAGAACAGTGCCCTGGGAAAACAACCACTTCTTACTAATAGCATAAGTGGCAGTCTCAAGTTAACTACGCATAAAATGTATTGTAGTCTTTTTAATTACTGAATTTTCTCTAGAGTATGTTTCTTTAGGGATGAGGCAATAGAAAAACTGCTTCCAGCCAGACACTGCTGGCGTACAGCTTTAACCCTAGCTACTTATAATATCCCGGATCCAAAAGAGACTCCCAGACACCCAGTTAAAGGAGCTAGGAACTTCATTACCACTGCACGGGGACCACTTCCTACCCACCAGGAAAGTAGGAGAACAGCCTTGAGCTCAGGGCAGGATGGGTTTTTATTGGGGTAGGTTACATAGACAAGCCATGCAAGGCAGGTTTGGCATATTTTCATTAGTTATGGTTATATGACCTTTAAATTCGTTTTTATGGTAAATCACACATAATAATTTGCTATAGGCAGTCCATAGTGGGACCACTTGGTGGTGGGCTTCAGTTGGTGGGCTTAAGGCCTTGTAACTGAGACAAGCAAGCAAAGTTACAGAAGCAAAACATAGCAAAAACATAGCCTTGAGACATAGGAGCAAAGGCAAAACAGAATCTTGCCTTGGTCAGCATGAACAATACTATCAATGCTATTGACACTATGACAGCAATTATTTTTATTATAAGCTCTTGACTAGTTCAGCACCTCAGTGAGGCTGGTGATAAGCCTCAGGTTGTCAGTAGCCTTCTATAAAGCCGGCAACTTGGTAAACTTAGGTGAGGGAGAGATGTTCTTTTGCTTTTTAGCAAGGATGGAGAAGGGGCAAAGGCTGACTGCTAGTCAGGCTTTGTCTGGGTTTTTTTCTATACCAAGAGGTTTTGCCCTTTATCACTAATTTTGTTCCATTTTCTGATTTCACATTTTTTGTTCCTATGGATATTCTTTTCCCAGGGAAAAGGGGTTCAGGGGAAAGAATACATTTCCAACAGCAGGAGGGCCTGTGGCCAGACAATAGGAGCAACTTTCTACCAGTGAATAGCAATTCAGTTATTACACTACTCACGAGGCTAAGATCTGAAGATCACAGTTTGAAGCCAGCCTGAGGTAGGAAAGTCCATGAGACTTATCTCCACCAAGAAACAGAAAGTGGAGCTGTGACTCAAGTGGTAGAGTGCAGGCCTTGAGCAGATAAAGCTAAGGGACAAAGCCCAGGCTCTGAATACAAGCCCCAGTACTGGCATAGAAACAAACACACAAACAAAAAATAAAACCTGCTTACATGGTTGGAGGCTAGGCCTTTCATTTCAATAGTGGAATTGTCTTCTACTAAATAAGATGAGGCAAACACAAAGGAGAGCTACCTCCTCTGAACCCCACGGACTCAATCTTGGATGAGTTTTGTGCAGAGATCTGCATTTTCCTTTTAGATTTAGTCTAATAAAGTCAGATTTCTCTGTGTCTTGGGCTTCTTGCTCTGTTCCAAGTTTTCCTCTGCGCAGAGAGTTCTGAGAGGCTCTGGGTGTTGGCAGGGAGCAGCTGCCTTCACTGTCCGCACCCCCGAGTTGGCACTGCAGCCAGAAGCAGCAGCAGGAGCGGTGTCACCCTTCTCTTGCCAGAGCTTGGAACATTTAGGAACAGCATCAGGACGAGCCCAACTATGGGCTTACTTTTAAGTAAATGAAAATTAATGATCTGCTTTTTCATTTGGAACATCATCTTTCATTTTTAATTTATTATATTGCCATATATTCTGTTCTGTCAAAATGGAGACTCACAGCCAAAAAGTGGGCAGATCCATAATCATGCAGCTGTTTGATTTTCTGTATGAGCTCAAGACTTTTGCTGATCCAAACCAAACTTTTTCTGTGTGTATGTGCTGGTCCGAGAACTTGAACTTGGGGCCCTGTACTCTTCCTTTGGCTTTTTTGTTTTTCTCCTGCTCGAGGCCTGCACTCTATCACTTGATGTCATACCTCCACTTCTGGCTTTTTTTGTTGGTTGACTAAGGACAATAATCTGTCTGGGCAGGCTTTGAACTGCGATCCTCAGATCTCAACCTCCTAAGTAGCTAGGATTTACAGGCGTGAGTCACCACCAGCACTCAGGTCAAAACCAGCTGTTTTAACCTCAATCATGTGGAAGGCTGGACCCACATCAGAGAACGTGTATTGGGAATTTGTAAGTGTGTACATGTGTCTGTATCTAATACTTTCATGGCTTTTCATAGAAATTAAATTCATACACACATATAGTCTTCTGAAATGTGAGCATATTATTAAGTGTATGAATATTAAAGAGCAAAACTTAATTTTAAAAAGATGAGTGGTTTTGAACACATAAAAATAGAAAATTGCAGTGTGTGCTGGTACATACCTATACTCCTTGCACTTGGGAAGCTATTATGTTCACAACTAGCAAGACTCTGTCAAAAATTAATTAATTAATTAAAGAATTAATGAAAGAATGAAACATACATACATAATAAAGATCCTGTGGGTATCATGACCACTCAATAAAATGTAAAAGTATTGCTCCTTGTAATTCTCAAAAGAGCTTTGAGAAATCAATGCTTAAATTCTTCTGAAGAAGATGAAACTGAGTCAGAGAAATACCTGTGTGGCCGTCAATGTATCTATACACATTGATGAGGGGGAAAAAGTCCTGATGAGATGAGGCAGAGTGCAAGACTAGCTGACTGCTAGTCACTGCCACAGCCTTGGATAAGAATGCTGGCTTCACCTCCCTAGAGAGGTAATGGAGAAAGCTGGGCACCAGTGGCTTATGCCTGTAATTCTAGCTTCTCCAGAGACTGAGATTTGAGGATCACATTTCAAAGCCAGCCTGGGCAGGAAAGTCTATGACTTTTTTTATTTTATTTTATTTTATTTTTTTGTCAGTCGTGGGGCTTGAACTCTGGGCCTGGGCGCTGTCCCTCAGCTCTTCAGCTCAAGGCGAGCGCT
>NW_012267277.1:2441969-2450968 GCF_000151885.1 Dipodomys ordii | reverse complement strand
TTTTTTCCTTGGTGGTGGTGATAATTAATTGGAGATAAGAGTCTCATAGACATTCCTGCCTGGGCTGCTTTTAACCCTAATCCTCAGATCTTAGCCTCCTGAGTAGCAATGATTACAGACGTGAGCCACCATTTTTTTTTCAGTAACTTTATCTTAAGAATGTTAGTGAGAGCTGGGCAGGACTGTAGCTCTGTGATTGAACACTTACCTATCATGAGCTTGATCTTGTTTTGATTCCTAGTGCTATGGCAGAAGTAAGGGGTACTGTTGAGAGATCAAGCGTAGAGTTGGTGTCAGATCTGCTGTGGGTTGGGCTTCCACATATACC
The DNA here is from genome assembly GCF_000151885.1 of Dipodomys ordii. Classification (NCBI taxonomy): domain Eukaryota; kingdom Metazoa; phylum Chordata; class Mammalia; order Rodentia; family Heteromyidae; genus Dipodomys; species Dipodomys ordii. The sequence continues at coordinate 2,450,640 of NW_012267277.1, read as the reverse complement.
CAAACCTCACCTGCCAGTTGACTGAGTCCTTATAGGACAAGTGAGTTGGAGGTGGGAATCCTTATTTTTTGTAGCTGTGGTTGCAATATCTGATGTGGAGTGAAGTGGCTTCATTTTCAGTCCAGGTAGATTTTAAGCTTGCCTTTCTAGTTTATTCCTCTTACTCCAAATGAGGAAAGCTTCTTCTCATATGTCTTTATGTGTTAAGAACTCCTTTGGGTTGTAGTCCACAGAAGCCATGGGTTCAGGCTTGAAGGCATCATATAAAGTTGTGTGAGAAGTCCAGGAGAAGATGTTGGTGGTGTTGCCATGCTTACAGCATGGTCTGAGTGTCTCCTCAAAGTTCATGTGTTAGATGCTTGGTCCTCAGAGTGGTGATGTTAAGAGGAAATGGGGAGAGCACAGGACCTCCAGGCTCTGTGCAGGAACTGCCATTGTGCAGTTAAATTAAATGGGTGATGCTGAAAAGGCAAGATTAGAAGTATGTATGCCATGTGATCCTGGAGAACAAAGGTGAGCAGAGCACTGGGTCTCCTCTCCATGGTCTGTTTAGGCAGAAGCCAGGTTAGGCTGTTGCATTCTTACATAGAACAAGAACAGAGGCATTGGCCAGGTATCAATATCTTACACTTATAATCCTCGCCTCTCAGGAGGTTGAGATCTGAGGATTGTGGTTCATTGTCAGCCTGGGTAGGAAAGTCTGTAAGGCTGCAATTAACACCCCTTCTCCCCACCCCCCAAAAAAAAAGCCAGAAGTGGAACTGTGGACACACACACACACACACACACACACACACACAGACACACACAGACACAGACACACACACACACCAAGCCTTGAATGAAAAAGCCAAGTGAGAGTGTGAGGCCCCGAGTTCAAGCCCCAGTACCATCAGAAAAACCAAAAACAAAATGATAACAGCAAAAAAGAACAGGAGCATCATGGGCATCATGAAGGGAGAAGATACACCCAAAAAGTGTGTCCTTGGAGCAAAAGTGACCTTAGTTGGCATGAAAATGGGAGAAAGAAAGATGCTGGTAGCTCATACCTGTAACCAGGCCTTGGGAGACTAGAATGTGAGGGTCGCAGTTCAAAGCCAGCCCAAGCAAGAAAGTCTATGATACTCTTATCTCCACTAAACTACCAAAAATGCCAGAAGTTCAGCTGTGGCTTAAGTGGTAGAGTGCTAGGGTTGAACAAAAGAAGCTCAGGGACCGTACTCAGGCCCTGAGGCCAAGCCTCAGGAATGGCACAAAAAGAAAAAGAAAAAGAAAAAAGGAAGGAAGAAAGAGCAGACTTACTAGGTTTTCTCAAAAAAGCTACTAGGAGCTATAATAAGCTCACCTTTTTATGGATCTATTACATGTGGTTTTGACTAAGTGTTGTCAAATAAAACAATTTAAAATATCAAAAGAAAATTTAAAAGCAGACATTTAAAGTTCCCTCATGCACATTATACAGGTCAGGAAGCTATCAGTCCTATGTTATTGTCACTTGAATAATCTGCTGTTTTCTTGCCCTTAATTTTGTGAAAATCAGCCGCTCTAAAAGCAAATGGAGCCCAAAAAGCAAGATGAAAGTTAATGTGTTTATCTGATAAAGTGAACATTGACATTTGTTGGGAGGAGGCCATCTCTTTAGCAGAACGCAAGCATTGTGGTGGGGAAAATGAATGAAGCATCTGCAGAACAGTACCAAGCTCTACATCCTGAGCATGCACTACTTTTCCTCAACAGAACGCTTCTGGGAACCACATACTGGTGTATCAAGGGGCTCCTGTAATAGCTAGTCTTACATACTGCCAAACAATAATGTCTCAGGGTATTTTGGTGTGTTTAATTGATCTCATATATTGGAATTTAAATCATAAATGGGCTGATAGAATAGTTGTGGTAGATAATACTGATTTTAAGAAAAATCAGCTTGGAATGAAATGAATATAGTCTTTTTATTTTAAATAGTAACTTCAGTTCAGTCAATATCATTATTTCTCTTTCTAAAGGCCTAGACTTAACTGTTAAATTCAACTTTTCACTAACATGGGTAATGCCATCTCAGAACCTACTAAAGACTGGATTTGTATGACTAGTTATTTGGATATGGGATTGGGTTTTGTGTGTGTGTGTGTGTGTGTGTGTGTGTACGTGTGTACGTGTGTACGTGTGTACGTGTGTATGTGTGTACCCATACTGGGATTGGAACTCCAGGCCCATACTTCCACTTAATTTTTTTGCTCCTATTTAAGCCACAGCTCCATTTCCAGCTTTTTTTTGCTGGAATTGGAGATAATCGACATATCTGCCTATGCTTGCTTTGATAATTGAAATCCTAAGATCTCAGCCTCCTGAGTAGGTAAGATTAGAAGCATGAGCCACAAGTGCTGGGCATCCATGGATATGTTTAAATAATAGGGAAATCCCCTAACTGTCTAAGAGCCCAGAAGAACTCACCTGTGTTTCTATTTCTGATGATTAGACTGTTGTAAAGGTGGTAGCTGATTAGGAAGCAATTGTAAAGATACTGTACAGAGGGGTTACAGTTACATGAGTAAGGTAATGAGTACATTTCCTATCAGTCCTGGAACTTGAACTCAGGGCTTGGTGCTTCCTTAGTCTCTTGGTGCTCACAGCTAGCACTTTATAGTAGAGCCACAGTGCCACTGCCATATTTTTCTGAATAGTTTATTGGAAATAAGAGTCTTATGGACTTTTCTACCTGGGCTGGCTTTGAACTGCGATCCTCAGAGCTCAACCTACAGGTACCTAGGATTAAAGACATGAGCCATCAGCGCCTGCTTATTTTTTATTCTTGAATAGGCCCTTTAAATTCCTTGTATCTAAGGTGCTGCCTTTTTACTTATTGGAAGTCATTTGAGTATTTTTAAGGGTATAAAATTATATAAAGAATAGTTAACAATGCTCAACAGGAGAAAAAAGACGTGATATCTATAAGAGTTGGAACCTAGTGGAAGTTGACAGATCACTGGGGCCCTGCCCTCAGAAATGAATTAAGGTGTTTTTAGGGACCCTAAGTTAATCCATTGAAAGCAAGTTGTTATAAAACAGCAAACCAAACCTGGGACTGGGTGTAGGTCAGCCGTAGAGTGCTTGTCAGCATGTGTAAATCTTTGGGTTCCATCCTTAACACCATAAAAAGGGGAAGAAAAAGAAAAGGACAAATAAGAAAAATGAGCCTGGTTTTGTGAATCGTGAATCATGAATCACTCTATGGCTTCCTGTCTCTCCACGTGATCCCCCTCTCTCTCGTACACACTCCCATGGTGAGGCCATCTGTCCTGGGCCATTGCCAGAGACCATACCATGCTGTTTGGACAGCCAGCCTTCAAAACTGTGAGCTAAACAAACCCCTTTGTAAGTCACCCAGCTTTAGATGTTTTATTGTAATAATGGACAAGCACTTCAGTGTGTTTAGTACATGGTGTTAGCTGTGGTTGCCAGTGCTGTTATTAACGTTCCTATGACCTCTTCAGCATTTGAGGGACCTTTGTTTCCCAGGTCTGAGCCACCCTGGGGTTAGCTTGTGTTTGCAGGATTGAACCCAGGTTCTTGCATTTGCTAGAAACAGCAAAAAGAAAATCTAATAGGGTCCAGGGGGAAGTCATAAAGTATTTAAGAATTAGAACCCTCCTATTTCAATAAAGGAATTTTAAATGATTTAAAGGTGTGTTGTATATAGAAAAGAATGCCAAGTAGAATTTCACTAATAATAGTACACTATCGCTTTAATGTCTGATTATTTTAATTTGCTTTTTTTCCAGAAGAGTGTAAAATTAAGAATTTGATACATAAATTAAATGGCTTTATGCATGATGGATGCTGCTGAATGCTTATTTACTAAAGCGATTTAAGCAATTTAGAAGTAGTAATGTACATTCAAAATATTTAATTGTGAACTGTCTTGGTCCAATCAGGTTGTTCTAACAAAACACATTGTAATGTAGTTAGAATGATGGAAGAGGAATCATAATCAAGATGCATTGTAGATGTAACTGGGTTATTAAAATGAAGCCCCTCCCCATTGTACAACTCATTGTAATACTCATTTAAAAACAAAAAGGAAAAAAAGATGAAAAGGAAGAGTCACTCTCCCCCATGTACTTTGGCATACAATTCCAAAATGTTTTATTGAATTGCGAAAGGAAAAATAATGGGCAAATCCTGCCTAAAATATCACTTCCCTATCAGCAGCTTCTTTGTTTGAACATTGATCTGATAGTCTAACAAGGAATAGAACATTATTTAATTAAGGACTATATAAAGAAACGAATACATGTCAATAAAATATACTGGATTTTGTCAGGATAAAGCACTATTAGTGTAAGAAGTAAAGTACTTCAAGAAAGCAAAAACAAAAGCACTTGATTGCTTATTGGGTGGGCATACATGGAGATACAATGGCAAATTCATATCCTCTTTAACATGTGCTGGTAAGCATGGCCAGTGGGGTAATTCTGCCCCAATTGCTTCCTCTTCATACATGGTCACTGGGGACAAAATGGTAGGCTTGTCCTGTTCACTTGGTGTCCTTAGAGTTACATGTTGTCCAACACTTCATCTTCTTTGACTGATTGTCTAGCTCATTACTCAGGTACATCCTTTAATCTCTTCTTTATATATTGAAACTTTTCAGCTATTGTTATAAGAACTTTTTTTTGCCTTTTTTGCCTATTTTGGAGCCAAATCCTGAAAGAATTAAAAATTAATTTGTTATAAACTCTCAGGAAGCTAATACTTTGAATGTATTAGGTATTAGCACCAGACATATGATTATTCATTTTTTCCTAGTACTAGACTTTGAACTCAAGGCCTTGCATTTGCCAGGCAAATGCCATGCCTCTTGAGCTACTCCTCCAGTCTGTTTTGTGTTATTTATAGTTTTGAGATAGAGTCTTACTTTATGCTTGAGCCAGTCTGGACTCCAGTCCTTCTATTTGTATGTCACTGGACATGTGCCATCACAGTTGGCCATTGTACTTCTCTTGGAGCTTGGAGTAACAGAAATGTACCACTGCCATTACCCACCCATTGATCAAACTTTTTTTGTCCAGGCTGACTTCAGATTTTTTTAGGGGGGGAGGGGAGGAAGGGGTGTTGGTCCTGGGGCTTGAACTCAGAGCTTAGGCTCTGTCCCTGAGTTCTTTTGCTCAAGGCTAGTTGGTGCTCTACCACTTTGAGCCACAGCACTTCTGTTAATTGTAGATAAGAGTTTCACGAACATTCCTGCCCGGGATGGCTTTGAACTGTGATCCCTAGATCTCAGCCTCCTGAGTAGCTAGGATTATAAACATGAACCACCAGTGTTTGACCTGGCTTCAAATTTTGATCCTTCTATCACCTCCTAAATAACAAGGAAATTACAGGTGCCCTGCTGTGATTATACTTCTATATACGTGTACTGTATTGTGTTACCTTCAAAATTAGTTTCTATTAGTTTTATTTCTTAATAGTTAGGACTTCTATTTGGTAAAAAGTTCCTTCATTCGTTGAAATGATTCATTTTTGGTGCCTTTCCATTATACAGAAATTAATGGCTCTTATGTTTTAACAGCTCTTTCTCAAATTTATTGACGACTGAAATAAGGATGGGAACTGGCCACGGGTTTTGGAGTGTGATTAGCAGTAATCACAAAAAGCTGTTAAAATAGACTGCAGGCAACATTTTAATTAACTAGGACCTCAAGTTTATAGTGAGGGACGTTTGTGTGATCATGTCCTTGTCATGTTCTCTTAACGCTTGTATTTATGCACATTCTAATTGATTTGTAATTTGCAAGGGTTCTGTGGGTTATTAGTGCAAATTAACAAGTTGCTGGTTTATATACATATACATGTATATGCATATATATATATATATATATATATTTAAACAGGAACATTTCCCTTTTTCTTTTCATGTGATTAGGCTTTAGACAGTCCTATAAATTGTATCCCTAAGCATAAAGACTAAATTTAGCGTAAGCTAAATTATCCAACTCTGCATCATCAAGATGGATATTGCAGTTGGGGTGTGTGCAGTAAATGGCACATTCAGTCCTGTGTGGTTTTCTGGTCAGCCTTGTCCCCTCTGCGTGAGCAGGCCCATTGCAGTTTAAGAAGGGGACTGTGTTAATACGATGAAGGAATGGCTGCATGTGGCAGTGCGGGCATCCGAGAAGATTAATGATCTTGCCTGCAGTACTTGTCATACCTCCCCCAACTATTGAAAATTAAATGTCATGTATAACAACTCACTCTCCATTACTTAATTACATGTGGAAAACGTGTACTGTGTAAAAAACTCCTGAGGCTAAAGAAGGCCAAATGAGACCGAAACCATTGGAAAGATTTAGTGCTGGCTGTCAAGCCCTACTGAGTAAAAGTGAACTTAGCATAGGACCCACCTTCCTGCCTTGATTGAACATATGTCTTGGTTTTGGAATTTAAAAAAATATCATGACCCGTTATTCTCTGGCAGTATCCCTGAAAGATGATACTGACTTAAAATTAATGTGACTGGGGCTGGGAATATGGCTTAGTGGTAGAGTGCTTGACTAGCATGCATGCAGCCCTGGGTTCGATTCCTCAGTACTTCATAAACAGAAAAAGTGGGAAGTGGTGCTCTGGTTTAAGTGGTAGAGTGCTAGGCTAGCCTTGAGCAAAAGAAGCCCAACGACGCTGCCTAGGCCCTGAGTTCAGGCCCAAGGACTTGCAAAAGAGAAAAAAAAAAAAAAGAAAGAAAAAGGAAAAGAAAAAAATGAATGTGACTATATTACAGTCTAGGAGATGTCCATCTGAAGGAGCACCTTGAATGCCTACTTTTGACTCATTAAGTCTAGTTTGGTAAACAGGAGGAGGGAAGACTATGCAAATGAGCCTGGGTCTTTTTTGTTGTTGTTTGCATTTCTATGAATATTATTTTATGTGATCGGAGCACACAGGCATTGTGCTTTTGTGTTCCTCCCCTAAGAATATCCTCCTGGGGGAGGGGAGAGAGCTGAAACTGGGGCTTGAACTCAAGGCCTTATGCTCTCATTTGGCTTTTATAATCAAGGTTGGGGCTCTACCACTTGAACCACAGCTCTACTTCCAGCTCTTTGGTGGTAACTGGCTTTTCCAGTTCATTGGAGATGAGTCTCACTGACTTTTCTGCCCAGGCTGGATCTGAACTGTGATCTCAGCCTCCTAAATACCTAGCATTATAGGGGGGAGCCATCAGCACCTGGCTCAAGCCTGATTCTTATTCTCATGGGGAAACATTCATTCTTTTATTCAGCAAGTGTCTCCTGGAAGTCAGCCACATAAAGAACTCAAATCTCTGCTGTAAGTGGGAGGCAGGAAGCAAGCCACCATCCCATGCCTCATGCAGTGACCTAAGTGCTGTAGGAACAGAGAGACACCCCTAGCCCAGCCTTTGGGACGTCTGTGGGAAGGCATCCCAGAGAAAGATGCTTAGCTAAGGCCTGAGCAACAAGAAAGCAAAATCACAATGCAAACAGAAGTTCAGGTTCCAGGACAGGTGTTATATATCCTGTACACTTGAACATGTACTTGTCAGATAAAAGCAGTTTTCCTTTAGAAAAGTGCCTTAGACAGCACAGATTGTTTCTGACTGAGGGACCATTAGAGAATACATCACCTTTTTAGAGAGCATTTTAAAGAATTACCCCTGGCATAGGTGACAAAATGTTTTCAGGAAGAGGCTGCCATTGGTGCTGATCTCCTATAGGAGTTAGGCATGGGGGAAAGGGAACAGAGCTCTAGCAACCTCAAGGCTCTTCATGCATGTTCATGGACCATGTGGTAGACCTATATGATTATTGCAGTGTCTGAAATGCTAACACTTGCATAATTTCTTGCAGTACTTGTGTTCTGTATAGTACTACCCATTTTAAATAATAATTTTTATTGATTTTATCTTGTAAATAGAATTTGTAAGCCTGCTACTTTTGAGAACAAGATGAGGTCAGAATGATGTGACATCTTAATGTATGCATGTAAATATCAAGCCTCTCTCCCTCTGAGATACCATGCTCACCAGGGTGCATTCAGTCCAGTTACGAGTCCATTGATTCCACTGGGGATACATTTCAGAAACCATCTTAACCTTTCTGTAATGTCTGCAGTGGCTGTAAATTTTCATCTTGTGAAATGGATTTTAACCATTCTGAAGTGACCACATTTTTTAATAGAGCCATTCATGAATTAAGTGAATCCAGTTAATTCAATAAGGTGTTGTAACCAACAATACCTGTCTATCTATCTCCTCTTATCTATCTATCTCACCTCTGTGTGTGTGTGTGTGTGTGTGTGTGTGTGTGTGTGTGTATGTATCCATCTTCCTCCTCCCTCCCTTCCTTCCTTTTTTGTCTATCTGCCTTCCTTTCTTTCCATCCTTCTCCCTCCCTCCCTTTTTTTCCTTTTCTATTTCTTCTTCCTCCCTCCCTCCCTCCCTCCCTCCCTCCCTTCCTTCCTTCCTTCCTCCCCTCCTCCCTCCCTTCCTTTCTCCCTTCCTTCCTCCCCTTCCTTCCCCTTCCTTCCTTCCTTCCTTCTTTCCTTCCTTCTTTCCTTCTTTCCTTCCTTCCTTCCTCCCCTTCCTTCCTTCCTTCCTTCCTTCCTTCCTTCTTTCTTTCTTTCTTTCTTTCTTTCTTTCTTTCTTTCTTTCTTTCTTTCT
>NW_012267277.1:2432901-2441919 GCF_000151885.1 Dipodomys ordii | reverse complement strand
CCTATGACTTTTATCTCCAGTTAACTACCAGAAAACTGGAAGTGGTGCTGTGGCTCAAAGTGGTATAGTATCAGCCCTGAGTGAAAGAGCTCAAGGACAGCACTTAGATCCGAGTTCAAACCCCAGGACTCACAGAGAGAAAGGGGTGGGGTGGGGGGGAAGGGAAGGGTGGGTTATGGAGAACAGTTAAGAGTGTCTTGCTTTGATGATGTTCTTTGAAGTGCTCACTTCCATATGCTTTCTCATTATAACTGTTATGCCAGAAAGAATACTTTAAAACAATATCAGCTGTGTCTTCAAAAGCAGAGACATCAAGGGCTGGCAGATTAGGTGCTGATTATCAAAGAGTTCAGTCCTTTTATACTGTTCCCTATAGAGTATGCTGAACTACCCTTTGAATGTAGAAATTATCCATGCCACAGTTACATAGAGATATGATATAGCACTATAGAACTTTAGTTACTTACTAAATAGATAAGGGTGAAAAGCCAAAGTTGTGCAAGCTATCATTAAGTGGATAAAATAAGAGAATGATTAGAGCTATCATCACAGTTTATCAATGTAGATCTAATGCTGTTAGAGAATATTTAAGTGATTCCACAATTAAAAACCCCACCACTATCTTGAACATGAGCAGATGGCTCATTGATTGTCTAAAGTAAAATGTTACTATGCAGTTAATCTAAAATTTGCCATAAATCAGGAGTAGAATATTTATATCCTAGGATAACACACTTGATGCTATGTAATAACCTTGACACACTTACAGAATCATAATTAGTGGCCCCTTCTGGAGCTCTGATGAAGACTACAATTTGGTGCATTTTCTATATGTTTTAAGAGTCTTGGAAAGCCGTAGGAAGTAAAATAGCTCTGCTATAACTTTTGTTAGAGCTCAACTACTGATTTCATACAGTTTGGCAAAGGGTCAGGCAAGGAACCTTTAATATGTTCTTTATTAACAGTAGTCAAAATTGAATTTAATGGAAGGCTGGGTGCCAGTGGCTCACACCTGTAATCCTAGCTACTCAGGAGGCTGAGCTCTGGGGATTATGGTTCAAAGCCAACCTGGGCAGGAAAGTTCATGAGACTCTTATCTCCAATAAACCATCAGAAAACCAGAAGTGGTGCTGTGACTCAAGTGGTAGAGCACTAGCCTTGAGCTGATGAGCTCAGGGACAGTGCTCAGGCCCAGAGTTCAAACCCCATGACTGACAAAAAATAAAAATAAATAAAAATGGATTTCTGGTTCCAGGACCCTGTTCTACCAATATTCTATACTGTACTGAAAGTCTATACTTTGCTTATACTTTCAGTAAACTTGCCATTTTACATAAAACCCAAATGAACTTTTTTTGGTCAATCATGGGGCTTGAAACTTGAGGCTGAGATGCTGTCCCTGAGCTTTTTTGTTCAAGGCTAGCAATCTGCCACAGCTCCATTCCTGGTTTTCTGATGGTTCATTGGAAGTGAGAGTGTCATGGACTTTCCTGCCCAGGCTGGCTTTGAACCATGATCCTCAGATCTCAGCCTCCTGAGTAGCTATGATTTTTACAGGGATGAGCACCTGGCACCTGGTTTAAATGATTTTTAGTAGCTTCTCCAATGTAGTATTTTAATCTGTATTTCAAAGAATATTAAGATATTTAGATTTAAGAGTTTTACATATACACCATTAAAAATGAGTAATGGATTAGGGTGGGGTGATAAATATGCAAGGGATGATCATCAAGACTCACTGTACACATAAATGGATAGGTTAATTTCCAAAACTGTTGTGCAACCACTTAAAGACAGAAATAAAAAAAATGAAAGACTAGGCACATATACATATATAAATATTAATGTATATTTATTATGTAAAATACACAGGTTATAAGCTTACAAGTACATTTTCTTTTTCTCAAACAGATAAACAATCAGATCTTATATGGGAGAAGTCATCAGAATGCCTCTGCCATTATTAAGACTGCCCCATCCAAGGTCAAGCTGGTTTTCATCAGGTAAGGTAGATTGTCTCCTCTGGGGAATGTTACTGTTTGTATAAGATTAAGTTATTTTTAGTTTGTCTAACAGAGTCACTGACTTTTTTAAAATATATTTTCCTATTTGAGAGTCATTTTTGAGTCTAGTAAAGAAATAGCAATAAAAAACAAATTAAATACTTCCCTTTGTAACTGTCACGTTAAAAAATACCAGTTGTTTTGACAGTGAAGATTTTCTTATTTGTTTTTCTGTGTCATGATAGAATTGATATTTAAGTCTTCCTTCCTAAATCTGATTATCCTCTACATAAATACTGTGGAACCTCTAGCTTTTCCTGTCCTTATTGATTGGTATCTATGCTCACTCATTAATTTCTTTACCAAAAAACTAGCAGCTGAATGGATTCCAGGAATTTTAGTAACTTCAGCTTCTCCCTCTCCCTCTTTCTCCTTCTTCCTTCTTCTTCCTCCTCTCTTCTCCTTTTCCTTCTTCTTTCTTCATCTCCTTCTCCTTCTCCTTTTTCTTCTTTCTTCTCCTCATCCTCTTGTTCCCCCTCCTCCCCTGGGGTCTGAACTCAGCCTGAACTCCCTGCCTGAGCTTTTTACTCGAGACCAGTAATGTACTAATCTACCACTTCTGCACAGCTTTACTTCTGGCTTTTTTTTTCCTTGGTGGTGGTGATAATTAATTGGAGATAAGAGTCTCATAGACATTCCTGCCTGGGCTGCTTTTAACCCTAATCCTCAGATCTTAGCCTCCTGAGTAGCAATGATTACAGACGTGAGCCACCATTTTTTTTTCAGTAACTTTATCTTAAGAATGTTAGTGAGAGCTGGGCAGGACTGTAGCTCTGTGATTGAACACTTACCTATCATGAGCTTGATCTTGTTTTGATTCCTAGTGCTATGGCAGAAGTAAGGGGTACTGTTGAGAGATCAAGCGTAGAGTTGGTGTCAGATCTGCTGTGGGTTGGGCTTCCACATACACCCAAACCTCACCTGCCAGTTGACTGAGTCCTTATAGGACAAGTGAGTTGGAGGTGGGAATCCTTATTTTTTGTAGCTGTGGTTGCAATATCTGATGTGGAGTGAAGTGGCTTCATTTTCAGTCCAGGTAGATTTTAAGCTTGCCTTTCTAGTTTATTCCTCTTACTCCAAATGAGGAAAGCTTCTTCTCATATGTCTTTATGTGTTAAGAACTCCTTTGGGTTGTAGTCCACAGAAGCCATGGGTTCAGGCTTGAAGGCATCATATAAAGTTGTGTGAGAAGTCCAGGAGAAGATGTTGGTGGTGTTGCCATGCTTACAGCATGGTCTGAGTGTCTCCTCAAAGTTCATGTGTTAGATGCTTGGTCCTCAGAGTGGTGATGTTAAGAGGAAATGGGGAGAGCACAGGACCTCCAGGCTCTGTGCAGGAACTGCCATTGTGCAGTTAAATTAAATGGGTGATGCTGAAAAGGCAAGATTAGAAGTATGTATGCCATGTGATCCTGGAGAACAAAGGTGAGCAGAGCACTGGGTCTCCTCTCCATGGTCTGTTTAGGCAGAAGCCAGGTTAGGCTGTTGCATTCTTACATAGAACAAGAACAGAGGCATTGGCCAGGTATCAATATCTTACACTTATAATCCTCGCCTCTCAGGAGGTTGAGATCTGAGGATTGTGGTTCATTGTCAGCCTGGGTAGGAAAGTCTGTAAGGCTGCAATTAACACCCCTTCTCCCCACCCCCCAAAAAAAAAGCCAGAAGTGGAACTGTGGACACACACACACACACACACACACACACACACAGACACACACAGACACAGACACACACACACACCAAGCCTTGAATGAAAAAGCCAAGTGAGAGTGTGAGGCCCCGAGTTCAAGCCCCAGTACCATCAGAAAAACCAAAAACAAAATGATAACAGCAAAAAAGAACAGGAGCATCATGGGCATCATGAAGGGAGAAGATACACCCAAAAAGTGTGTCCTTGGAGCAAAAGTGACCTTAGTTGGCATGAAAATGGGAGAAAGAAAGATGCTGGTAGCTCATACCTGTAACCAGGCCTTGGGAGACTAGAATGTGAGGGTCGCAGTTCAAAGCCAGCCCAAGCAAGAAAGTCTATGATACTCTTATCTCCACTAAACTACCAAAAATGCCAGAAGTTCAGCTGTGGCTTAAGTGGTAGAGTGCTAGGGTTGAACAAAAGAAGCTCAGGGACCGTACTCAGGCCCTGAGGCCAAGCCTCAGGAATGGCACAAAAAGAAAAAGAAAAAGAAAAAAGGAAGGAAGAAAGAGCAGACTTACTAGGTTTTCTCAAAAAAGCTACTAGGAGCTATAATAAGCTCACCTTTTTATGGATCTATTACATGTGGTTTTGACTAAGTGTTGTCAAATAAAACAATTTAAAATATCAAAAGAAAATTTAAAAGCAGACATTTAAAGTTCCCTCATGCACATTATACAGGTCAGGAAGCTATCAGTCCTATGTTATTGTCACTTGAATAATCTGCTGTTTTCTTGCCCTTAATTTTGTGAAAATCAGCCGCTCTAAAAGCAAATGGAGCCCAAAAAGCAAGATGAAAGTTAATGTGTTTATCTGATAAAGTGAACATTGACATTTGTTGGGAGGAGGCCATCTCTTTAGCAGAACGCAAGCATTGTGGTGGGGAAAATGAATGAAGCATCTGCAGAACAGTACCAAGCTCTACATCCTGAGCATGCACTACTTTTCCTCAACAGAACGCTTCTGGGAACCACATACTGGTGTATCAAGGGGCTCCTGTAATAGCTAGTCTTACATACTGCCAAACAATAATGTCTCAGGGTATTTTGGTGTGTTTAATTGATCTCATATATTGGAATTTAAATCATAAATGGGCTGATAGAATAGTTGTGGTAGATAATACTGATTTTAAGAAAAATCAGCTTGGAATGAAATGAATATAGTCTTTTTATTTTAAATAGTAACTTCAGTTCAGTCAATATCATTATTTCTCTTTCTAAAGGCCTAGACTTAACTGTTAAATTCAACTTTTCACTAACATGGGTAATGCCATCTCAGAACCTACTAAAGACTGGATTTGTATGACTAGTTATTTGGATATGGGATTGGGTTTTGTGTGTGTGTGTGTGTGTGTGTGTGTGTACGTGTGTACGTGTGTACGTGTGTACGTGTGTATGTGTGTACCCATACTGGGATTGGAACTCCAGGCCCATACTTCCACTTAATTTTTTTGCTCCTATTTAAGCCACAGCTCCATTTCCAGCTTTTTTTTGCTGGAATTGGAGATAATCGACATATCTGCCTATGCTTGCTTTGATAATTGAAATCCTAAGATCTCAGCCTCCTGAGTAGGTAAGATTAGAAGCATGAGCCACAAGTGCTGGGCATCCATGGATATGTTTAAATAATAGGGAAATCCCCTAACTGTCTAAGAGCCCAGAAGAACTCACCTGTGTTTCTATTTCTGATGATTAGACTGTTGTAAAGGTGGTAGCTGATTAGGAAGCAATTGTAAAGATACTGTACAGAGGGGTTACAGTTACATGAGTAAGGTAATGAGTACATTTCCTATCAGTCCTGGAACTTGAACTCAGGGCTTGGTGCTTCCTTAGTCTCTTGGTGCTCACAGCTAGCACTTTATAGTAGAGCCACAGTGCCACTGCCATATTTTTCTGAATAGTTTATTGGAAATAAGAGTCTTATGGACTTTTCTACCTGGGCTGGCTTTGAACTGCGATCCTCAGAGCTCAACCTACAGGTACCTAGGATTAAAGACATGAGCCATCAGCGCCTGCTTATTTTTTATTCTTGAATAGGCCCTTTAAATTCCTTGTATCTAAGGTGCTGCCTTTTTACTTATTGGAAGTCATTTGAGTATTTTTAAGGGTATAAAATTATATAAAGAATAGTTAACAATGCTCAACAGGAGAAAAAAGACGTGATATCTATAAGAGTTGGAACCTAGTGGAAGTTGACAGATCACTGGGGCCCTGCCCTCAGAAATGAATTAAGGTGTTTTTAGGGACCCTAAGTTAATCCATTGAAAGCAAGTTGTTATAAAACAGCAAACCAAACCTGGGACTGGGTGTAGGTCAGCCGTAGAGTGCTTGTCAGCATGTGTAAATCTTTGGGTTCCATCCTTAACACCATAAAAAGGGGAAGAAAAAGAAAAGGACAAATAAGAAAAATGAGCCTGGTTTTGTGAATCGTGAATCATGAATCACTCTATGGCTTCCTGTCTCTCCACGTGATCCCCCTCTCTCTCGTACACACTCCCATGGTGAGGCCATCTGTCCTGGGCCATTGCCAGAGACCATACCATGCTGTTTGGACAGCCAGCCTTCAAAACTGTGAGCTAAACAAACCCCTTTGTAAGTCACCCAGCTTTAGATGTTTTATTGTAATAATGGACAAGCACTTCAGTGTGTTTAGTACATGGTGTTAGCTGTGGTTGCCAGTGCTGTTATTAACGTTCCTATGACCTCTTCAGCATTTGAGGGACCTTTGTTTCCCAGGTCTGAGCCACCCTGGGGTTAGCTTGTGTTTGCAGGATTGAACCCAGGTTCTTGCATTTGCTAGAAACAGCAAAAAGAAAATCTAATAGGGTCCAGGGGGAAGTCATAAAGTATTTAAGAATTAGAACCCTCCTATTTCAATAAAGGAATTTTAAATGATTTAAAGGTGTGTTGTATATAGAAAAGAATGCCAAGTAGAATTTCACTAATAATAGTACACTATCGCTTTAATGTCTGATTATTTTAATTTGCTTTTTTTCCAGAAGAGTGTAAAATTAAGAATTTGATACATAAATTAAATGGCTTTATGCATGATGGATGCTGCTGAATGCTTATTTACTAAAGCGATTTAAGCAATTTAGAAGTAGTAATGTACATTCAAAATATTTAATTGTGAACTGTCTTGGTCCAATCAGGTTGTTCTAACAAAACACATTGTAATGTAGTTAGAATGATGGAAGAGGAATCATAATCAAGATGCATTGTAGATGTAACTGGGTTATTAAAATGAAGCCCCTCCCCATTGTACAACTCATTGTAATACTCATTTAAAAACAAAAAGGAAAAAAAGATGAAAAGGAAGAGTCACTCTCCCCCATGTACTTTGGCATACAATTCCAAAATGTTTTATTGAATTGCGAAAGGAAAAATAATGGGCAAATCCTGCCTAAAATATCACTTCCCTATCAGCAGCTTCTTTGTTTGAACATTGATCTGATAGTCTAACAAGGAATAGAACATTATTTAATTAAGGACTATATAAAGAAACGAATACATGTCAATAAAATATACTGGATTTTGTCAGGATAAAGCACTATTAGTGTAAGAAGTAAAGCACTTCAAGAAAGCAAAAACAAAAGCACTTGATTGCTTATTGGGTGGGCATACATGGAGATACAATGGCAAATTCATATCCTCTTTAACATGTGCTGGTAAGCATGGCCAGTGGGGTAATTCTGCCCCAATTGCTTCCTCTTCATACATGGTCACTGGGGACAAAATGGTAGGCTTGTCCTGTTCACTTGGTGTCCTTAGAGTTACATGTTGTCCAACACTTCATCTTCTTTGACTGATTGTCTAGCTCATTACTCAGGTACATCCTTTAATCTCTTCTTTATATATTGAAACTTTTCAGCTATTGTTATAAGAACTTTTTTTTGCCTTTTTTGCCTATTTTGGAGCCAAATCCTGAAAGAATTAAAAATTAATTTGTTATAAACTCTCAGGAAGCTAATACTTTGAATGTATTAGGTATTAGCACCAGACATATGATTATTCATTTTTTCCTAGTACTAGACTTTGAACTCAAGGCCTTGCATTTGCCAGGCAAATGCCATGCCTCTTGAGCTACTCCTCCAGTCTGTTTTGTGTTATTTATAGTTTTGAGATAGAGTCTTACTTTATGCTTGAGCCAGTCTGGACTCCAGTCCTTCTATTTGTATGTCACTGGACATGTGCCATCACAGTTGGCCATTGTACTTCTCTTGGAGCTTGGAGTAACAGAAATGTACCACTGCCATTACCCACCCATTGATCAAACTTTTTTTGTCCAGGCTGACTTCAGATTTTTTTAGGGGGGGAGGGGAGGAAGGGGTGTTGGTCCTGGGGCTTGAACTCAGAGCTTAGGCTCTGTCCCTGAGTTCTTTTGCTCAAGGCTAGTTGGTGCTCTACCACTTTGAGCCACAGCACTTCTGTTAATTGTAGATAAGAGTTTCACGAACATTCCTGCCCGGGATGGCTTTGAACTGTGATCCCTAGATCTCAGCCTCCTGAGTAGCTAGGATTATAAACATGAACCACCAGTGTTTGACCTGGCTTCAAATTTTGATCCTTCTATCACCTCCTAAATAACAAGGAAATTACAGGTGCCCTGCTGTGATTATACTTCTATATACGTGTACTGTATTGTGTTACCTTCAAAATTAGTTTCTATTAGTTTTATTTCTTAATAGTTAGGACTTCTATTTGGTAAAAAGTTCCTTCATTCGTTGAAATGATTCATTTTTGGTGCCTTTCCATTATACAGAAATTAATGGCTCTTATGTTTTAACAGCTCTTTCTCAAATTTATTGACGACTGAAATAAGGATGGGAACTGGCCACGGGTTTTGGAGTGTGATTAGCAGTAATCACAAAAAGCTGTTAAAATAGACTGCAGGCAACATTTTAATTAACTAGGACCTCAAGTTTATAGTGAGGGACGTTTGTGTGATCATGTCCTTGTCATGTTCTCTTAACGCTTGTATTTATGCACATTCTAATTGATTTGTAATTTGCAAGGGTTCTGTAGGTTATTAGTGCAAATTAACAAGTTGCTGGTTTATATATATATATATATATATATATATATATATTTAAACAGGAACATTTCCCTTTTTCTTTTCATGTGATTAGGCTTTAGACAGTCCTATAAATTGTATCCCTAAGCATAAAGACTAAATTTAGCGTAAGCTAAATTATCCAACTCTGCATCATCAAGATGGATATTGCAGTTGGGGTGTGTGCAGTATATGGCACATTCAGTCCTGT
>NW_012267277.1:2395112-2429516 GCF_000151885.1 Dipodomys ordii | reverse complement strand
TCTCTCTCTCTCTCTCTCTCTCTCTCTCTCTCTATCCAGGAAAAACAATAAATCCAGATACCTTTCACAGCTGAAGGAGCAAGATCCTTCTCGATGCTGAGGTGTGGTCTGTGAGGATTCATGTGACCTAAGCTAAGCTTGGGCAGCGTGATACCCTAGGTGTCCTATGAAACAAGTCATGGTGATGCTTTTTACACGAAGGTCTTTATTCCTACAGAGCCGCTATGTTCTGATGAGATGGTCCCATATGGCCTTATTCTGTTTTCTGCTTCCTAGTCTTCTGGACATCTTTTAGTTCTTGAGTTCCAGTTCTGGCCATATAGCCTTTCTGTATATTTGTGAGATTCCAGTGAATTCCCTTTTGCTTAAGTTAACCCAGATTATCATTTCAATTGCTTCCTAGTGGAAGAGCAGAGTGGTCAAAGCAGAGCTATCTGAACAAGTCACGAGCACCCAGAATGAGATGTCTGCTTCCTTCTGTGAATTTCCTGTCACATCTAGACTTTTAGCCTTAAAAAGTTTTTATCCTTCCACCATTTTTCGCAGAGTTTAAGGCCTCTGAACAAATCCCCATGGAGAATTCTTGAGTGACTCACATCCCATAGCCAAACATTCATTGGCTGTTGAATTGAGATTACTATGATTCTCACAGAGAAATGAGGGAGAATTTACCCTGGCTTCATTTCAATGAAGAAGTCCCTCTTCTCAGCACATAACCTATAGTAACATTTAGGCTCTGCCAGCCACCATTAAGAAACTTAAGGTTTGTGCTATCCTATCATGTACTATATACTCTCTGTGTGTGAAAGAGACAGAGAGAATGTGTGTACACATGCTGATATACATGTGTAGGTATCAGTCCTGAGAATTAACTCAGCTTTTTTACTCATAGCTGGCACTCTACACTTATAACTTATTGCTAGTTAATTGGAGATAAGAGTCTTGTGGATTCATCTGCTTGGGTCGGCTTGGATTATAGATGTGAGCCATTGCTACCCAGCTGTATTGTTCTATCTTTTAGTAAGAGTCTCTGGGAGAAACTTATTGGGCTTAGTCATCCACCCCATTCAGTCCTCACTCCCCACACAGACCTCCTGCCAACATGAACTGCCAGGCATTTCATGAGCACCTTTTCCTCTGCTCCACCACATTGATCATTTAGAACTCGCCTGGGGCCACCTTTGTGAAATGTGAGTAAGGGTGCCAGGTTACTCTCTGGAACCCTCATTAGGAACTGGCATTGTCTGGGATGCCAAGTAAATAAAATTCATACTCCCATTGTTATCAGGTTTTTATTTCACACAGTATATTCAACAGTTTTGATGTTTTCCCTGGCTGTGAGTAGAAAAATAATTGAGTCTGTTCAGGTGTTAGCAATATTTCCTGGAATCTTGTCAGAAAGGGATCTTGTTCCCATTGAAATATAAGGGTTTACTTTATTATTAGGCTACTTCTAGGTCATTTACATGGGGTTTTTCTCTGTGGAGCATTAATCTTTGATGTCATATTCTAATTACTACATCAAACGTATGATTATTTCCCTCCCTTTATCTTCCTCAAGTGTCTCATAGCACCACATTTAATACCATCAAAAATAATATTCAAAGGCCAACTGTGGTGGTGCACACCTGTAATCCCAGCTACTCAGGAGGCAGAGGTAGGAGGACTGTGGTCTTAGGCTAGCCTATGGAACAAAGTAGCAAGACTTCACTTGAGAAACAAACTTAAAAACAAAAGGATTCAGGACATGGCTCAAATGATACAGTGCTTGCCTAGCAAATGTGAGGCCTAGAGGTGAATTTCCAGGACCTTTAAAAAGAAGGGGGAGGGGAGATTCAGTTCTCTTTAGTTACATTCATATGTTCCGTTTTTGTGGTATGCAAGTGTAAACTTAAATGATGTGCCAGGTACCAGATTGTAGCTATAATCAGATGAGCTTGCAAACAAAAAAATTAAATCAACCTGCCAAACAATTCCAGCATGCCTGGTTTTAATATAATGCCATTTTGTTGGCATTATAGATTTGAAGAAAATATACTATAGATTTGAAGAAAATATACTGTATAACGACTGGACTAGAGTAGCCTTGAAGAGGTCATTATTTAAAATAATATTCTAAATAGGTCAAACATATTCCTATCAAACTTTCTCCTTGAATAGCTTTTTTTTAACACTGTGGTAAAATGTATTTAACACCAAATTTATTATCATAACCATCGTAAATGAATGCTTCAGTGACAGCAAGTATTTCTCTCTCTCTCTCTCTCTCTCTCTCTCTCTCTCTCTCTGTTTTGTGCCAGTACTAGGTCTCAAATTTAGGTCCTGGGTGCTGTCCCTGAGCTTTTTTGCTCAAGACTGGCACTCTACCACTTGAACCACAGCTCTACTTCTGGCTTTTTGCTGATCAATTGAATTAGTATCTGATTACAGGGGAGAGCCACCAGTGCCCTTTAGTGTTCTTTAAAAGTTTAGTTAAAAGCTATTTAACTGAAAATATGGCTACTGCTTCACACAGAAAGGAAACAGGAAGAAGGCTCGCAGGCATTCAAAGAAAAACCAGCAGTTACCGCAATGACTTCTGGGAAATCTTTGACCTTCCTGAGCTTAAGATTCTCACAAGGAATGAAAAAATTATCTCTGCTTGATAATTAACTGTGTGTGTGTGTGTGTGTGTGTGTGTGCGTGCGTGCGTGCGTGCGTGTGTGTGTGTGTGTGTGTGTGTGTGTGAAGCAGTAGCTTTGTCAGCTCTCCATGGTATGAAGCTGAGGTGTGGGAACCATCACCACCAAGTGGATTATAGACAATTATGAACTGTGACTTCCTGTAGCCATTTCCTTCTTTCCCTTAGGATAGTTGTATTGTTAGTATTTGGGGTTCAAAAATTTTAAATAGTCTTTTAAGGGCATTGAAGTCATATTAATTTGTGGAAAAGCATTGAATTATGAAGGAGTAACTTGGCTGATTTGAGCTGACTTGGTCTAGTTAATAATGATCTCTCAATAAGAATTTATACACAGCCATATTTTCAATGCTGGCAACCTTTGAAAAAGCTATGAAAAGCCAAATTACTTAATTACTGCCAAATGTACCTAGTCCTGTGAGTCCCAGATCTGGAGCAGATATGTCCTGTTGGCTTTGGCACTGAGCTGAGCTGAGCTGAACTCTGCTGTTATTTGATGGAAGAAACTAAATAGAGAGGAAGCTACTACTAGGAAAGCATTGTTACTTACCCAGGGACAACTGAATGCTTGTTCTGTATGTGAGGAAATTGCTGAGGAATGATTTTTACCTCGGAAAAACAATAGCTCTCCCTTAACACAAGTAATGCATGCTCAAGGTATCCATAATGCTGTCAGAAAATCAAATAAAATATGTTCTTCATGCTCTGTAGTTCTTTATAGTTTGGGTTTTCTCCCATGTGATTTGTCTTGGCTCAGATACTAGACAGCTCAAGAATCTAAAAAGAACAAAGCAAGAAATGGTACTACACTTCTTTTATGTTCTGCCTTATTACATAAAATATACTCTATCTTTGTAAGAGTATACTCTCTCTCCTTTTCTATCCCATTCCATAAAGAATTTATAGCAGTTTGGCATTCTTGTTTGTGTTTTGTTTGTTGGATCGTTTGTTTTTGTGGTGCTGGGGATTGAACTCAGTGCCCTCACACGTGCTAGACAAGTGCTCTACCACCAGTTTGGAATTATAGTTCCATCTATTTGTGTTAGTAATCCTGACGCTCTAAGAAGTAATTTCCTCAAAGTCCCCCAACTGTGACTAGGTTTCTCCCATCCAATAATACAATAGACTGGCTCCTACATGTAATGAGAAGCCATAGAGGACTAGACACATAATCAGATTTGTGTTAACCCCGGGATAACTTTGCTGGATAAACAATGGCTTGGAAGCTGGGTGGGTTTGGTGGTACACATGGCTACTTGGGAGGCAAAAGCAGGAAGACTGTGATTTTGAAGAAGTTAGATCAAATAGTATATTCTTTCATTAATTGTGGGAAGAAATCATGGTGGCTGCAAACAGAATAGAATGAGAAGTGCAGAGATTTAAGATACCTTTCAAAGGTAGAGCTAGCAAGACTTAGTATTGGTTGGGAAGTACAGGGAAGGGATGAGGTTTCAAAAGGGATTCTTAGTTCCTGGTAGAACAACAGGGCAACCCTTGTTGGCTTGAGGTGAGAAGCATTGGCTGTGGAAACATCTGGGAACTGAGTGGAATGCGAAACTCTTAATTTTACTTGTGATGCTTAGAAGATCTCTAATACAGAGAGACAAAGTAGGAGTAGGATATGCAGACATTAAGCTCAGAAAAAAAGATCTGTATTAAGTGGGATCTGAGGATCGCGGTTCAAAGCCAGCCTGGGCAGGACAGTCCATGAGACTCTTATCCTCAGTTAACTTCCAGAAAACCAGAAGTGGTACTTTGGCTCAAGTGGTAGAGTGCTTGCCTTGAGCTGCAGAGCACAGGGATAGTGCCCAGGCCCAGAGTTCAAGTCCTACGACTGACAAAAAAAAAGTATGAATGTAGAAGCCATTAGCATATAGATAGTCTTTGACCTTAAGGGGTTAACTCACTTATTTGAGGGTACTGAACTCAATACTGGTGGAGGAGAAGAGGTGAGTGTATATACATTGATTTAAGACAGTCCTTAAGACTCTTATCTACAATGAACTACTAAAAAAAGCCAGAAGTGACGCTGTGGCTCAAATGGTAGAGTACTATCCTTGAGCATAAAAGCTCAGGGACAGCACCCAGGCTCTAAGTTCAAGCCCCAGGACCACTTTTGGAGAGAGATCTGTAGTGTTAGATTTTCTTTTTAAGTTTTTTTCCTAGTGCTGAGGATGGAACTTGCTAGGTAAGCACTCTACCACTGAGCTATACCCCCAGCCTTTAGATCCTCAAATATCAGCATAAAGCATTGTTATGAGCTTTCTGGGATTCTTTGCGAATGACAAGGCCAAACTTCCCCATACATCTTGAGATCATTAGATTGCTCCTGCATGATGACTGTTTAGGGCAGAACAGTCATCATCTCCCACTGAACCACAGCCAGCCCTTAGCTAATAATGTGGTGCAAAGAGGCCCAGCTCATCAGAACTGCAGAGTTGTTTTCTGTTGTCTCTCTGGCAGTGAGATGGCAGTTCCATTAGGCGAAGTGAACCCCAAGATAAGGACTCAAATGGTTTTTCTTTCTTGCGATTGTTTCTAACATATTTATCAGGTGATGGTTTTGTTGCTTTATGTCCCTCCCCCATGGTATAACCCCTGTTTTTACTGTATTTGATGTTGGTATGATTTGGAGAGGGAAAGGGAAAAAACAAATTGTTTAAATTGAGATACAGGTGGACCCATTGCAACAATGAGATGTACAAGATGTTCGAAAAACAAACTCTACAACTTTGGTAGGGGGAAGGAGAGGAAACGGGAAGCGGGGGAGGCAGGAGGTAAGATAGTAAGAGATGGTAAAGGGAAACAAAGGAGGAGGCAACAATGCTTGATAAGTAATGTACTCATTACCTTGCTCATGTAATTGTAACCCCTATGTATGGTATTTTCACAATTAAAAAAAAAAGATGATGAGTGGAATTTGCCTAACCCACAAGGCATTGTCTGTCTGGAGCTCTGAACCCTCCATCCATCATTCCTCCTCACAATTTACCACACAGGGCCTCTTGTACGTATCCTCCCTTCTCTCGTTTGGCAGAACAGTGAGATGCCAAGTAAGGAGGTTGGGAAGTTTTCCAGTTCAAAGAATGAAACACTCTCAACATTAATGGGGGCCTAGAGGTTAAGCACGCCCATTTGAGCAGTGTATAGTCCACAGTACTAAAAGAGTTGACACTTTTCCAGAATTATCTTCTGCAGGGCCTGACTTTATAATCTGGATTTGGCTAACCCTTAGCATCATCATTCTCTGTCATTAATAATTGGATCCGAGTATCCCTTGAGTAATGCATCGCTTTTGGTGTCTAATAGCTTTGTATGCTTGGAAGCTGTGTGTATACATATTTAATTCTGTGGTGCTATGTGTGCATCTTCAACTAGGAGCCAAGGAAGTGTTTGTATCTTGAGCCAGAAAGTTATCATTGACAATGTGCTTTGCTATTTCACAGAAATGAAGATGCTGTCCATCAGATGGCTGTTGCGCCCTTCCCGTTGGCTTCCAGCTCCCCATCCTCTACTGAGGTAAGCTTGCCTCCAGCTCTTGGTGCACTAGATAGATGTGTCATGCGCATTTCCCCCAAAGCTGACGTTTTCAACATTTAGAATCTAGTATTTCCAACACAGTATTTGTTAGCTGTCTAAAACAGAGAGTATTTGAGGCATGACTATGAAACAACGTAAAATAATTATTTAAAGATGCACGTAAGAACTTAACTATGTATTGTTCAAAATTGCAGTTTTTCAAGATGTATAATTTTGTCCCAATGGAGCATTTTAGAATTTATTAGAAAATTCTTTTAAGTATGACTGAATAATACACAGTTCCTTATCCTTTCAAAATAATTTAATAATAGTTGGTCATGATAGTGCATGCTGATAGTTCCAGCATGGAATTATCACGGGAGGCTAAGCTGGGTGGACCACAAGTTCCTGGGCTATGTAGTAAATTCTAGGCTAACCTTAGCTATATCATTAAGACTGTGTCCCAAAACAGATTTCATACACATTCCAAAGTAAAAACTTGAAGACTTGTGATTCCAAATAATTACCTTAATTCTAAATAATCGCTGTCTTAATTGCAGTCTGCTTCTAGATTTGTAGATGATAGATATACATCTCACTATTGCTCTAAAGGTTGACTATCCCTGGTCTGAAATGCTTAGGTCTAATACTTTGGTTTTTTTTTCTGGTATTTTGTTGTTGTTGGGTTTTTTATTGTTGTTTGTTTGTTTGTTTGTTTTGGTCTGTATATGTTTGGTGCCAGTACTGGAGCTTGATGTGAGGGCCTGAGCAATAGCCCTTAGCTTTTTCACTCAATGCTGGTCCTCTACCACTTGAGCCACAGTTCCACTTCTGGGTTTTGGTGGTAGATAAGAGCCTCACAAACTTTCCTACGTGGGCTAGCTTGGAACCATGATTATCAGGTCCCAACCTCCTGAGTAGCTAGGATTACAGGTGTGACCCTTTGGCACCCTTTGGGTATGTTTGGTTCTGAGAGGACCATTTCTGGGATTTCTGCCTGGGGTTTTTGGCTTCCTTCCATCAGGACTGGCTGCTTGTCATCTCTGTGTCTTCTTTAGCATGTACCTGGCCCGCTAGGCCCGCTGCCCTCCTTGTGGGGGAGGGCCACGCGTGTAGCGTGACCAGGCACCGTGCCCTCTCTGTCACACAGATACTTTCAATATGTATGTTTGTGTCCTTCTCACATGAAAGGAGAAGGTGATCATTATTATAAAGAGACTGAGGCTTAAGAGGCTAAGTAATGTTCCTGCGTGCCATATACAGTTGTGCAATTCAGTATCAGCTTCCTGCGTTTACCTGGATGTGTGATCACTAAGCCCTCGTGGACTTGTTGTAGAGAGCAAGGAAGTCATGTACATGGAGTACTTATTCTGTCCTCTATACAAGCAAGCATTCAGCTAGCTAAAACTTCTTGTTTTATGGCTGTTTATTATTATTATTATTTTAAGTAGTTGCATAAGTCAGATTATGCATACAATGCATCTTGGTCAATGTCACTCCTTCCATTGTCTCCCCCCTCATTCACAAACTCTTTGTTTTATTTATTCAGGTACTGAAGTCTATTTAACTCAGTCTTTATATTATATATTACCTATTGCTTTCATTTTTTAAATTGTAGTCACAGAAATGGTGACATTCAGCTATCTGTAAAAAATAAATTTTACTTGTGCCTCAAGCTAACAGAATTTGTCAGAAAAACAACTTAGTGTCATTCCAAATATCCATTGCGTTCTGAAATATTAGAAGATTGATTTTATTGTTAAATAAAGCAGGAATGGTAATAGAGAGTATAAATAATACCACTCTTGGGTTGTTCTTATTACAACAGCTAGATGAAACAGCAATGTGTTGTCCTTTGCATTTTGTCTTAAAAAATAATTAAGTTGCAAGTAGCACCCTGGTGGCTCTTGCTTGTAATCCTACCTACTCAGAGGGCTGAGATCTGAGGATCACAGTTCAAAGCCAGCCAGGGGAAGATAAATCTGATAGACTCTTTTCTCCAGTTAGGAGAAGGAGGAGGAGGAGGAGGAGGAAAGGAAGGAAGGAAGGAAGAAAGGAGGAGGAGGAAGGAGAAGAAGAAAGAGGAGGAGGAGGAGGAAGGAGAAGGAGAAAGAAAAGAAAAAGAAGAAATAATTAGTAGTAGAGGTGTGGCTCAAGTGATAGAACAAACACTCTTTGAGCAGAAAAAGCCAAGCAAGACACAAGGCCCTAAATTCAATCCCCAGTCCAACCCCCACACACATACACACACACACACACACACTAATGACATCCCCATTGGTCACTTATCTCTAAAAGGCAATGCTATTTCCTTGACTATGACTGTAGCACTGGCCATTAAATAGGAGGTGATCAGTACCCTATGAACAGTGTAGGAAGTGCCTGGGTATGCTCTGGTCTCCAACTGCTGCCCAGTCCCCTCCCAGCTGTGTGGTCTTCTCTGCCTTCCTCCTCCCTTATATTTATAGAATCACAACCACTGGGAACTCTCCCAGTGTGCCAGGAATAATGCTAAGCATTCTACAAACTTGATCTCCAGCCAATCACAAAATTATTTATTTTGAATGTTTAAGCATCACTCTTATCTGACCCAAGACTGAAAGAGTGCATTTAAATCATAACCAAATATAGCCCTGTCACTATTAAGTTGGATGATATAATAATAATTCAACATAGTCAGTTGATACTTTTATTATATACTAATGATACTTCATCACATTGATTCTACTCAGCAAATATTTATCAAGTTCTTTTCATCCTTTTTATTTTTCCAGTCCTGGGGTTTGAATTCAGGGCCTGAGCTCTGTCCCTGAGCTCTTTTGCTCAACGTTAGCACTCTACCACATTGAGCCAAGCACCACTTCTGGTTTTCTGAGGGTTTAATTGGAGATAAGAGTCTTGTGGACTTTCCTTCCCAGACTGACTTTTGAACCACAATCCTCAGCTCTCAGCCTCCTCAGTAGCTAGGATGACAGGTATGAACCACCGGCATCTGGCTTCTTTTCCCTTTTTTTAAAAACTTTTTTTTTTTTAATGAGCATGCACCCAAAGGATAACATATTGAGCTCTTATTAGGTGTGTGTCAGACACTGTTTCAGTCATGAAGGGGATAACAGAATAAGATTGCTTCATGCAATTGTGTTGTAGAGTGAAAAACAAACTGCTAACAGAATATCGACCAAGAAGTCAGATGATATACTTCTCAGACGGGCTCTGCCAATTAATTGCCTGTTGGGCACATGACCTTGAAAAAGGACAGATAGCTTCCCAAACGCTTGTCTTTTTTTTTCTGTAAAGCCAGGTTATTAGCCTCTCCTGCATGTGTCAAAAGGAGTTGGGAAATGAAGTAGTAAGTGGGGGTAAACTATTTTATAGTGTATGCAGCTGTATTTATTCATAATGGTTATTTGCATTTCTACCGCAGTCCTCTTGTGACAGAATACCATTAGGGAAGTTGCAGGACACAGTGAGAAAGAGCAGAAGCTCAGATCCCAGCCTCATCTTTATAGCCCCTCATTTTCTAGCTGAGTGAACTTGAGCCAGTGAAGCTCAGCATGTTGTTTCTCCATATTTAAGGTGGATTTGATAATAAAAACTGTGGATTGGCTGGAGAATTAAATAATGTTTGTAGAATGCACAGCACTGTTCCCAACACTCAGGAAAAGCTTATAGTGGTTGTGATTATGTGAACATTATGTGAGTGCAGCAGAATTCTTAGCTTCCAGTGTCCCCCCATTTTTACTGTTCCATACATAACAAAATTTGTTCCTTTTGTTTTATTTTTTATTTTTGTTGTCAGTCATGGGGCTTGAACTCTGGACCTGGGTGCTGTCCCTCAGCTCTCCAGCTCAGGGCAAGCACTCTACTACTCGAGCCACAGCGCCACTTCCAGGTTCCTGGTAGTTAATTGGAGATAAGAATCTCATGCACTTTCCTGTCCAGGCTGGCTTTGAACCACGATCCTCAGATCTCAGCCTCCTCAGTAGCTAGGACTATTGGCCTGAGCCACCAGCACCTAGCTGTTCCTTTTATGTTTGTTTTTATTATCTTGAAATAGTGGTACCAAGAGGTTTCAGCTTCACATGCCTCCCATCATCTCCTCCTTTCCAGGGTTTCTTCCTTTTAAGTATTAGCTCATAATTTGTGCTCTACCATTTGAGTCATGCCTCCAGCATGGCTTTTGTTATTTATTCTGAGCAGGAATTTTTTTCAGATTTTTCATCCCTGGCTGTCCTTGAACCTTAGACCTCCAGATCTCAGCCCTCTGAGTATATAAGATTATAGTTGTGAGCCACTAGTCCTTCTGGCCCATTTTTTAAAGTCAGGTTACTTGTTTTCTTGCTATTGTTCAATTTTCTCTTGTTTTTTAAAGTATCAATCCCTTATCAGATGGATAGTTTGCAAATCTCATTCTCTGGGTCATCAGGATCCCTTTCTTTGTTGAACTTGCTCAAAAATCCTTAGTACTGCCTAGAACTCATGTCTGTAACCCTATAATCTCAGGAAACTGAGGCCTGAAGATCACAGTTCAAAGCCAGTCCAGGTAGCAAAGTCTGAGACTCTTATCTCCAAGTAATCAGCAAAAATACAGAAGTAGAGCTATGACTGAAGCCTTGAGTGAAAAAGCTGAAGGGTTAGTACCCAGGCCATAAGTTGCCTGGTATGGCACGTGTGCACACACGCACACGCACGCACACAAAACCAAAGAAGTCTTTAACACCTTCCTTTTGCCTATCAATATTGTATCTTCATTACAAGGTTTTCTTTCTTCACAATACATAAGGAAAGCACCAAGTAATCCATGTGTCTCTTGATCACACAAGTGTGCCCACATATGCACGTGCGCATATACATACATTTTGTCTTTGCTCCTATTGCCTTTTCTGTATAGGTGGCCCTCTTGCCTGTCCCTCAGTCATCCATACCCACCAGTTCTTTGAAGAAGTAACTTCTGGAAGGCTTTTATGTTCAGCTTGTTCTTCCTGAATTGCATAGCAAGTTCAAGTCCAGCCTGGATTACGTAATGATGTCTGTCTTAAAAACAGAAAAATTAAGTATACATTTAGACAGAACATGGTAATAACACAATCGAAGATACAGAAGAAAAAAACAACAGTGTGATATAGGGGAGGAGAATAAGAGGAAGAGAAAGGAAATAACAGAATATAAACTGAGGTCAAATGAGACCCTCGAGTTTGACTCTCGAAGGATTTGAATTTCATGCTTTAGGCACTTGATGCTGTTGAAGGCAGTTTGAACAGTGGGATGATCTGATCAAGGCTCCACTTGAGGTAGATGAGTGGAATGGCAACGTTAAAGATGTCTCAAGGAGGGAGACCAGGTAGGAAGCTGCCGCTGTGGCCCACCAGAGTCCGGGTAGAAGATGGTCATTTCTTTTCTCCAGAAGAAAGCAGCTAAGTCCTTGAGACTCTCTTCAGATAAGCATGAGCCTTTATTGATCCCTCTTCTCGGTCATCCTGTTTTCTTGCACAGGGAGTGATTTGTAGCAGAAGGCTTTAACTGAGGAACAGAAGCTGTCTGGGGAAAGGGCTTGCCGCAGAATTTCTCTTGTGTCCGTTCCCCTTTCTCTGCCTTTCTGGAATTCGGAGTAAACTAATAAAGATGCTTATAGTTTCAGGTAGAAGAGAGAAATTCAGTTTGTCACGTCGAGTAACATGGCCTTATAGAAATATTTGTGAGAGTAATCAATCATGGTATGTTGTTTTTAAACCATGAATTAGATTTGGGAACTATGAGAATAGCATGCTTTGAGTCAACAGTATGTTTATTTTAAACTTACCAAAGTATGTGGGTGGGTGGGTGGGTGGGTGGGTAGGGAGAGGAGTGTGAGTCCTAGGGCTTGAATTCAGGACCTGGGCACTGTCCCTAGGCTTTTTAGCACAAGGCTAGTGCTCTACCACTTGAACCACAGCTCCACTTTTAGCTTCCATGGTCTTGCAGGACCTGTGACAGGTGGTTTGAGGATCAGCAGGACTAGAAGGGAACATCAGCCATCTGGATTACACATACTGTATCATCCTGGGTATCAGTGCCACCGTCCATCAGCAGATGGTCTTCAGCCGCTGGGAGATGCTGGAGCCCTGGATGTCATGCTGCTGAATCTGTTTCCCATCCTGTCCCTGGCTATGTGCTGTGTCCTAAGTCTTGGCTTGTGGAGAGTTTTGAAGGCTCCTTGCAGCGTGAGCCATTCTGTTCTCAGAACAGAATCCAAGGTGTTGTTCTAGATCTCGTTTTAGCACAAACACCCCCTCAGCAACCTCAGCTCTCCCAGAGAGTAAAGGGCTCATCGCTAAGCTTCCTTTCTGCCTGGGTCTCCTCCATCTGTCCTTGGACTCACACCTTTTTCTCAGTGGAGTCCTATCGGGCTAAATACACAAGAGACAACCTGGGAGGATTTGGAACATTGTGCAGGTAGAAAGAGCAGGAACTTTGAAGCAAGAAAGACTGAGGAGAAATGTAAAAATGAATATAAATGGGGGTCAGGTGACAGGAATGGATGAGGCATGTTAAGTTCAGTTGTCTCTTCCTGAGAGATATCAGCTCTGTACACACATAATTAGGATGCAAAAAGATGATAAGAAAGTGGCTGAAGAAGTTCAGATAAAATGTTATGTGACTTTAGGGGGAAGAGGGCATGAGTCTGTGTAACAAATGAAAGGGGAGGCAGATGGACAGACATACAGACAGACACACACACACACACACACACACACACAAGTGTCATCTGCTATTACCTGGGGTAAAGGTGGAGGCCATTTACAGGGTTACTCCCTCTGCAATCTAACTTGGTGTTTGGGTCCGACAGTCTCGCCATGGCCCACAGAATCAAACACAGGAAGCAACTTGGACATATAAAGTTTTCCAAAGCAGGATGGTGGTGGTGGCTCACACTTTCAAGCTACTCAGGAGGCCGAGATCTGAGGATTGTGATTCAGAGCCAACCTAGGCAGGAAAATCTGTGAGACTCTTTAATCAAGCACCCAAAAAAGTATAGCTGTGGCTCAAGTGGTGGAATGCTAGCTTGGGCGCTATCCCTCAGCTCTTCAGCACAAGGCAAGTGCTCTACCACTTGAGCCACAGTACCACTTCTGGTTTTCTAGTGGTTTATTGGAGATAAGAGTCTCACTGACTTTCCTGCCTGGACTGGCTTTGAACGGTGATCCTCAGATCTCAGCCTCCTGAGTACCTAGGATTACAGGCATGAGCCACTCCTTCTTTTCTTTTCTTTCTTTCTTTCTTTCTTTCTTTCTTTCTTTCTTTCTTTCTTTCTTTCTTTCTTTCTTTCTCTCTTTCTTTCTTTCTTTCTTCTCAGTTATAGGCCTTGAACTAAGAGCCTAGGAGCTGTCCCTGAGCATTTTCTCTCAAGGCTAGCACTCTACCACTTTGAGCCACAGTGCCACTTCCAGGTTTCTGGTGGTTCATTTGAGATAAGAGTCTCAGACTTTCCTGCCCAGGCTGGCTTTGAACCAGATCCTTAGATCTCAGCCTCCTGAGTAGCTAGGATTTTAGGCATGAGCCACCAATGCCCAGCTCAGAAGTCTATGAGAACTGAGATCCTGTATCAAAAACAAAGAAATCTGAGTAGTCATATGTGTCATAGTAATGCTTCAGTCAATTGGACCACCTACACTATATGATCCCACATAATAATAACGGAAGAGAAAATTCCTGTTATCTACTGACATAGCCATCATGACATTGTAGCACAACCCACTACAAGTTTGTGGTGATATTGGTGTAAACAAACTTCCTGTGTTGCCAGTTGGAATCCTAGCTCTTGGGAGGTGAAGGAAGGAGGATTTTGAGTGTGAGGAGGCCAGCCTGAGCTATGCTATGAGCCTGTCTTAAAAAAAAAAAAAATGCTGGGCACTGGTGGCTCAGGCTTGTAATTCTAGCTACTCAGAAGGCCGAGATCTGAGGATCACGGTTCAAAGCCAGCTGAGTCAGAAAGACTGTGAGACTCTTATCTCCAACTAATACCAGAATAAGTTGGAAGTGGAGCTGTGGCTCAAATGGTAGAGTATCAGCTTTTAGCAAAAAAAGAGCTCAAGGGCAGCTCCAAGGGCCACCCAGAGTTCAAGCCCCACCCAGAACCAGCAAAAAGAAAAAAAGAAGTAAGCCAGATGATAGTGGCTCTTGTACTCTGCAGGCAATATGTTCTGCAGGCAGGTATCAAACTCTCAGACAATCATCTCACCTCAGCCTCTCAAGAGCTAGAACGAAAGGCATGTACTACCATGTGCAGCTTATTCTTAGATTTAGAAAGCACTCTCCCCCAAATCATGTGACTCTATGGCAAAGTTCACTTCTGAGCCAAAATCTGACTCATTCTAAAGTCCATGCTACTTATTTTATTTTATTATTTTTTATTGTGAAAATACCATACAGAGGGGTTACAATTACATGGGCAAGATCATGAGTACATTTCTTAACAAGCATTGTTGCCTCCTCCTTTGTTTCCCCTTCCTATCCCTTCCCCGCCCCCCACTCCTTAACTTACTTTTTTTTTTATTGTAAAGATGCTATACAGAGGGTTACAGTTACATGAGTGATGTAATGAGTACACTTCCTATTGAGCATTGTTACTCCCTCCATTGTTTTCCCCCTACCATTCCTTCCCTCCCTACCTTCCCCAAGGTTCTTTTTTTTTTTTGATTGTGATTAAGTGATTACATAATTTCCCAAATTTCACAGTATTATGGAATAATGATGCTCATTTAAAGTCACAAGTTCATTCTAACTTTCCTGGAGCAAATTGTCTATCACAGTCTATAACATATAACGGTGTTCACATGTTATACACCATACCCATGCTACTTTTTTTAAAAAAGAAAGTTCTGGTTAATTAACCAGAACCATTAGTATGTCCTAATTAAATTGAAGATATGCATAATGAGTTTTAGAATTTTAATAGGCGTCATTATTACAACATAACTCATTTATATTAATTACGTATTTTTAGTATTTGTTAGGAAAAATATATCAAGAAAATAAATACTCCATGCATCAGTTCAGCCACTTGTTTGGTAAATCGTTTTCCTATGCCACATATAGCTCTAGGAGTTTGATTTAAAAAAAAAATAAGATATGCACTGTCTCAATTCTAGTCTTATATATAAAATTCACTAAATGGAATTTATAAAATTCTCACTGAGAAAACCTGGAGCACAGAGTTGGGGCCAGCCCTGGAAGGCATAGCTCTAAGAAGCAGCAGAGGGCATCTATAAATATAAGCCAAAAGTCGAGTGCCAGTGGCCACATCTATAATCGTAGTTACTCAGGAGGCTGAGATCTGAGAATCAAGTCTTGAAGCCAGCCCAGACAAGACAGTGTGAGATTCCTATCTCCAATTAACCACCAAAAAGCCAGCAGTAGAAGTGTAGCTCAAGTGGTAGAGTTGCCAGCCTCGAGAAGAATAGCTAAAAGACAGTGCCCAGGTCCTGAGTTCAACCCCCAGTACTTGTGTACATACATACACAAAGTAAACAAACAAGAGCAACCATGATCATAGGGCCTTGTGCTAGAAAGGAATGGCCTCTGTGGAAGCTGGGTCCACTATAACATGAACGTATGCTGTGTTGCATATGTGTGCACAATTTGGGGTGGAGTGGGTAGAAAATGACATCTGTGCTGTTTTCTTTCACATCCCACAGGAGCAGAGTGGCCCTGAGCCTGTCAGTAGTGAGGAAGATGGCGGTCTAGAAGTTGGTATCAAACCCCTGCCTAGAAGTGAGAGCTCCCCACTGGTAAGAACTCTGCCTGTCTTTCGTCTAGACTCTTGGCTCTTTGAGTTGTGTTGTTTAGATTTTGTCTGACCTTAGGAAGATCACCTGTCGCTGGCTTTGCTTCCTTGAGCATCTGGATCTCTGAGCCAGGAGAAGTTTTCCATGTAGCAAAATATCTAGGTGGAATCCTGAGCATTTTACCCACAGACTTAAGCTGTGTGTGAGGCAATCACATGTGGCCCTATTTCCACCATTCAGTTGGGGATGATTTTGGTCAATACCCCCACCCCCCATCCATAGTCAAGGGACTCCTCTCAGAAATACTGTTATGGAGAAAATAACTTGTTTGTGACTCATGTGATGGTTTGTGAAAATGAACTGCGATTGTGAGAGAGTGGAGGCAGGGAGGCATCTGGAATCTATTTCAGAAATCTAGGTGAGAGCCTGTGTGGACTATTTTTAAGCCCATTATAAGACCTTATAAAAAAATATTTGCACAGAGCTCTTCAATCTGCAAAACAAAACTTCATGTGACATCATGATCACATGATCATGATATCACATTAATATCATTAATATCACAGTTATTTTTTAAATGGTGTTTAGTTGGTTCATGATCTTATTCAATCTTATCACTGAAATAATTCTATATAGACTATAGGGCAGAAATTATTTTCCCCAATATTATATGAGACCTTATTTTGCTCCATGGAACATCATACATCTTGAACCTGGAGAGGTAGGACTGACTTCTTAAAGCTTGCTGATACAGAAGCTCATGAGTCCCTCAAATAATTATTTTAATTTTTGGAGCATGTACTTAATATTTGTATAATGCTCAGAATACCTATGTTTATATAGCATACTCTTTTTTTTTTTTTCGGTCGGTCATGGGGCTTGAACTCTGGGCCTGGGCACTGTCCCTCAGCTCTTCAGCTCAAGGCAGTGCTCTACCGCTTGAGCCACAGCGCCACTTCCGGTTTCTAGTGGTGTATTGGAGATAAGAGTCTCACGGACTTTCCTTCCCCGGATGGCTTTGAACCAGGATCTTCAGATCTCAGCCTCCTGAGTAGCTAGGATTACAGGCGTCAGCCACCGGCGCCCAGCTTTTTTTTCTTTATAATGTGCATTGGAACTCAAAGCCTTATACTTCCTCTTGACTTTTTCATTCCAGCTGGCACTGTACTACTTGAACCACAGCTCCACTTCCAGACTTTTAATGGTTAATTGAAGATAATAGTCTCACAGACTTTTATTCCTGGGCTGGCTTTGAACTGCAATCCTCAGATCTCAGCCTCCTGAGTAGCTCTCAGACGTGAGCCACCAGTGCCCAATATAATATACTCTTTTGAGTCAACAGAACTAAATTACTCTCCATGCAAGCACTAGAACCAGGCTACTTGGAGTCAAATCCCAGTTCTAAGCATATAGGAAATGACCTCTCTGTGCCTTAGTCTCTGCCTGTGTAAAATGGATGGGGGAGAGGGAGCTAGGGGACACCAAAAGGCTTTAAGAATTATCGAAGTTGGGCTGGGAAGTTGGCTCAGTGGTAGAGCGCTTGCCTTGCATGCCTGAGGCCCTGGGTTCAATTCCTCAGCACCACATAAGCAAAAAGAAAAAAGCCGGAAGTGGCGCTGTGGCTCAAGTGGTAGCGCACTAGCCTTGAGCTGAAGAGCTGAGGGACAGTGCCCAGGCCCAGAGTTCAGGCCCCACGACCAGACCCAAAAAAAAAAAAAAAGAATTATCGAAGTTGATAACTACTAAGTACTATCGGAACATGCCAGAAGATACTTCAATCACTGTTTAAAACTGAGATTTTTTTAACATTTATTTTATGTAAAAGTGCTGCACAAAGAGGTTACAGTGACACTAGTAAGGTAATGAGTACATTTTTTGTCAAGCATTGTTAACCCTTCCTTTGTAGTTCTCCCAGTTCTCCCACTACCCCATCCTTCCCCCACCTCCCTCACTCCTCATCCCCGCCCCCAAAGTTGTAAAGTTCATGTCCATCATAGTGTCTTGTGAGTATCATTGTTGCAATGGGTCATCCTCTGTCCTTGTTAACCTGTGTGATGGTGGCTCACACCTAGCCACTCAGGAGGCTGAGATCTCAGGGTCGTGGTTTAAAGCCATCTTGGACAGGAAAATTCATGAGACTCTTATCTTCAATAAACTACTCAGAAAAAGCTGCAAGTGGCACTGTGGCTCAAGTGGTAGAATGCAAGCCTTTAGCTTAGGCTCAGGAACAGAACTCAGGCCCTGAGTTCAAGCCCTAGGACACACAAAAAAAGGGGGGGCAGAGGAAAGGAGGATGTTTTGTAGTTATGTGAGTGTAATTCTGATGAAAGCATTATAGGTTAGCTGCAAGAGGAATAGCTCTACTGAATGAGCCATTAAGATATAACTTGGAAAACTGATTTTTTTTCCAGTACTGGGGATTAAAGTCAGACTCTCCCTTAACTTTTTACTTAAGTCAGGCACTCTACCACATGAGTTACATCTCTACTTTGAGCTTTTTGCTGCTTAATTTGATCTAAGAGTCTCAATTTTTAACCCCTCAATGGAAGTGCCAATATATTATTTGTTGGGGGAATTGGCTCAAGTGATTCTGGAAGCTGAAAAGTTCCACAGTGTGCCATTTGCACGGGTAAGTGTTAAGTTAGAGGCCTCAGAATGGGTGGGGAAGGAAGATAAGACCTTCAGTCCAAAGTCTGGAGAGCTTGGAGTTCTTGTGTCCAATGGCTGAAGATGGTGACCCTGCTCAAGAAGAGAGAAAGACATCGCCTTTCTTCTGCCCTTCTTTCTGTGGAGGCCCACAGGCAATTGGATGATACCGCCTGCAGAGGCAAATCCTGTATCTTCCTTACTGCGCTGATTCCGATGTGTCATTTCTGCGAACGTTTTTCCCAGACAGACCCAGAGAGAGTGTTTTTGAAACTCTCCGGGTTTTCCTTAAAGGAGTCAAGTGGCCACTTAAAATTAATATTTAGATCAAATAATAACAGGTAACATTGGCTGGATGTGTGGCAGGCATTATTCTGAGCTCCCCTGTGAAGGAGCAGGATCGTCCCCATGTAACAGAAAGGAAACCGAGGTCCAGAGCTGTTCAGTGAGTTGCCTAAAATAAGCAGTGAAGCCAGGCTCTGGGCTGGAAGTGGCTCTGTAACCATCAGCAGGCCCCAGCCCGGAGGCAAAACTGAGGTCTGGGAGCAACAAGAAGCTCACCCTGGGATCTGACTTGGCAAATGTTCTTTTTGTTTAAGTCTTGAGTTCTAAAATGCAGAAAAATATGGCCTATAAATAATTAACAGTAAATTTATCTATTTACCTTTTACATTCGTATTTAAATATAGACGTTCAAAGAAACGTTTCATGACATGAAGGAAACTGGAATGTGTCAAGGAGCTAGCCTACTGCAGTCATTTTTGTTCTGTGTATCTTGTTAACCTGGTAATGCTTACTGGTGAGCATGTGGTATTAGCCTACTTAATTGATAAGGAACTGAATTACGGGGTGGCAAATGCACTTGCTGAGACCCTCTCCGTAGCTGGTGGGTGACATAACATGGTCAGGACTCAAACTCACTTCTTTGCCCTCAAAGCCCATCTCTCACACCCATGGAGCTTATAAGGACAGCCTTAAAGTGGACAAAACATCATTAGGTAATCTAGTTATTCAAACAATAATTATGAGTCAAGTACTTCTTATGTGTCACCTATGTTACATGCAGGAGATTAAGCAGTGAGCAGGACAGCAGAGTTGTGTGTAAATATCTGTCTGTCTGTCATCTGTGTTGAGACAGATTCTTGCTATATAGCCCAGGCTGACTTTGAACTTGTAATTTT
This sequence comes from Dipodomys ordii, assembly GCF_000151885.1. Lineage (NCBI taxonomy): Eukaryota > Metazoa > Chordata > Mammalia > Rodentia > Heteromyidae > Dipodomys > Dipodomys ordii. The sequence goes on along the minus strand of NW_012267277.1, from coordinate 2,409,726 downwards.
ACCTCATCCTCCCCAAGTGCTGGGCTTACAAATGTATATCACTATGACTGGCTTCCAGAGCTTGAAATGGGCTTGGACAGTACTCACCTCAGCCTGCTACTTTTTAGAAGCTTAGGTGGGAAGGAAAAGCAAGCACTGTTGCTTTGAATATGCCTCCTTTGCCTTGGCAGTGGCTTTATATCTCTGACCCTGGTTTTCTGCTGTGGTGTAAAGCCAGTTTTCCCTTTTCATTTGTTCTTGGCCATCTCCTCCATACCATTGTAGTCACTAATAGTAAGATCAGTTAAAAGTGACCAGCTCATGACAAAGAAGTAAAAGGTAAAGAACCCAATTTAAACATGGGCAATGATGGCCAGGCACCAGAAGCACACTCCTGTAACCCTAGTTCCTCAGGAAGTAGAGATCTGAGGATAACAGTTCAATGTCAACCCAGGCAGAAAAAGACTATGACACTCTGATCTCCAATTCACCACCAAAAAGCTGAAAGGGGAACTGTGGTTCAAGTGGTAGAAGTCAGCTTTGAGCAAAAAAGCTCAGGGACAGTGGCTGGGAATGTGGTTTAGTGGTAGAATGTTTGCCTAGCATGTATTAAGCCTTGGGTTTGATTCCTCAGTACCTCAATAACAGAAAAAAGCCAGAAGTGGTGCTGGGGCTCAAGTGGTAGAGGGCTAACCTTGAGCAAAAGAAGCTCAGGGACAGTGCCCAGCCCCTGAGTTTAAGCCCCAAGACCATCACGAAAAGAGGGAAGAGGGAGCAGGAAAGATGCTCATAGTTCCTAAAGGTATCAGATAGCCCATAGCACAGTAAACATCTGTGAATGAGAGAAATGGCATAAGACTACATGGCATCCAATGGCATAAGATCACGCTTCTTGTACAACGACGGGGTTGTAATCAGTGACAGGTAGTAACCAGTGCTGACAGTGTGGGGCAGGGCTTGGAGCTCTCCTAAAGTGCTGACAGGATTGCAAAAGGCTGTGGGAAACTTGTTTTCAGTTTTTCAAAATATTATACATAGTAACCATATGACTGACTTTCCCTCCTGGTGTATAGATAGAAGCGAAATGAAAACATGTCCACACAGAAATGAACATGTCCATTCTCCTTGAGAAGTAGAAACCAGGATCTTTATGTAAAGGCTCTTAGTTATAAAACACAGCTTAAAAATCTTTAGAAAATGGTGTGGGCTAAAGGAAACACATCTGTGGCTGGCTCCAACAGCTGACAAGTGGTATGTGATGCGTGCGTTCGATGGAGTGTGACACGCTCCTGGACAAGAAAGATACTTCATGTATCTTTACACTCCTAAGCTTGACACATCACAGTTCTAAGAAATGCACACCAAAGCATGACAGTCTTGGCACATCTAGGTTTTATATACGCAAAGTCTGGTATGGCTGCTAGCTGCCATTTCCTAAGCCCTACTGTAGGTATGTCCTGTGCTGAGTTTCACATATAAAATCATTCTTGATCTGCATAGCAGACAGGTAGGCATCCTCCTTTTTGTTTTTGTTTTATTTTTGTTTTTACTTTTTTTTTCATGCTAGTATGGGGGGGGGCGCGTGGAGCTCAAGACCTGGTTGCTGTCCTTTAGGTTTTTTTGCTAACGACTGGCCATAGCTCCTCTTCCAGCTTTTTTGGTGGTGAATTGGAGATAAGAGTCTCAGAGACTTTCCTTCCCAGGCTGGCTTTGAACCACAATCCTCAGCTCTCAGTCTCATGAATAGCTAGGATTACAGGTGTGAGCCACCAGTGCCCAGATTTCTGTCTTCATTTTGGTTGCAGAAATGTGGACAGAGAGTATAGGCACATACCAAACCAGATAGCCAGTGCATGGCAGAGGCAGGATCTAGGGCTGGGCAGTCTTGAGAGTAGGCAAGATGTGTCTGACAGCCTTCTTCACCTGAGAAAGGGGGGTCTACCAGGCCATGTGCACATGCAGCATTATTGACCACAGGGAAGTCTGACCTTTCAGGAAGTGCATTTGCCAATTTTACATGGATCTTGACTCACCATACCTTTCAAGGTAGGGAGTGAAGTGTTCCCTAAGACGCTGGTGAGGACAGTGTGGCAAACAACCTGACAGCTGCCATGCGAATTTCCATGTCACAGCTCATGCAGGTTCGTGAGAAGTCGTTCCCAGATATCTTGCTGCCCTGTAAATCCAAAAATCTCCATAAAGGAGCCACCAACTGAATTCTGCTCTGAGATATCTAGAATATTCTCATTTTCATTCTCATTTGGGGGCCAAAGGGTCTGAAAGATATTTTTACAATGAAAGACAATGGTGAAGACAAATGCCACTGACAGTCTGAAAAAAAAAACCAAACAATTCTGAAAAACTGTGAAAAAAAAATAAGAAATGTTCCGGAGGCTGCTACAATGGGAAGGAGACTTGTCATGACAAGTGTCGCTTGACATGCAGAATGCACTGTTGCTAAGCAGTTGCACAAAATGAGGAGAGAATGAGGGGCACATCTGTTCGGGCCGTTTCTAGCAGGGTGCTCCTGGGCTGCTGGCCAAGCCCTGGGCTAATGCTTGTTTTGGAAGATTCAAACGATATAACCACTGCTGCTTAAATAGCTTTAAATCTACATTCAGAGGAGTCACCATTGATAGGATACCATGCTTATGTGAATGAGAGAATGAAACAAGACGGGAACGGCTGTAAGGTACAGCCCTAGTCAGGAAAGAGGCTGAAGGATGAGCAGATGTGTGGGAAGAGATATTTGACTTCTGTCTGTTTGTGGAAATCTGTAAGACAGGGCCTGTCACTGTAGTGAACACTCGTACCTTTTCCACAGAACCAGAATCAGCAACAGGACCAGGCAGCATTTATTGAACATTTTTTAAAATTTTTTAGCTTTTTTTTTTTAAGGATGCAAGCATAGTGTATTGTGTCAATCTCCAATGAAATCATTGTCAAGCTCACTGTGAAGATGACCTGCTTTAGGCACTAGTGAGAATGAATCCCTTTCCTAACATACATTCCTGTCACTTTCACTGCACAAAAACAAAACAACGATGAAGAAAAAAATTTCCTTTGTTTCATGTCGTGCCCCTGGAATCAAGACAGTGTACAAATGATTAGGTGAAAGCAGGGAAGAGAGAAATCAATACCCACTGGCTGTGGATGTTGTCACTAATTATAAAGAAGAAGAGGAGGGGGAGGAGGAGGAAGAGGAGGAATAAACGGAGTTTGACTTTTAAGAGAATAATACAGCATATGATTCTGTTACAGATTGAATCTGTCAGTTTTGACTGCTGGGCTCAATTAGAAATTATTAGGGTTTTTTGGGGGGTGCTGGCATTTGATTTTAGAAGTAGTTTAATATTTGTTGCTAATGTTATATAAGCTTCTTATTAGAGTTTCTTTCTAGGATGGTATTCCCAAATGTAAAATCCTGCTCATTTTTAAAAAGCAAGGTCCTGAACTGTATGTTTAAAATCCACTTTTACCCTCTATTTGCACTCCATCAAAAACTGCTGGGTTTCTGGTTTGACCCTTGGAACAGCTGTCACTGTGAGAGTCCCATGTTCTGATTCAGGCCCATGATAAAGACAGCTTCTACAGAGAGGGTGTGGGAAGTCCCTGTCGGGAGCAGGAAACGGTGGGAGTCAGCACTGGCCTGTCTTTGGTGACAGTATGCAAATTGCCAATGGCAGAGTTCAAGTGCATTCAAATATGTGGCATTTTTCACAGCTCATTGTTCTTTATATCTTCCATTCTAGAAACCCCTTGAGATTTGCCTTGACAATCAATTTCCCTTTCCTGATCATAAAAAAGAGACAGTAGATTTATGATCAAATCTATGTCCTTCGTGAACATGCATGAGAAAAGCTTTTGGCTTATTCTTTCATTCTCTTCCCCTCTGTGGAGTATAAAGATAACAGAGACATTGAGTAGAGCACCAGCCTTAAGCAAAAATAGCCAGACAAAAGTATGAGGCCCGGAGTTCAAATCCCAGTACCTACACCAATATACCAATATGTGTATATACATATAATTAGTATAGTGAATATAGTATCTTAAGCATTACACTAGGATTTGAGTCCAGCTTTAAAGAAGCAATTCTTTCCTGGATACAGTAGCTTTCTTATAGTCCCAGCTTCTTGTGAGGCTCACATGGATCACTTGAGCCCAAATGTTAGAGGCTAGCTTGGGCAATACAACAAGTAATTCTTGGTGTTCATAGGTATAAAAGTGCCCTTGTTCAGGCAGGCTCACTTGCTCTGGGGTAGCTAGATGAGTTGGAACCAGTCTGGGACGGACTGGGGCAAAGATGATCTTTTTGAGTGTATTTAAAGACTACAGAACAGAAGCCAAAGTCAGCAGTAGACATCTGTGTTTGCTGTTTGACAGGCCTCATCTCCAGTGGCTTTCTTTTACTCAGCTCACTCTGCATCTTCAGTTGGGGGCATTTGAGTCTGCTTTCCTGATAGCTCTTTTCTGAGTGAGATGGGCTCTATCCTGTTGGAGTTGCAAGTTTCTTGGTGGCAAGTGACAGAACCTCACTTTGACCTTACTTAGACAAAAGGAGAAGTTTTCTGAAAAGCTGAGTGTCCTGTCCCCTTCTAACTGCCCACCACTGCCATCTAACTCCTGGAAGGGCAGGATTGGCATGCAGCTTCAGAGACAATAGGAGTCCTGAAGATGGCAGGGGCTGTTCTGCTTATGTTTGATAGTCATGCACTGCAGATCTGTTTCTACAGCATGATGTACACACTACTGGAGGCTCCTATACCTCTGCCAGTAAGGGGCTGCCTGACTGTTTTCCCTTGTGTCCACTTTGGAAAACTTGCAAGATATTCTTGTCTATCTGTGTCTACCTTTGGGCGAGTTACTGTGGCCAGAAAGTTGCAGTGTTGTAATTACTCGGCTTCAGAGGACAGGGGTCAAGCAGCTTTGGGGAATGCAGGACAAGCATTTCTCTCATTCTAGTGTTAGTCTCAGTCTCCATCTCAGCAGCACCTTCTATTGTCCAGGCATTGCTCTGATGCACAAAGCATTATGTACTGTGTTGAGACCTATGGCGTGATGCCAACTATGTGTTATACAGTTTGTTTCATGAGATGCCATGATTTTAGAATGTGGGAGGCTGATACAGGGGGGATCTTGAGTTCAAGGACAGCCTAGGCTAGTGAGATCCTGTCTCAAATACAGAAGAGAAAAAAAAGTTGAATGGGTGTAGGTGGCTCACACCTATAATCCTAACTACTCAGGAGGATGAGATCTAGGAACACAATTCAAAGCCAGCCTGGGCAGGAAAGTCTGTGAGACTCTCATCTTCAATTCATCACAGAAAAAGCTGGGTGTGTGTTGTAGCTCAAGTGGCCTTGAGCAAAAGGAGTTTAGGGACAGAGCTCTGGCCCAGAGTTCAAGGCCCAGGACTGGCAAAAAAAAAAAAGTTGATCATTCTGTGAAAGAGACACTAACAACCAAAGGATTCAGGGAAGAATCATGGAATAAGATAGCTTATGAGTTCATTTCATATAATATCTGTTTAAGAGTAGAGTTTAAGGGGGATGGGAGATGGATTCTAAGATCTTTCTCCTACAAAGGGAACATTGTAGAGAAGCTAAATGAATGAACTAAGGCTGGCTATTAAAAAAAAAAAAGGATCAGGAAGTAGGCAGCTAAGGATAATGCAGTTACTCAGCAGACCTAGGCTGCTGCCTTGGCTTCCATGGTGGGATGAACTCTCTCAGGTTGTAAACCAGAACAGAACTGATGGCTGGATGCAGTTCTAACCTCCTCTGATAATGAGCCACTGAGCATAACCTGATCATTCTGCATTACATGATTACAAATCTGTAGAGACCCTATTGAGGAATGGATATGTAAATATACCCCAAAAGAGGAACCAAGGGGAAGGGGTATTCTTTCTAGCTTAATTTTCTGGCTGATTCAGCCCAATGGTGCTTTAGGGATGTGGGTTAGCTCAGCTCAATTCCATTCACTATCATTGTAAGCATCTTTGGTAAACATTATTTCCTGGGTACCGTGCCAGATGCATATATTGCTTCATTTAATTCTTTTAACATCCCTATGACATGACTACTCCCCCTGTTTTCTAGATGAGGCAATAGAGGCTTGAAGAGCTTAAATATCATACCCAGTGTTTGCAAACCTCTTACGTCAAGGAGGTAGAATTGCAAACTCCTGACAAATATTTCATGACATAAGTCATCCCTCTTCCCATCTCCCCATCACCCAGTAACATCCCAAGGAGCAGAATGAACACATCTTCTCTCCTACCCAAATTAGTAGTGTCTCTCCTTGTTCCTTGCCTCATTCACACCCAGAGGCAGCAGGAGTTCATGCCTTTAATAAACTTATCAGATGAGGCCCATGGCTCAAGCCTGTAATCCTAGCTATTCAGGAGGCTAGATCTGAGGATCACAGTTCAAAGCCAGCCCGGGCAGGAAAGTCCAATAAACCACTAAAAAACCCGAAGTGGTTCTGTGACTCAAGTGGTAGAGTATTCGCCTTGAACTACAGAGTGCAGGGACAGCACCCAGGCCCAGAGTTCAAGCCCCACGACTGACAAAAAATATAATTATAAGAGGGTGGACACGGTAGGACACAGACACAAGTGTTCTGATCAGTTTGTCAATATGATTTATTTCAGGTAATAGGCTGCCCCCACCTGTGCATCCAGAGCCTGGACCTTATCCGTCTCCCCTCCTCCCACCATGCAAATCAAGACTAACTGAACCTTTCTCTCACACAACTTGCTCTGGCAGGTGTGCTGTGCCCTTAATTGACTATATTAGGGGAAAATATTCTAAAGTATACTCAATGTTCAGTATAAACACAGATGTAAAGATACTGGTGTGGCAGCAGAAGAAAAGACTGACTGAAATGGCCATCAGAGCATATCTGCTGGGCAATCCGGAAGGGCTGAAGAGCATGGGAAATGACAGGCCTGTGCTCATTTGTAAACCAGTCCAGATGGTGAATGGGGCATTCAGACCTGGAATTTTGGTCATTTTGTAGTAGACTGACAAAAATGATGCTCATCTGCCAATGTTGAAAAGTACAATGGAGCCCCACAATGCTGTTGACAGGTTATACCTTTTATGTTTCAGGAGGACCTGTCCCAGGAGGCTGGTGAAGGTGGCATGGCAGATCAGGAGGAAGCACTGGAACATTCTACTAACCATGTAGGTCTCACACTTAGGTTCTGCTCTCCGCTCGGCAGGGTACAATAGAAATTCTCCAAGAAGGGAGGTGGTAGCAATAAAATCAGATCCTTATTATTGGGCAGGCGCTTCCAATGGGTCTGAAGCCTAAAGTCCACCCACTGTCTTGTCACCAGTTACACACAGGAATGTAGAAACCTCCTAGTTGTCTTTCTGTACCTCTACCCCAAACAGGTGTTTAGAAGGACACCTCTAATACCCCTCACCCTTGTGTTCTGTGAGTACCATGTCATGTAATGGTATCAAAATTTTCAAGGCTCAGGGCTGGTGGTTTATGGCTGTAATCCTAACTACTCAGGTGGCTGAGATCTGAGGATTGTGGCTTGAAACCATCTTGTGTCTGTGAGACTCTTATCTCCAAGAAACTACCATAAAAGCCCAAAATAGAGCTGTGGTTCAAACTCGGACTGGGCAGGAAAGTCCATGATACTCTTATCTTTCATTAACCACCAAAAATCTGGAAATTGAGCTGTGTCTCAAATGGCAGAGTACTAGCTTTAAGCAAAAAAGCTCAGGGGCAGTGCCCAAGTCCTGAGTTCAAGCCTCAGGCCCAGTCAAAAAAAACACCAAACAAGGTTAGTTTAACAACAACAAAAAATCTGTGAGCAGTTTTTTAATTTAACCAGATTTTGTAATATATAGTGTATCTGCAAATTATCCCCAATACATTAATACTTTATATAATACTTTATCTTAAGGTACATATCAAATGTCCCTAAAATTTTGTAATCATAGAGTTTTAGATTTGGAGTGACTCCTAAACGTCACCTGCTATCTATTCCCTGATAAGAATATGCATCTACTTTCCTCTGAGAAAGTGTGGGTAAGGCAGAGAGCGGCAGTGCCCATTGTAAAGAACTTCCCAACATTCCCTCTGCTGCAAAAGCCATGGACATCCTCGTGGAAACGGAACTTTCCATCTCTGAAGGTTTCCAATCAAAGCTGGCCAGTCATCTGCTAATGTTATCAAGGGACCAATGGCTATTCTTCATTGAGCTCCTACATTGCTTTTGGAACACTGATATGTTTGTTGAAATTAGGTTTTAATAACTTAATTCAACTGATATTCATCAGTTACCTCTGAGGCACCAGGTACCACATGGAAGTGAGAGCCATTCCCTGCGCTTGTAAGAATCATAATCTAGGACACTCAACACTCACTCTCCTGATTTACTGATACAAACTCACATAACTTTCTAGCAAAGATCCTGTAGCTTATATTCACTGGTAGTCTACAGTCATTTCTTGGGGGTGATATAAAATAATAGATCACTACCACATATATTTGAAGAGGTTAAGTGACATGTCTGAGTTACATATAGGTCATTAGTGGTAGCAAACTTAGCAATTCATGTCTTCCTTTTAGGAAGACCTGATCTTTTCTCCAGATAAACACTCATACTTATGATTTTATTTAAACCAGAGAGGTTTGAAAAAAAATAACCACAGGGGCTGGGAAGGTGGCTCAGTGGTAGAGTGCTTGCCTTGCATGCTCGAGGCCCTGGGTTCGATTCCTCAGCACCACATAAGCAAAAAGAAAAAAGCCAGAAGTGGCGCTGTGGCTCAAGTGGTAGAGCGCTAGCCTTGAGCTGAAGAGCTGAGGGACAGTGCCCAGGCCCAGAGTTCAGGCGACCGGACCCAAAAAATAAATAAATAAATAAATAACCACAGAGGTTTTACAGCTTCCAGAATTCCCTCTGTGATCCCTTAAAAGCCCTCAGCTAAGAAGTCATGGTTTATCTCTCAACACTAAGTCTCAAAATAATAACTAGAGATCAAAAATACCTTGCCTGACTTTGGCACTGGTGGCTAACGCCTATAATCCTAGCTACTCAGGAGGCTGAGATCTGAGGACTATGGTTAAAGCCAGCCTGGGCAGGACAGTCCATGAAACTCCTATCTTCAATAAATTTCCAAAAAGCCAAAGGTGGAGATGTGGCTCAAGTGGTACAGCATAAGCTTTGAGCAAAACAAGCTCAGGGATAGCACTCAGGCCCTGAGGATTGGGGAAAAAAACAAAAACAAAAACAAAAAAACAACTTACCAGACTTTCACCCCCACTCCATGTCAATTTATTCAGTTTGTGGTGGGGCAGGCATCTCAGTATTCATAATTTTTTAAACCTCCATAAGCATTTCAGTTGGGAAGCAGGTTCAATTAAGTTTAACTGCGGGGTTTGATTAGGTTGGAGGACCTGCAAAATCCTCCTGAACTCATAACCTAATATAGCAACGTACACAGCAAAATCAAGCTCTCCAATCTCTCAGGCCTACAAGTTTGCTTAGTGCCAGTGGATGAGTCATGAAGCCATCTTTACACATCACCACACCTACTGACAGGCAATTTACCCCTCCACATATCACACACACTTACAAACAATAGGAGAACATTCAACAGAAGCCAAGTGAAACCCTCAAACTTAGGGGGAGGTAGGTGTGTGTGTGTATGTGTGTGTGTGTGTACTGGGGCTTGAATTCAGGGTCTGAGTGTGTGTGTGTCAGTACTGGGGCTTGAATTCAGGGCGAGAGAGAGAGAGAGAGAGTGTGTGTGTGTGTGTGTGTGTGTGTGTGTGTGTGTGTACTGGGGCTTGAATTCAGGACATGAGTGTGTGTGTGTGTCAGTACTGGGGCTTGAATTCAGGGCCAGAGAGAGAGAGAGAGAGAGAGTATGTGTGTGTGTGTGTGTGTGTGTGTGTACTGGGGCTTGAATTCAGGACATGAGTGTGTGTGTGTGTCAGTACTGGGGCTTGAATTCAGGGCCAGAGAGAGAGAGAGAGAGAGAGTGTGTGTGTGTGTGTGTGTGTGTGTGTGTACTGGGGCTTGAATTCAGGACATGAGTGTGTGTGTGTGTCAGTACTGGGGCTTGAATTCAGGGCCAGAGAGAGAGAGAGAATGTGTGTGTGTGTGTGTGTGTAGTGGGGCTTGAATTCAGGGCCTGAGTGTGTGTGTGTGTGTGTGTGTGCGTGTGCGTGTGCGTGTGTGTGTACTGGGGCTTGAATTCAGGGCCTGAGTGTGTGTGTGTGTGTGTGTTAGTACTGGGGCTTGAATTCAGGGCCTGTGTGCTGTTCTTACCTTTTCTTGCTCAAAAGCTACACTCTACTATTTGTGCCACAGCTTTACTTCTGGCTTTTTGGTGATAAATTGGAGCTAAGAGTCTTATTGTACAGTTTTTCCTGCCTGGGGTGAGTTTGAACCATGATTCTCAGATCTCAGCCTCCCAAATAGCTAGGATTATAGGCATGAACCACCAGCGCTCAGCTTGGTTTCCTTCTAACTCATGTCTCTCAATTAAGCAATCTGTTATATCTCTGTTGTGAGCACATCCAGAAAAGATGGAGAGTGTTAGGGGTTTGGTGTTACTGTAGAGATTGTTCTTTAGGGGACACAGCACAAAGGGTGGAACACACTTTGATGAGCAAAATGAGTAGAAATTGTAAACCTGCTTGTTCTGCTATCTCCAGCTTCCTACAAGACCACAGTTTTAGAGTGTCTGCAGCTGCTAGCCTTCCTCCCTTCATCCACCCTTCACCAAATAGGGAAATGTGGGAAATGGTCCAAGATGAACCTCACCTGCCCTTTCCACTTCTCACAAAAGTCTCCAAAGACATTTCTAAAATGCCTCATTATTTCAGTAACATTGCAGCAATTTTAAGGCTTTTTCTAGTTTCCTCTCTCCTCCTTGACACTTGTAATTTTCCTTCTTTTTGTAGGTTGCCAGCCCGGTGAAACAGCAAAAGCATTCAACAAATGCCTCCATCAGTTCACAAGAGATCTCATTAGCATCAACTCCACCCAGCAACTCAGCAGATGCCGAATTCTCAGGTGTGGTTCCTTCCCTGAGCGGAATTCCCTCGTGGATCCTGAGAGCGGGAGACCATGATGTCCTAAACAGAAAACCAGGGGAGTTAGGATGCCTGGTTCCACTTCTCTTTTCTTACCTCTGGAACTCAGACAACATTTTCCTTAGCCCAGCACTGGTGGCTCACACCTGAAATTCTAGCTACTCGGGAAGCTGAGATCTGAAGGTCATAGTTCAAAGCCAGCCTGGGCAGGAGAGTCCAGGAGACTGTTATCTCCAGTTAACCACCGGAAAGCCAAAAGTGGAGCTGAGGCTTAAGTAGTAGGGTCCTAGCCTTGAGCAAAAAAGTTTAGAAACAGCACCCAAGTCAGAACTTTAAGCCCTAGGACTAGCACCCAAAAAAATTTTTTTTCCACATCTCCACCATTAGTATTCCCTATTAAAGTATAAGATCAGAAAGACTCAGCAAATGCCACTTGAAAGACTCTCTTAAAGATTATGTTAAGGTCATGAGTGATGCCTTCAAAATCATGTTGAATCTAGTTTCTAACCCCATATAGGTTGATGTAAATTTTTTCAAAAATATTTTTCAGCACTAAAAGAAACTAATATTTATATTATTATTTCAGATTTCTGGCTTGAATTATTCTGACTGGGAGTTGAAACTAGAATCTCAACCCAGTCCGTGAGTTAAACCCCAGTACTGGCATCAAAAAAAAAAAGGAGGGGGTACCTCAAAAGAAAGAGCATTTGTGCTTTGCTTTTATGCAGTATAAGTAAAAAAGTAGACTGTTCATTTGGAGGTGTGGCTCAGCAGTAGAGCATCTGCCTAGCAAGTTTAAGGCCCTGAATTTAAACCTCACTACCACCAAAAAGAAAAACAATTGGACTGTTTACAGCACCGGATTGCCAATGGCAAACTCATAACCTCATATTAGTATATAGCAAGCTTCACAACTTTGTGATATTGCCTATTACATATTCTTTGGTAAATATTGTCTTTATAAAACATTTAGTAAGTAGGTAGTATTTTACAGTACTGGACTTATACTAAAATCTTTGATGAATGGGTTTAAGTTTTAGTTTATCAGTCAAACAAAAACCATCTATTTTTGTTTGGCCTAAGAACTAAAAACAGTTTTCATTGGTGCCAGTGGCTCATACCTGTAATCCTAGCTACTCAGAAGGCTGAGATCTGAGGATCGCTGTTCAATGCCAGCCTGGGCAGAAAAGTCTGTGAGACTTTTATCTCCAATTAACCACCAGGAAACTGAAAGTGGCTCTGTGGCTCAAGTGATACAGTGTTTGCCTTGAGGTGAAGAGGTGAGGGACAGCACCCAGACCCAGAGTTCAAGCCTTACAACCAACAACAACAACAAAAAAGATTTTCACATTTTTAAAAGCTGAAAAAAAAATCAAAACCAATCTGGGCACTGATGGTTCAGGCCTGTAATCCTAACGACTCAAGAAACTGAAATATGAAAATTGCAATTGGAAGCCAGCCGGAGCAGGAAAGGCTGGAGACACTTACCCCAGTTAACCAACAAAAAGCCAGAATTGGAGGTGTGGCTCAAATAGCAGAACATCAGCCTTAAGAGGAAAAGCCAAGCAAGAACACAAAGCCCTGAATCCAAACCCCAGTACCAGCACAAAATTTTTTAAAAAATCAAAAGCATATCTAATGAAAATTATATGAATCTGCATCTCAGTATCTGGTAGTATGTTTGTTTACATGTTGTTTACATTAGTTTATATCTGGCTGCTTTCACACTGTAATGATAAAAATCAAATGATAGCCACAGAGACCAGATGACCTATCTGCCAGGAGAGGTTGCTGACTCTGGGTACGGACCAGTTAGGTTTTGGTAATAAATATTACATGTTTGTCCTAAATAGCAGAAATTCATAACTCCATATTTTATTTTGGAAAGTGCATTCATTTCCTCATCTACTTAACAAATGTTCATAGAGCAGTTGGTAGGAGCCAGACATTGAGAAGCAGAGATACGGAGACTGGCTGGCGACTAGTCTGGGAGATGCAGGGCTGCCCCCAGTCACTTTACTATGTTTCCTCTCTCCTTACTCAGGAGACTAAACCAGCCAGTCAATAAGAATCATATAAACTTTGAAAAAGCAGCCATGAAATTATGACACTATTATACATCATTTTTATGGTAAGTTAATGGAACCAAGAGACAGAGCTCCAGAAAGAAGTCAGGTTTACAATTTAATATTCTACTTCCAATGCACCACTTTTTAGTGTTCCTGAGGTTGTATCACTGTATTTCTTGCCCTTAGCCAGGAGACCACTGAATTGCTTAGTCTCAGGTAAACAGGAGCAGCACGCTTGGCCTCATACCATTCCTTACAGCCTGTTCAGTCATTCTGCCTTGTTCTGATGAGCAGTGAGCCCCAGGTTTACCCACATAGAAACTCCCTGCCTAGGTACTCAAACCTACCTCTGTGTCCTCCGAACTCTGTCCCCCTTTCTCACAAAGGTGTAATATTGCTCAGAGAACCTCCCTCAGGTTGAAATGCAGCCTGGTCCTTTTGTTGCTGTTGTTTTCAGTACTGGGGTTTGAACCCAAGCCAGTTTATTTTAGTCTTAAGGATTTTACTCCCAGGCTGTCTTTGAACCTTGACCCTCTGGATCTCAGACTCCCAAGTAGGATAACAACATAAGCCACCAGCGTCCCTCCATCCTTTTGTTTTATGGTAGAAATGGCCAGTCAACCTTTTCGCTTTCCTTCTCTACCTCCTTTTTTCCTTTATCCTTTTTCTCCCAGTCTTGGGGCTCGAACTCAGAGACCGGGCACTAAGCCTCTTTGTGCTCAAGGCTAGTGCTCTACCACTTGAGCCACAGCTTTTTCTGAGTAGTTTACTGGGGATAAGAGTCTCACAGACTTTATTTGCTTGGGTTGGCTTCAAACTGCAATCCTTAGATCTCAACCTCTTGAGTTGCTAGGATTGCAGGAGTGAACTACCAGCCTCTACCTTGTTAAGACAGGTCTTACTAGAAAATTCAAGGAGGCCTCAAAGTTAGAATCCTATAGTCTCAAGCTCCTGAGTGCTGGGATTATAGGTATATTCTACCATGCCCATCCCAAACTTTCCTATAAGCCAGACAGGTTATTGATCACAGAACCTCTATTGTAACTTCTCAACTCAGCCATAGTAGTTTGAAAGAACTACCTTGGGTCTGGGTTCCATTACAGCTTTATGGGCTCTGAAATGTGAACTTCACATATCTTAACATATTCTATTCGTCTTACCTTTAGAAAATGTAAAAACCAAGCCGTGAGTCGGTGGCTCACACCTGTAATCCCAGCTACTCAGGAGGCTGAGATCTGAGGATTGTGGTTCAAAGCCAGCCCAGGCAGGAAAGTCTTAGAGACTCTCATCTCCAATTAACCACCAGAAAACCAGAAGTAGCACTGTGGCTCAAGTGATAGAGCGCTAGCTTTGAGCTAAAGAGCTGAGGGACAGTGCCCAGGCCCAGAGTTCAAGCCTAGAGTTCAAGACAAAAAAAAAAAAGGCAGGAAAGGAAGGAAGGAAGGAAAGAAAGAAGGGAGAGAGGAAGGAAGGAAGGAAGGAAGGAAGGAAGGAAGGAA
>NW_012267277.1:2298457-2395062 GCF_000151885.1 Dipodomys ordii | reverse complement strand
AGGAAGGAAGGAAGGAAGGAAGGAAGGAAGGAAGGAAAGAGAAAAAGGAGGAAAGGAAGGAAGGAAGAAAGAAAAGAAAAGAAAAAGTAACCAAGCAAAAAAGGAAATGTAGAAACCAGGGGCTCTAGTCGGCCAACCTCTGCTATTGCCCATGGTGACTTCCATGCATTAGCTTCAGTTGGCCAGTAGGTGGGGCTCTGTGTCATCAGCCTTTCACTCTGAGTAAGAATTTAGTTCAAATTTAGTTACCAGAAGAGATGATATTCTTTGGAGAGTCCTGTCTGTGTACAAGTCTCTTGAGACTACTTAATATTTTAAATGCCTTTATTTTTTAATAAGTTAGGTCTAGTTGTGAAAAACGCACATATGTGGAAATAGGTAAATGAATGCTAGTACACCCTTTTTTTTCTTAGCCTATAATTTTTTTTCCCCTTTCAGGTTTTAAAAAAAACTATTCTAATTTGAAGATGGCATAAAAAATTTCACTGAGCCTGGCACCGGTGGCTCACACCTGTCATCCTCGCTACTCAGGAGGCTGAGATCTGAGGATCTCAGTTCAAAGTCAGCCTGTGCAGGAAAGTCCGTGAGACTCTTATCTCCAATAAACCACTAGAAAACCAGAAGTGGCACTGTGGCTCAAGTGTTAGAGTGCTTACCTTGAGCTGAAGAGCTGAGGGATAGCACCCAAGCCCAGAGTTCAAGCCCCACGACTGTCAGAAAGAAAAAAAGAAAGAAAGAAATTTTACTTAAAGCTGCTAAACAATAGGGAGGCAAGAGGTAGGCAAGAGCAATAGAGGAGGTTATTCTGATTAAAATAGAATATATGTATGTGAAAATACCATGGTAAAACTCCTTGGCACAATTAATATACACTAAAAAAATAATAAATGAGGGTAGGGTTATCAGCAGGGAAACTGAGGATGAATGTGGTGAAAGTACTTCCTATGCTTGCATGAAAATAGAACAGTGAGTCTGTTGAGATTATATCGGGGGAGGGAAGTGGACATGAGGAAGAAGGGATAGAGGTGAAGGGAATGGAGCACACCATATGCGTGTATGGAAATGTCACCAAAAAACTTTGTACAACTAGTGTATGCTAATAAAAATCTGTTTTTAAAAAATGAATCTACAACCAGGCACTGCTGACTAACCCCTGTAATCCTAGCTACTCAGGAGGCTGAGATTTGAGGGTCACAATTCAAAGCCAGTCAGGGCAGGAAAGTTCATGAGAGTCTTATCTCCAATAACCTACTCTAGACGTGGCTCTGTGGCTCAAGTGCTAGCCTGGAGCACAGAGAGGCCCAGGGACAGCATCCAGGCCCTGAGCTCAAGCCCCAGAACCTTAAAAAAAAATCTTTTCTAAAATGATGTTCAAAAAAAAGTCTTTATGGGGCTGAGAAGGTGGCTCAGTGGTAGAGCGCTTGCCTTGCATGCCCTAGGTTAGATTCCTTAGCACTACATAAGCAGAAAAAGCTGAAAGTGGTGCAGTGGTTCAAGTGGTTGAATGCTCGCCTTGAGCTGAAGAGCTGAGGTACAGTGTCCAGGACCAGGATTAAGGCCCCATGACCAGCAAAAAAAAATCTTTATGAAGCATCAGTAACTTTTTTTTTAAGTGTCAGTTATGGGATTTGAACTCTTGGCCCAGACACTGTCCCTTAGCTTTTCTGTCCATTTGAGCCACAAATCGACTTCCAGCTTTTTTTTTCTTTTTTTTTGGGGGGGGGGTCCGGTGGTGGGGCCTGAACTCTGGGCCTGGGCGCTGTCCCTCAGCTCTTCAGCTCAAGCCTAGCGCTCTACCACTTGAGCCACACTCGCCACTTCCGGCTTTTTTTTTTTTTTGCTTATGTGGTGCTAAGGAATCGAACCCAGGGCCTCATGCATGCAAGGCAAGCGCTCTACCACTGAGCCACCTTCCCAGCCCGACTTCGAGCTTTTTTGAAGAGTGGAGGAGGCAATGGTTAATTAGAAATAAAAGTCCCACAGGTTTTCTTGCCCAGGCTGATTTTGAACCACAGTCCTTAGACCTCAGCCTCCTGAGAAGCTAGGATTAGAGCTGTGAGCCACTGGTGCCTGGCTCTAAGCACTCTTTCTTTAATTGGTATTTTATAATGCAAAATCTTTTGTCATAGCAGCCTTTATTCTGATTGTAACATGTGCTTCTCTGACACTAAATATTTTTTCATCTTAAACTTTCCCATGTTGGTTTTCATGATATGTTTTAAGAGTAAACATATTTTAAGTATATATACAACTGATTGAGGGATGGGAAAGGTGTTTTGTTTTTGTTTATGTTGTGTGTGTGTGTGTGTGTGTGTGTGTGTGCGCGCGCGCACGTGTGTGCGCGCGCGTGCTGGTACTGGGGGCTTCAACTTGGGGCTTTGCACTTACAACATGGCTTTTTCACTCATGGCTGGCACTCTACTACTTGAGCATACCACTAAGTCTGACATTTTAGTGTCTACTAGCAGATAAGAATCAAATGGACTTTTCTGCATAAGCTGGTTTTAACCTCAATCCTCAGATCTCAGCCTCCTAAGTAGCTAGGATTACAGGTACCAGCCACTGGTGCCCTGATGGAATTAGTCTTTTAGTGTAGGAATGACATTTTCATCCCTGGGTGAAGGGGCAGTAATGACCCAGCTTTTTCCATTATAAGGCTTGGCAGGAAAAAAGTGAAATGAAACACACATAACCCCACACACACCCTGGTCACAGAGTGTGCAAGCTGAGCTGCCTCCTCCTGGCCAATCGGTCATTCCATGTTCATTCCCTTTCCAGGTGGCTTCCAGGCTCCTCTGTCAGTGGACCCTGCCACATGTCCCATTGTCCCTGGCCAGGAGATGATTATAGAAATATCCAAAGGACGCTCCGGGCTTGGTCTCAGCATAGTAGGAGGAAAGGACACACCCTTGGTAAGTTTAATTTTGTCTTGTTTTTTTAGACACCATCTCTCTATGTAGCAGCCCAGGCTGGCCTCAAACAATCTTCCTGCCTCAGCCTCTCAAGCGCTGCAATTATAGGCAGGTGCCACCACACTGATGCAGATTAGGAGTGCGCATTCATTTTTCCACCCATTAAAGAATTAAAAGGCCCAAAAGTACCGTCTAAACGTTCACACTGTGAGAACAAAGAAGGATATTCTTAAGAGAGGATCATGAGGGCTCAATAGCTATGTGCATATGATCATATAAAATGATGCTTATCAAAATGAACTCCAGGAAATGGAAGCAAGAAGTTTTTTTATTGTACTGATGGTAGTTCTTTTTTTTTCCCCCTTCTTTCCTTTTTTCTTTGGTTTATTCCCTTCTGTCACTGTTGTTGTTGTTGTTGTTTTTAATTTCTATGCCCTTTGTCTCGTTTATATAGGTTTATCTGACTTGGGGAGGGGAAGGAGAAGCACAGAAATGGTGGGACCAAGGGTGAACCAATTCAGCAGTGAAACCCACTAGGCACTATGTTAGAAATGAACTATACACCTTGAGAGGAGGGTGGGAGGGGAAAAACTGGGAGAAAATGCTGGAGGGGGTGATGCTGTTCTAAAGGAAACGTACTCATTACCTGAATTATGTAACTATCATCCCTCTGTACATCACCTTTAAAATAAATTTATGTTTAAAAAAAGAAAGTAAAAAGAAAGCTATAAAAGAAAGTAAGGAGACACTCCACCAGGAGAGGGACACCAAAGCAGAATTGAATCTCTCTTGGTAAGTTTCTCTAGGTAGAACAGACTGACCAACAGAGAGATAATTGTTGGGTCTCAGTGTAGCCCTGGGACACTTCTGTGAAACACTTAGCATTTTCCACTGCATGGAAAGCAATATGATTATAATACAGATGTGCATGCATATTCTTGCCAACTTTCAATTTTACCAAGCTATTTTCTAGCTAAGATGGTGAGTATTTTCAAATAAAGGCTTATTAGACCATCATGATGATAGCAATGGTGGGAAGTATTATAATAGTACTTAGAACAGTGCGTCGCACACAGTCTGTGTTCAGTAAGGAGAAACAGTCATCATAGTTATCCATCATCAACATTATCTGACAGAATGATGGAGAAAAGGTAAAGCTCGGTTCTTCAAGCCCAGGAATTAAGGCTTTATTTTACTGGTCTAGAATGGTGGTTTTTCCTGGAATTGAATTTGAATTATTCAGTACTTGTTGTGTCACTTACTCAGGAGTACCATTAACTTTTTAAACTTCCTAGGTTTTTTTTAATAAAATGTATTCAAAATCAATGCATATGTATTGAGCAGGTGGTGTCTCATATTATTCAAAGTTAATTTGGCATAAAAGATGTAAAAAGGAAAAGAACTTTCTACCTCTTTTTGCTCTAACCCTGCTCTGCACATTTCTCCCTATAAAAAGAGCCACTCCTTAGAAATAATCTCTTTTAATAAGGTAAATTTATTTAAATGAATACCTTGCCGTTAACTTTGCACACTTAGTAAGGAAAGGATTATATGTGTTATATTTACAGATATAAAACTTACAGATAGAAATTTCCTTTCCCCCATTTTTGTTTCTGTGTTAGTAGTAGTAAGGGTGGAAGATCCTTGGTGTATTCTATAATACACAGTTGTTCCTAAAATGCTGTGCACCAGGAGCTGCAGGTATTGCAAAACTCTGCATCTTCACTTCCTCTCACCTGCCTTCTGGCCCTGGTCTTCTCTCCCTCCACCCAGTCTGCTCTAGAGCCTGCTGTTGAATAGCACCCCTTCAGATGAGCCCCCCCCCAACTGAATTGAAATATGCTGAGAGCTGGCGTTTATTAACTAAAAGACTGTCTCCTTCAGCTTGATTAAAATATTGTAGTTCAAGATAATTTATGTTCTGAATTCTCCCTCTGCCTTTGCAGGAAGGAAGTCCTGTGATGTTCCCTGGTTGGAACAGGTGACACCTAGCTGCCAGCCCCTTTTACTGGTCATTGCCTCTCTATATTTCTCTTTCTTTCTTTTCTTTTGGTCAGTCATAGGGCTCGAACTCAGGGCCTGAACACTGTTCCCGAGCTTCTTTTGCTCAAGGCTAGTTCTCTATCCCTTGAGCCACAGCTTCACTTCTGGCCTTTCTGATAGTTGATTGCAGATGAAAATCTCATGGACTTTCCTGCCCAGTCAATCCTCAGATCTCAGCCTCCTGAGTAGCTAGGGTTACTGACATGAGCGCCAGCTCCTGGCTCTTTTCTACATCTCTTGTTACATGATTTGGAATATGATCTGCCAGATGCTGTCATTGAGTAAGGAGATATGACCTTGGCTTTGTAGGAACCTTTGGGAAATGTGATTTAGTTTATATCTTTTTTGTTTTTTGTTTTTTTTGGTCCGGTCATGGGGCCTGAACTCTGGGCCTGGGCGCTGTCCCTCAGCTCTTCAACTCAAGGCTAGCACTCTACCACTTGAGCCACAGCGCCACTTCTGGCTTTTTTCTTTTTGCTTATGTGGTGCTGAGGAATCGAACCCAGGGCCGCAGGAATGCAAGGCAAGCGCTCTACCACTGAGCCACCTGCCCAGCCCTTTTTTTTGTTGCTATTATAAAGGTGATGTACAGAGGGGTTACAGTTACAAAACTCGGGGAATGAGTGCATTTCTTTTTGGACAGTGTTACCCCCTCCCTTGCTCATTTGATGTTTTTACTTCTCATCCCTACCCATAAGTTGTATAGTTCATTTTCAACATAGTGTCTAGTGGGTACCACTGCTGCATTTGGCTATATATGTAAATTATATAATACAGAGTGCTTTTAACAATCCTGACTCACAGGGTTGTGGAGAGAATGAGAGATTTTTGATCAACAAGGACAGTTTATAAGCCATCCTTTCCAAACTATGGCCATTTGGGGAATAATCAGAAACAAGGGTGTACCCTGAACATCAGCACTGACTGGCTTTCTCCCTAGTACTGATTTCTTCATTTCCAAGAGACACATCCAAAATACTAAACAAATGGTATAAATAAAGCTATATTTGAAATGAACCAGGGAAATTACAGTTTAGGGAGATTCTGTACCAAATTCTTCCATAAAAAGTTAATCTTCTGATTTCTTTTGGGAAGACCTCTGAGTCTTTTCTATTGCTTTGCAGAGGGCGGAACTGGCATGGGAGTCAGGAGAGTGAGATTGCCTTGACTGACCCTAGCGGATGAGTTGTGAATTTTATTTTCACATTGGTTGGTGACACGACTTTGCTCTATGGGTATTCCTGAATAAGACGTGAATGCACTGCTACTGAATCTTCACTGTTAGATTTTTGGGGATTATAGGCCGCTGGCCTCT
Source organism: Dipodomys ordii (assembly GCF_000151885.1). Lineage (NCBI taxonomy): Eukaryota > Metazoa > Chordata > Mammalia > Rodentia > Heteromyidae > Dipodomys > Dipodomys ordii. The sequence goes on along the minus strand of NW_012267277.1, from coordinate 2,388,792 downwards.
GGGCTTTCACCAGCCTGTTTCCTTCTTTAAGAGCATCTTGAGCTTCATAATATATCATTCTGCCATTTGAGGTCATAAATCCCACTGTCCTTGGAAGGATAAGCACCACTTAAAAATGAGAGATGGGATACAACACAGCTTTTATTTCCTAACCTCACGAACCTCATCAAAAGCCATAAGTCAGAGTCATGAGAAAATATATCAGCCTGTCATTTTAGAGAGGCAGAAACGCAGGGAGTAGAAAGTTCTTCCACTAATAAAGCCATCGTTTCCCCCATTGTTCCTTTTTCCTGTCTTTATTCCCTTCCACCTTTGGACGTGGAACCTACCTGACCCTCTAGGTCATGATTTCCCCAGCGCGTTGCATGGGAATTGCATCCAGCCAGCAGGGAGTTTGCAGAGATGAGAGTTTGTGAGAGGAAGTTGTGGGGGACGCTGAGCCTTGGAATGAGAAGTTCCTTGGTACCTGGGATTATGTTATATGACACACAGACTCTGGTAAAGTTCTGCCCCAACTCTCCCAGGTTGGGTTTCTATGGCCTCTTTATTATGAGGCCAACAGATACCTTGGCCATCTGCACAGGCCTTAAGTGTCTGAGACTGCTGTTGACCTCACAAGCAGTCTTCTCCACAAGAAATAGTTTCTCTCCAGCCAGAACAGATGGTGTCCAGCACCACAGACAGAGACAGGATGTATGTGACCATCCTAGTTGTGTTTGCAGCCAGTCATCTGCCTTTTAAAGTACAGAGATAATAAGGTGAGCCCTCTGGGTTGACAAGCACTCCTGGACCAGTCCTCAGGGACAGCACTTTGCCTTCGCTACTGTATTACCTTTCTTCTCCCACGTGTGCCAGTGGGGAGCACAACCCTTCTCTCACGGGTGGCCTATGGTTGCTCAGGTCCCCTTGGGGCTCAGCTCTTAGCTGAATGTTGGGGAGATAAAATGGAGCAACATAGCCCTGTCCTCAAAGAGTGCACACCTGTGTTTATTAGCTCTTCCTCCTGTAATGTTGGTTGGCTGATATCAGGGATCAAGCAGGGAAAAAATCTGGCATTGACTATAAAGTCTCTGGAAGGTAGAGAAAACAGAGCTGGAATAAGCACTTTCTACATTTAATTAACTTAGGCTATTTGTTACACATTTCATATTAGCCAGAAGCTAAATAAGGTACATTGTAGAGCAGAGATAATATATTAACATACATTTTTTTTTTTGGTCATGGGGCTTGAACTCTGGGCCTGGGTGCTACCACTTGAGCCACAGCACCACTTAAGGTTTTTCTGGTGGTTAATTGGTGATAAGAGTCTCACAGACTTTCCTGCCCAGGCTGGCTTTGAACCACAATCCTCAGATTTCAGCCTCCTTGAGTAGCTAGGATTACAGGCGTGAGCCTCCAGTGCCCAGCTTTACACATATTTTTAAGAGGTTTGTTTTTTTTTTGTTGTTGTTGTTTTTTTAGTTGTTACTATTAAGTAGTTGCACAAAGCAGTTAGGGTTCCATAAATCAGGTTATGAGTATGATGTTTCAGGTTAGTGTCTCCCCCTCCTTTGTTCTTTCTGATTTTTCCCCACCTATCCCTACCCTCAAGTTACATAGTTTATTTTTTATATAGTGTACATTGAACATAATTTAGGTCGCATCTCCTCGTCCTTCCTCCCTCCATTCTTGTGACTCCTTTTCTTTGCCTACCGTCCCTCCCCCACAAAACATGCTTTCACTTCCTGCTGCTCATTTCAGCAAACACTACTTTAGTTGTTGAGAGGAATTAACGCCTTTGGACTTCTCCTCTAAGTATACTCTCTGTTAGTTAGCTTATTTGTGTGTAAATTCATTGGGCTTTGTATATGTTATGCATAGTTGTATTTTACACCTAGCTTCCACATATGAGAGAAAAAAAGATGTATCTTCCATCCATCTTTTCATCTGTCTTTCCTCTTCCTCTCCCTCGGACTTACTGGGGTGTTCATTTGTGTACATTACCACAGCTCAGAGGACACAACCTCACCCATTACTCTGCCCCATCTCAAGTTTGTAACCTGATCCTAAGCTTCTCCTTGAACCCCTTAGTGTCCCCTTCTCAGAAGCGGATGCTTCCTTATTACAAGTCCACCAGTTAGACCTTCCTGATTCGATCACCTGTCCTCTGAAGAAAGAAAACAAGTCTCTAGACTCATAAAGGTGATAGTCTTATCAGCCTTGGGAATTCTATATAAGGAGGTCGTACAGGTAAATTGTCCTGGAGTACTGGCAAGCTTGAGTAAGAATAGGGTCTCCACAACTCTGTGCATTTTCCTTTCTCTGGATTTTCATTGCCAGACAGCACAGGCGACAGCAGAGAGGCAGCAGAGCAGAGCAGAGCATGACACTGAGTCTTGAGCATATACATTTCAGGTTTTATCTGTAGGCTCTTGACACGTGATTTAACCTTTCCAAGTTCAATCTGCTGCCTTGGGACAACAGTGCCCCTGGCAAAAATCTACCCCTTACAGTTTTGCAGTTTGGCTAAGATACTAGCTATAAAAAACTCTGTCAAATGCCTGTCAGTTATGAAAGTAAGTCTTTAGCTTTCTCACCTGCACACTAAAACAGGACTTTGCTTTTGTTTTTGAGCATGGAACTTTTAAGATAGCATGTGGGCATTTAGACATCATTAATATGTATCCTCTTATGTAATCTTCACCTAGACAGATGGAGTCCTGCTTTTCCCCATTCACACAGGAGAAAATGGAGATGCAGATACGGCAGGACGCTTCTGCAGAGACTTATGCCTGCAGTAGGTCCAGTTGGGTTTAGACATTATTTTTCCTAACATTATAATATCATCTACAAAAGAGAATGATCCTCTCAGCCATCACAACCTGTGCTGTTTTGTGCCAGTTCTGGTGCTTGAACTCAGGTTTCTGGGCGCTGTCCCTGAGCTTTTATGCTCGAGGCTAGCACTCTAACCCTTGACAACTCCACTGCCATGCTGTTTTATTTTGTATCTTCAGGGCCCCTATACAGTGTCTTGTACCTGCCAAACGGGTCTCTGTGAGGCCTCTGTTCCTCCCTGAATTCCAGCCCTGCTGGCCTCATTCAGTTCTTGCATGGAGCCGGGTGCACCTGGTATACAGCTCTGCTGCTGTAGGCCAGTTGGAGCACCTCCCATCCATTGTCACTGCAGCTACAGTGCCATACTCATTGCTGGCAAGACTGTGGCGGACAAGAACAGTGTTGAGGCTGGGCACTGGTGACTCACTCCTGTAATCCTAGCTACTCAGCAGGCTGTGATCTGAGGATAAAGGTTTATAACCAGCTTGGGCAAGAAAGTCTTTGAGAATCTTATCTACAATTAATCACTAAAAAGCCAGAAGTGGAGCTGTGGTTCAATTAGTAGAGTGCCAGCCTTGAGCAAAAAAGCTCAGAGATAATGCTCAGGGTTCAGTTCTTGGGGGTGCAGAGATGGTGCAGGTACTGAAGCTTGAACTCAGGGCCTAGGTACTGTTCCTCAGCTTTTTCACTCAAGGCTGGGACCCAAGGATAGAAGTAGAGCTGTGGCTCAAGGCTCTATCACTTGATCCTCAGCTCCACTTCCACCTTTATGCTGGTTAACTGGAGAGAAGAATCTCATAGACTTTTCTGCTCCAGCTGTCTTTGAACTAGGATCCTCAGATCTCAGCCTCCTGAGTATCTGGGATTACAGCATGAGCCACTAGCACCCACCTTTTAATTCATGCTTATTACACAAGTTCTACATGGCTATGCCAACTTGATTCATTTTGATTTAGAGCAGATGCATTAGTAAAACATATCAATGTAGAATTGAAAGTCCAAGAAGACTTGAACAGTAAATAAAGACTTGGTCTTTATGGGGCTTTCCATTTAGAAATTGAAGTGGATAGTACCTCTCCTGTAACTTGAGACCACGTTTGCCCCCTCATCATGATGGATGCTGTCATTTACTTATTACATTTAAAAGTAGGATTGCAGCTGGACGCTGGTGGCTCAGGCCTATAATCCTAGCTATTCAGGAAGCTAAGATCTGAGGATCACAGTTTGAAGCCAGCCTAGGCAGGGAAGTCTATGCAATTCTTCATCTCCAATTGTCACCAGAAAACTGGAAGTGAAGCTGTGGCTCAAAGTGGTAGAGCACTAGCCTGGAGCAAAACAGAAAGCTCAAGACAGCACCAGGCCCTAAGTTCAAGCTTCATAACCTACAAAGAAAAACAAAAAGATTGCAAAGATTTAAACTACAGGGTATTTTTAGAGTAAGCAGAGTTGAGAAGCTATTTTACATTGGATTAAGTGTTTTATTTTGCCATTCCCCTGCATTTGAACTTTGTGCGGTCTGTTTCATGAGGAGTGTGGTTGGCTTTGGCCTATAATTCCTTGCAGCCAAGCTCCTTTTATCGTTATGACTTAGGTCATATATTTTTATACAAAACATCTTATTACCTTATTTTATTTTAAAATCAAAGCAGAGTTTGAGAAAAGAGTATGAATCACACTGAAAGAATGTTGATGAATAATACCTCTAAATTTCCAGATTTGGACATTTCTGATCCTAAAGACTATAACTGTAAGCAAAAATATTATGCAAGCTGAGTAAAATTTAAATAAATAAGGACCAGATGGAACTACGGAGACTTATAAGATATAATGCAAATATTATCCCATTTCCTTACATAAATCTATATTTCAATATGAAAAATTATATTCATACAGATGAATATCAAGTTTTTGTTAAATCAGACTTGGCAAGGGAATTCCATGTTAAGTAAATATAAAATAATTTCATGTTTGAGCTTAAGAAAAAGCTTTTCACAGTTTTCAAGTACAAAAAATATCTTTATGTATTACCAGCAATTCCTGCATTAGCAATTTCATTACTAAGATTTTCATTTCACATATTAGTTATTTGGTAAGCAGTGTGAGAGTTTGCAATTCCTGAATTTCAGTGTTAGAATTACTTACATAGTCAATTGCACACACACACACACACACACACACACACACACATCCATGCACACACATAGAGGTGTGTTTTTATCTAGTGCAATTGAGCAGTAAGTCCATTGATTCAAAAGAGTTAATGTCCTATTGCTGACAATGACTCTATGTTATCTGTCATTCATTACCTGAGAATGTTTCAGAATTCCAAAATAATAGTACATTGTGGTCCGTTTTCTTCCTCTTTCAGGGGTTTGGTAGATACATTTTAGGATCTATACACTTTCTCATTTTTCCTTTTGTAGCAGAGTTTTATACAGACTGATTGAAGTCCATTCTGAGTTCCCAGAAAATCTGTGTAGTGAACTCTAATTTATTAGTAACAGAGTAAAGTATCCTGGATTTTTAAGACTTAGGATTTCAACTACAATAAGTAAGCTCTCACTCTTGCTGGCTTTCCTTGAACAGGTATTGTGCCTTAGGTTTTCTGAGCAGAAAACATTATCTGTTCTGTCTATAAAGCTGTCAAGCAAAAAATAACATCAATTTGACAAATGCTCTGTTTCTTCTAAAGTAATCATCTTTTATTCTGATCCATGAGAAAGCAATAGATTTAATATACACTTGACTGTGAGACTTGTTCAAATTATATTAAGATAAGGAGTATGGCATTTATTGACTCCATTTTACCTCTGGTCCTGTATGTATGCTCTTATGAGATGATAAAATGAAGCAGCCTCTTAATTTTGTACATCTCATGAATCAAGGAGGTGATATCAAATACTCAACATCAAAGGAGGGAAAAGTTTTTTGTCTAACAGTGGAGAGGATTAGCAACTTTACAGCTCATCTTTTTTTTTTTTTTTTTACCAGTCCTGTGGCTTGAACTCAGGTCCTGGGAACTGACCCTGAGCTCCTTTTTGCTCAAGGCTGGCACTATACCACTTGAGCCATAGCTCCACTTCCTAATGTTATGGTAATTTATTGGAGATAAGAGTCTTACAGACTTTGCTGCCTGGTCTGGCTCCTAACCGTGATCCTCAGATCTCAGCCTTCTGAGCAACTAGGATTACAAGCATGAAGGCACTGGCACAGGGCTTTTTCCAGCTCATCTTAAACCTTTCCAAATCATATTTTTTTAAATTGTGGTGTTTGGGATTAGACACAGGACCCAGGGCTTCGTACATGCTAGGCAAATACTTTACTACTAATATCAACTCAACCCCACAATGTCACCTTTCTAAACGGTTTAAAAAAGTGCAGGTGCCCAAAGTATCACATCACAGGGAGAAGACATGTTTAAGTTTCCCATCCTTGGGTTAATCAACCCACTGCCCTTGGTGGCAAGTCCACTGTCCTAGGGTACTGCCATCTGCATCGTAGTCTCCGTCTGTCTGCCTTTCAGTATTTACCAGCTTTCATATTAAGCCTAGCTCTGTCATCATGACACAGCACCAGGGAAACACAGTAGCAGAAAGGACAGTCTCATCTCAGTATTCAGAGTCATTGTATTCTATCAAGCTGGGACCAAGACTCGGTCAGGGAAGGCTGCACATTCCTTCTAGGGGAGCTGCTGGGGTGAGGATTTGCCATGCCTTGCTCACAGCTTAAAGTTAACCACCAACCAACATATAATTTTAATTTATGGGCATTTCGGTTTAAAGATACCTTATTGCTATCCCGTTAACACTGAACTCACATCTAGTATCATGTAATTTGTGTCTGAACAAAGCCTCCAGACATATATATTTTCTCTTAAAGACACATCACAGCCTATTACACTTAGATGGTATTTCAGCCCATTAATTAGGGACCATTTTAAACAGTAAGGTTACAAATAAAACAGACAAAAATGCAAAAACAAAAAACAAGACAAGAAAACAGGACACTAAGTAGACCACCAAAAGAATACTTGTTTGCAAGGAGAACTGAAACAAGAAGAAAGCAATCTCAATCAAGAAGGGGGAATCTCACAGGACTGAAATATTCTAATAACTGAGCATGTCCAAGAATGACAGTAAACATACAAAGCATTGATTTGGGGGCCACAAAAAATAATAGAAAGTAGGCAAATTTGTAAATATGGTATCCATGAACAGTGAAGACTATACTTAGTGAAAAGGAAAAATCAAGAAGCCTGTCTTCTGATTTTAGCTCTGCTCTTTATCAGACCTTTTTGGTTGATACTCCCATTAAGCTCTTTTAGCTCCTCTAGGTTGATATTTCTGCTACCATAAAATGGAACTAATCCTACCTTTTAGAATTGAGAATGATTTTGGGTTTTTTTTTTGTTTGTTTGTTTTGGTTTTTGGCTTATGATGCTGAGAACCAAACCCGGGGCTCCTGCATGCTAGGAGAGTATTGTAGCACTGAGCTCTACCTCCAGTCTCTTAGAGTTTGAGGATGAGTCATTTTGGTTTCAGGTTTTTCCCCCCACATTTTATGAGCACATATTAATTGAATGGTATTGGGGGGGGGCTTCATTCTGTGATAGTTCCATACATGCATGTAATATGTTTTGATCATATTCACTCCCTATTACTCTTTCTTATTCTCCTTCCTAACCCAAGGTTTTATTTATTTAATTTTTTCTTTTTGTCAGTTGTGGGGCCTGAATTCTGGGCCTAGGCGCTGTCCCTCAGCTCTTCAGCTCAAGGCTAGCACTCTACCACTTGAGCCACAGCGCCACTTCCAGCTTTTTTCTGCTTATGTGGTGCTGAAGAATTGAACCCAGGGCCTCATGCATGCAAGGCAAGCGCTCTACCACTAAGCCACCTTCCTAGGCCTTATTTAATTTTTTTATGCCAGTATTGGGGCTTAAACTCAGGACCTACGTGCTATCCCTTAGCTTTATTTTTTTTTGGGGGGTCCGGTCGTGGGGCCTGAACTCTGGGCCTGGGTGCTGTCCCTCAGCTCTTCAGCTCAAGGCTAGCACTCTACCACTTGAGCCACAGCGCCACTTCCGGCTTTTTTCTTTTTGCTTATGTGGTGCTGAGGAATCGAACCCAGGGCCTCTGGCATGCAAGGCAAGCGCTCTACCACTGAACCAACTTCCCAGCCCCTCCCTTAGCTTTTTTGCTCAAAGCTGGTACTCTACCACTTGAGTCACAGCTTCACTTCAGACTTTTTGATGGCTAATTGGAGATTAAAGTTTCACAAACTTTCCTGCCCAGACTGGCTTTGAATCTTGATCCTCAGATCTCAGCTCCCTGAGTATCTAGCATTAATAGATATAAGCCACTGGTGGCGGCCTAATTTTATCTGGGGGTTAACATATATGTGTAATATGAGGGAAGTTTCACTGTGCTATTTCCATATATTAATACAGTCCACTTCAAACAGATTCCCAAATGAGGATATGCATATATATCTATATCTATCTCTATCTATCTATATATATATGCACAGGAAAATTCATGAGACTCTGTCTCAACCAGTGAAGCACCATGGTGTATGATTATCATCCCAGCAAGACAGGAAAGCACAAATAGGAGTCCAGGGTGGCTCAAACAGTGAGACTGTCTCTTAACAAACAGCTAGCATAGAGGTTAGAAAAGATGGGGGGAAAAACTTTGGATGGGAAGACATTGATCAATAAATTGACAGTAAATTGAAAATTCTTTGCACAACCACTTAAAGATAACGTTTTAAATGCAGAAGGAAAAACAAACAGCATTAAAAATGGCTAGAAAAGTCACTCAGGCAGTAGAGCACTTGCCCAGCAAGTGTGAGGCTCTGGAAGCAAACATTTGTATATCTATATGAACCATGCTAAGTGTCAGTCATAAAGTAGTTATTGAAAAATTGCTAATGAGGTTGCCTAACATAGATAGATATCTAAGTTTTAAGGAGTATACTAGTAAATAAAAGGAAGACTACATATATACCATAGTTGCCAAAGTTCATAGGAAGGAAGGAAGGAAGGAAGTCTGTAGATGTAGCTCAGTGGCAGAGCATTTGCCTAACGTGTGAGACCTTAGATCAGATTCTCTAGCACTGAAAAAATAATATAAAAATAATTGTCATAGTATTGCTCATAGAAGATTCGGGATGACAAACGAAGGATGAGAATCTTTTTATTTATATACAGTTTGAATCACCAGCTTTCCTTGCTTAAAATGAGATAACAGTTAATGATTTAGCCAACATTTTCTTTTTAAACTCTGTAACTATGGTAGATAGCATAAATCAGTAACTTTACCCTGGTCTATGTTTTTCAATGTAGATATGGATGCAGTTTGAGTTTTACCATTCTGGATGCTGTTACAGCACCTTTATTGGTTCGGCCTCCAAGCTGAGAAAGCAGCGCACTGTTCAGAAAGGCATATCTCGTCTTCTAAGAGCAGTGACAGCCATAGAGGAAGCTGTATGAAATGCTGTTTGAAAATAGCATCACTTGCCCCTCAAAGGCATAGATCTGAGTCAGGTTTTGTTATAGGAGAAATAAAAGTGCCCATTTTATATATCTCATTTTTATATTCTTTTGGTCTTTGTGGGTCCTTCTTATTAAGGAGAGTTTTTCCCCCTAAACACAGGAATAAGGCCTAACACTTTAAAAAAGAATCATTGATCGATACAATATGTTTTCCATCTTAAATGTGAAATTTAATGAGAAACTTTTCTGTAGTTAAAATGTCCCTTAGGATTTTTTTGTGTGGGCAGTGTGGGAGGGATCTTTTATGAGAATAGCAGAGATTTATGCCAGGGTGACCCAAATTAAGCCAAACAGTCTTGCAAGCAGTAAAATTAAGCCCCCAGCCCTGTCATTTTCATCACTATTTTGGCCTACAATGCTTATGAAAGCAATCCATTGCATACATACAAACATTAACTATAAAATGTCATTCTTCTCAAATAGTTCACCCACAAAAGGGATTTTATTAACATCCTTCCTCTCACCAAAGGCCTGCAATGGACTTTTCTAACACATGGTTTCTCTGAGTGTTACAAGCCTATTGTGACAATAAACTCCCCTTTTGCTGAACAATTTGGTGTGTTTATGAGCTACTTTATCTACTCATTGGCAACTCAAACTGTAAAGAAAATGTTGATTGATGGGCTGAAGTGTCTGATGACTTTGCCTCTGTCTAACATTATGTTATGAAGTTCTTTTCCAGCAATTCAGAGTCTAAATCCCTTGGAGGAATTTGGGATTTTTTATGGGGCTCAGTGATAATTAAATCTCTCATTCTTGACTCCTTAAAATTGCTCTCTGAGCTAATGTACATTCTCTGGGAATTCAGATGGATTTAGCATCCATTTGTGGTGAGTTGTTTAGCTAATACTTTAACCATCAGAAAGTTTACCACATCCAGTAGTTGTGTTAGAGCAAGATTAAGATATATTAACCCTGCCTGCTTCACCTATCTGAGGCATTTGTATTGTATTTTCTATAATGATGTGTGTGTGTGTATGCGCACATGCGCACACGCACACACGTACGTGCACTGCAACTAGAACTTGAATGTAGGGCCGCATGCTCTCACTTTTTTCACCCAAGTCTGGCACTCTACCACTTGAGCCACAGATCCACTAATGGCTTTTTTTTTTTGTAAAGGTGATGTACAAAGGGTTACAGTTACATAAGTGGGTAATGAGTACATGTCTTGTCAAACATTGTTACCCCTCCCTGATTTCTTCCATTTTCCCTCCCCAACCAAGTTGTAAAGTTTATTACTGGAGCTTGAACCCAGGGCCTGTACATGGTCCTTTGGCTTTTCTGCTCAAGGCTAGCACTCTACCATATGAGCTCCACTTCTGGCTTCTTGGTGGTTAATTGGAGATAAGAGTCTCATGGACTTACTTTACCAAGCTGGCTTTAAACCTCGATCCTCAGATCTCAGCCTCCTAAGTAGCTAAGATGGTAGGTATAAGCCACCAGCACCTGGCCCCAAACACTTTCTTAATAAGCATTTAGTGAGTATTTATTGAATACTTGCTCTAGGCTTAGCACCAAAGTCCAAAGGTGAGTTGGACACAGCCCCAGTCCTGAGTTCCTTCCAGGATGAAAGGCAGTATAGGACATGGATCAGTGAACAACCACTGGGGATGCTCTGGTAAGTCTTGAAGGTCATAAGTGATGACAGAAAAGACTGACTGATCTCATCAGGCAGAGCGTTGGAGGAGATTTCACAGAAGAGGTAGAATTTGGTGACTCAGCATTTCATGAAACAAAGGCCTTTAGAACCCTTTATACTTTTCAACTATAGATGTAGAGAATATCTCTGCAAATATATATGAGAAAAATGGCTGGAAATGTCACTGCAATGGTACAGCACTTGCCTAGCATGTGCATGGCCTTGGGTTCAATCCCCAGAACCTCAAAATAATCATTATCATAAATAATTTTTCTAATGAGAAACTGGGGCCAAAGGCAAGACCACGGTGTTAAAGTTTCAGCCTCACAAGCACAAAGCTCTGCTGGTCAAACCCCAGCATGGCAAATAATATTAACAATCATTTTTTAGTTAAAATTACTTATTACAAAAATAATTTTAAAAAATTAAGTAAATCTTAAAACGAGAAACTGAACCATGTTGATTGCTAGATAGGGAAATTGAGTGGCTGAAGGTGCTAAAGATCAACGTTTTATACCAGGCACAGGTGACTCTCATTTGTAATCCTATCTACTCACTCCACTGAGATCTGAAGATTGTGGCTCAAAGCTAGCCTGTATAGGAAAGTCCATGGGACTTTTTCCAGTTATGTAGCAAAATGCCAGAAGTAGAGCTGTATCTCAAGTGGTAAAGTACTAGCCTTGAGTGAAAAAACTTAAGTAACAACTCCCAGTTCCTGAGTTCAAGCCTCAATACTGTGCGCACGCGCGCGCACACATATACACACACACACAATCAACTTTTCATTGTATACTACTTTAAATTTACACCATGTAATATATGTTACTAACCCTCTTAGGAATAGAGACATTTAAATACCTAGCCCCTTCAACAGTGTGATATAATGACCACCAGCCACTTTTTCCTGAGTGTCCATAATGTGTGTGTGTGCACACGCGCACACGCACACACGTGTGCTCGCGTGTGTGTTGCTTTGTTAGTGATGCTAGGGATCAACTCAGGCTCTTAGGTATACTGGACAAGTACTTGCCACTGAGCCATATCATCAACCCCTTAATGTTACTCCAATCATGGAATAAGGAAGTTTGCTTCAGTTGGGGTATTTCAGACATAGGCTAATGGGAGAGATCTTTAAGCAGAAGACTCTTGCTGTGTCTATCTCTAGACTCACCTGGTCATTAAACTTGTCCAAAGGGAAATTATTCGCCTTGTTTCGGGTCTTCTTACAATTTCTGTTATCCCAGTGACCCGGGAATCACACAGCTTTCAGGAGGAACTTAAGTTTGAGCCTTCAGTCTAAAGTAATCCTCTGCTCTTTTGGGCTGAACAGTTTCCTTATTTCAAACCCCAACTTTAGAGTTACAGTTATATACCCAAGGTAATGAGTACTTCTTGTTGAACATTGTTACCCCCTCCCTCATTTTTCTCCCACTTTCCCTCCCCCCCTCAAGGTTTTTTGTTGTAGAGTTAAGGTGACAATCTTTCAACGGAATCAGTACCATATGGAAAATCCCAAGTTAGCTTTTGAATAAGCTCACAATAAAGAATTCAGAGCAGAGGAGATGCTTAGCAATGCTGTGGTAACCCATACTTTGGTGTTCAACAATCATCCCCAGTTAGAATTGCAACTCTCCTAGTCAGAAGCTACAAAGACCTGTTCAAGTCTTACGCCCTTGTGTGGCCCCATGTGCTCATCCATAAACAACACTAGTAAGGCTGGCATACATGAGGTCCATGTACAGCGTCTGTGGCACATGGATGCTAAATAGTCCCAGAGGAGGGTAAAGCCCAACATCTGTAGTAGCCACACCAAACTTTGTATGGAGAAAGGCTGAGCCCAGAGGCCTAGCTCATGCCTCGGACCTCCAGGGCCTCTCCTCAGACTAATCAGCCACCACCCTCAGGGAAATGATTAATAGACTGCTTGTACAGTCCCTGGTATTATTAGACAGGGAGTGTACAGAGCCATTCTGGAGTAGACCAGTGTTATTTACCCTTGCAGACTGGAAGGGAAGAGGGAGACAAGCACCCACAACTGCATGTTTGCTTTAGTAGCTCAAGGGCATTGAAATTTAGGAGGCTATCCAAAAAAGAAATGAGAACCATGTGTATAATCAGCTCTCTATTTTTTATTTAAATTGATAAAAGGTCAATATTATTTTATCAGATCACAGTTTTTCCAAAAGCATAAAGAAGTAAAATTTTAGAAATAGCCTTGTTAAATACATGTCTAAAATAGCCCAATCAATTTTTTTTTTTACTATTCTTACTTTTTTTTTCTATTTTTTCCTACCCTTTGAAAAAAACCCTGCAAGTGGAGGTGTGGCTCAAGTGGTAGAGTGCCAGCTTTGAGGAGGGAAGAAAGCCAAGTAAGAGCTCAAGGTTCTAAGTGCAAGCCCCAGTACTGACATTAAATAAGTAAATGATCTTTTTTTTTCAATTAAACCACACATATTTCTAATTTGAACTCTTGAACTCTGACATTTGTCACCCACAGTTAATGCAAGTTTACAGAATCACAGCTTTACAGAACTCAGCACACGGCTTTGCAGTTTTTTTTAAATGCAGGTTTTCTTGTGCTTTCACAGATTCAGAGAAATTGTAGCCGTATCAGGCAAAAAAGAAAGAAATATACAGGTGTGTGTGTGTGTGTGTGCGCACGCACTCAAGTGTGCATGTGTACATGTGTGCATATACGGACACATGCACACCCACACCTGCTCCAGTCCTGGGCTTGAATTCAAGGCCTGGACACTGTCTCTTAGATTATTCTTGTCAAGACTGGCCCTCTACCATTCAACAACACCTCCACTACCAGCTTTTTTGCTGGTTAGTTGGAGATCATTATCTCCGATAGTGGCTTTCCTTCATCTGTTGTGCTGAGGTCTCAGCCTTCTGGGTAGCAAGGATTACAGGTGTGAGCCACCAGTGTGCTACAGGGATATTTTTTTCATTCAGAAAGGTTGAGACACTAAACCCAGACGATTAGCAGTGAATCTGGCATTTCTTGAGACTCTGAACAGTAACTTTCCTTTATGTCTGGTACCTCTTGAGTACCAGAAAGGACTTAATCAATTTAGGATTCAGACCACCTTTATTGAATAAAATCTCTATGAGGTCTTCTCCTTCCTTTAAATTTGATTGAAGGAAAATATCCTGTTTGCCTTTTGTAATGGTTCTGAGAGTTAAAAAAAAAGTTTATACTGAACACCATGTCCAGTAAAAATCACACATGACTTGTGTTCAGTATGTGGCTTTCCCCAGCCCAGAGAAGAGACTGTACTCGGGTGCCACACTTCGCAGATAGCATCATTACCTAGGCTGTTTCCAGAGCCTGCCTTGGTTTCTCCCTGTTCCAAATGGCCCTTGATGAGACCAAGTCAATGTGTTAGAATGGCCTTAAGCTGCAACCCAACACAGTTTGGTCTTTCCTCTGAAGCAGTGTAAATTCTCCCTGGGTCTCAAATTTCATAAGGCAGAGTTAAGCAAAAGATCTTTTAAAAAAAAAAAAGTCTACTGGTACAGAATCTGAAATGTAATTGATCTAGAATCAAGAGGCCTTTCTGGGTCCCAGAAACTACCTGTCTAATTGCTATAATAAATAATGTTTCCACACTTGCATTCTGATAAAAATCAAAGTACTGTAAAGGTATTTAGAATCCAGGTGGGTTTTTTGGCTATACACCTCTAATTTTGTTGCTTCTCTTCTCCAGAATTTCTAAAGGAATGGCTTCCTTTTTATAAATAAAATGTTTTAGAGGATACTCTTCTTTTTATCTTGTTGGTATTATTTTTGCAAGAAATGTCTCACTTTTATCCTTACTTCATGTAGTCTTCATGCTGAGACTGTAGACTAAGGTAAAATTTAATTTCAATCATTCTGGAGTTCATTAACTCTCAGGGTTCTTAACAAAACCGACCCGCCCCCCCCCCCCCCCCCCATTGGCAAGACTGTTGTGTTCTTGGTCCTTAGTTCACTGTGGCAACCAGGAGGCCCGTCCTCATCAAAGCCTGCAGGATCCCTGCCAGTCCCACTGCTTCATGCCAGGCTAAGATCTTTTATACGTGCCATCTGCCCCAGAGGCATCAACCTAGACCCACTGCATGCAGGATCTTGTGCTTCTGTTTGCCACAGGTGCGGAATGAAGG
Organism: Dipodomys ordii; assembly: GCF_000151885.1. NCBI lineage: Eukaryota > Metazoa > Chordata > Mammalia > Rodentia > Heteromyidae > Dipodomys > Dipodomys ordii. The sequence goes on along the minus strand of NW_012267277.1, from coordinate 2,373,634 downwards.
AGGCTGGAGAGAGCAGATCCCAGATCCTGCCTGGGGAAATAGATCTCCATCTCCACTCAAGAGCTCTTTCCTGCTCCCAGCAGCCCTCCCAGGTCACCTAGTGGGGTCCATTTGACATAACTGTTCTGTACCCTTCAGTTCCATTAAATATGAGCCTGTGCCTTCTGGTAGCTTGTTGATAAATAACACCCCAAAGAACCCCCAAGGCAAGGCGTTGCAAAGTTTGAAGGAGGGAAAAATAATGCAAACAAACTCACTTGAATATTTTCTGATAGTCTCGCCAAAATATGTAATGATTTTGTTGTATGAATGCCGATTGTCTGGAGAGATCCTTAGTAAGCTGAATGGCAGGTGTCTCTAAGACAGACTGGAAAAGCCGAGTGAAACGCAGCATCTTTGTGTGGTCTAGAGCTCTCTGTGGTTGCCTCAGTCCTTTATATTGGGGTATCCTATTTTGATGATACAGTTCTAGAATTATTAATGTGAAGATCTGTGCATGTTTGTGTGTTGTTGTTTTTGCAGAGCTGAGGACTGAACTCAGTGCCTTGCATTTGCTAAGCCAGTGCACCTCCGCTGAGCTAAAACCCCACCCCTACTTCACATGTTCTTAATTCACCAACCATGACATACTTTCTTCACCAAAGCTTACCTACCATAGATAGTGTCCTAATAACTTACAATGGTAAATTCAGAGGAGTTAATCTTTCCAAGATTACATGATGGCAGGATTTGAACCCACAGCTGTCTTAAACTTGAGTCTGTGACTAGTTCTTTCCTTATGCTGTTTTTATCTTTCAGAGCCTGTTCATTCAACTGGTTATTTCCTTTCATTGCCTAAGTAATGAGGCCTAACAATTCCCTTCACTGGGCAACACATCTATGTCAGTCCTCTGGTGCCAGTGTGCCAAAATTATGTTTGAAAATACACCATAAAAATGTCAATAGGAATGACACAGGACTCACCTCAGGTTCACACACAGCAGCATGTCAAAGGTTAACAGTGAAACCCATGCAGGAGATTTAACATGAAATATTCAGTAAAACCAGTTTGTGTGTGTGTGTGTGTGTGTGTGTGTGTGTGTTAGTATTGGGGCTTGAATTGAGGACCTTACACTCTTCTTTGAGTTTTTAACTCAAGGCTGACACTGTACTATTTGAGCCATATCTCCACCACCTGCATTTTGGTGTTTGACTGGGGATTGGCTTTGGATGCACATCCTCAGATCTCACCTGCTCAGATGCCAGGATTACAGCTGTGATCCAACGAAGCCAGTTCTGAAAGAGTAAAATACTAATCTTAGGAAAGTTACCCCTTAATTACCCTTCTAATATGTCACTGCATGTCTCATTTATCTTTTTTTTTGTGAAAATACAGTACAGAGGGGTTACAATTACATGGGCAAGATAATGAGTACATTTCTTATCAAGCATTATAACCTCCTCCTTTGTTTCCCCTTCCCATCCTCCCCCCCCAACCCAATCCAATCCTCCTCCCCCTCCCACCACCACCAAAGTTGTAAAGTTCGTTTCGACATAACGACTTGTACATCTCATTGTTGCAATGGGTCCAGATAAGTTGATGTTAGGGAAATGAACCCCAAGATAAGTATTCAATTTTTTTTTCTTCCATGCAATTGTTTCTAACACATTTATAAGATTATTTCTTTGTTGCTTTGTATGTCCCTCCCCCACAGTATAACCCCTGCTTTCACTGTATTTGATGTCAGTATAATTTGTGGAGGGGAAGGAAAAAAACAAATCATCTCATTTATCTTTTTATGAGCTGAAATAAACATTGGCTAATACCAAAGTGTGGGTGTCTGCCCATGGCTTGGTTGGTTGCTTATGAAAGCATTTGTGGTTATAGAGAATTCATAGGAGTTATATTGTCATTGTCGCTGTTTTACAGGATGCTATAGTTATCCATGAAGTCTATGAAGAAGGAGCTGCAGCCAGAGATGGAAGGCTATGGGCTGGAGACCAGATATTAGAGGTATGTAGTTTTAAATTTTATTTCATCTAGTAACCACAGTTGCTTTGCCAACCCTGGTCCACAAGGCTAATTCATATGTCTTCCATTTAGCTGCACCTGCACTGATTTCTCTTATTTAACAATCTTCTCTGTGTGTGTGTGTGTGTGTGTGTGCGTGTATACACATGCATGTGCACGCACGAATGCATTGAGCAACTCACTGATATATTATCAACCTCATCTATGAGAACTTTTGTTTTCCCCAATACTGGAACTTGAACTCAGGGCCTTGCATTCTTGCTTAGCTTCTTCACTCAAAGTTGGTGCTCTATACTTCCAGTCCCAAGAGCTTTTTTAATTCAAAGAAAAAGTACAAATTCAAAGAAAAAAGTACAATACTGCAACTGGATCTTTTTTTGGCTTCTCCAGTATACCTTACTGAATTCCCTCCTAAAAACACATGCATACATAGCCAGGCATGATGGTATACACCTGTAATCCAACCACTCAGAAGGCTGAGTCAGGGAGATTTCAAGTTAAAGGCCATTTTGGGCTAAATAATAAGACCTTGTTTTTAGAAAATACAGATACCTATACATAAACATATACACTTGATATCTTACAAGACTTTACTGCATGTTAAGTATTTTCTAAATCCTAACCTTTATGTCAGAGGAAAGTCTGCATCCTGCCACCAGAATTTTGATGTTTATGATGTTGATGAATGTATGGATGAATTTAGTTGGTGTATGTTGATTAACCCCAGAAGTGCGCTGAGTGCTGGTAGCTTAATCCTAGCTACTCAGGAGGCTGAGATCTGAGGATTACAGTTCAAAGCCAGCCTGGTCAAGAAAGTCCATAAGACTCTTATTTCCAATCAACTACCAAAAGAGCTGCAAATGGAGCTTTGGCTCTAGTGGTAGAGAGAGCTTTGAACAAAAAGAAAAGCTCAGGGACAGTGCCTAGGCCCTGAGTTCAAGCCCCAGGACCAAGACAAAACAAAAACAAAACAACACTGGAATACTTACCTGGACTTATAGGTTGCAGAGATTCTCATTTAGCTAAGTCATTACCAAGTGTAGAGACAGGAATGGACACAGGAAGATACAGATGGATGCAGGAGACAGGAAGCTAATCAGTGCTAGACATCTACTAGGAGAAACTAAAGGGCTTTTTCAGTGGTATGAAGCCTTTCAGCAACATTTGCTTCTTCCATTGGATACATTTAATGGAAGAGTTTGATTTTATGGTGGGCATGTACGTTTTGTTTTGTTTTGTTTTTTGCCTTTCAGATTGAATATAGCCCATTTTGGATGATGTCAGAGAATTTTATTCTTCCCCTTGGTTCATTTTGTTCTCCCATGATGAAAACAGAGATTTAATTAGGGGCCGCAAACATAAGCAAAAAGACATTAAAAGGAGAGGCCACACAGGTTGCACATTTGCAGGTCATGTCCTAAGGTTTCTGTGCAGGCCTTTGGTGTGTTTGGTCAGTGGACAGAAGTGCTCCCCAGCACATTCACTGAGGTACAGGGGTGAAGGTTGAGAAATAAGCAAAGCCCCTTTGGGAATGGTGGTATGGTTTGTAGTGGTTAGCAGTTTGGGGGAATGTTTGGATTTTGTTTTATCCTTCCTAGGTTTTCTTATTACTGTTATCATAATTGGTCTCTGAAGATAAATAAGTTAAATATTTTTAAAATAGGATAAATGCAGCCAAGCATCAATGGCTCATTTCTGTAATCCCAGCTACTCAGTAGGCTGAGATCTGAGGATCATGGTTCAAAACCAGCCCAGGCAGAAAAGACCACCAAGACTTCATCTCCAATTAACCAGCAAAATGTCTGGACTGAAGGCATAGCTCAAGTGACAGAGTACCAGCCAAGCAAAAAATAACCTGAATGATGAAAATGCAAGGCCCTGAGTTCAGGCCCCTGGCCTTACCCCCACCGCCACGCTCCCCAAATAGTGCAGATGCAAATATGCCTTGGTTCTTATATAAATTGTTAAGTCCATAAATTATCCTGAATGGTCACTTGAAATCAAAGGGCTTCAATGTATAAAGGCAGATGTCAAAACCTACTAAACTGTATATTTGAAATATATATGGCTTATTTTATGCCAATTATACTGCAGTAAAATAAATAAACAAACTGGGGCTGGGAGCTCAATCCTATAATCCCCTAAGTAGAAGACTGAGATCTAAGGATCACAGTTTGAGGCCAGCTGGGGCAGGAAAGTCCATGAAATTCCTATTCCAATTAATCACCAAAAAGCCAGAAGTGGAGCTATGGCTCAAGTGGTAGAGTACCAGCCTTGTGCAAAAAAGCTAAGTGACAGCAGCCAAGCTCTGAGTTCACATACCAGTATCTGCACACATCTAGTGGAAGGCTCACCCCTCTACCCTGGCTGCTGTCTTCTGTGAGTATGTTCCCAAACAGGTGAACCCTAGGTAAAGGCTAGCATGGGGAGGCTTGCTCATGCTTCATGGAAGGAGCATTAGAAAGCTGAGGTCAGCCGTTTCCTGGTATGCCACAGAATGCCCTTTTCCAGACTGAGTGGATGGTTTGTATTTCTCAAAGATGGCTAGTCCAAGCTCTTCTCTTACACAGGAGAGTGTGTGTCATCTACCGCTTAAGAAACATCTTGCCGGTTCCTTGAGTCATGTGCTTTTAGCTAAGTAAGGTGCTATGGTCACTTCACCTGGATGTGCTCTAGTTCATCAGCCTGTGGCCTGAACTGATGTCAGACTAAGCTCAGCAAACAATGGCTTGTCTGCCTTCCAAGAATCCTCTGCATTCTCCTAGCTCATGGTTTCATCGTGCCTTGTGTTAAAAATGGGAGCAAGCCAGGTCCTGTCCAGAGAGTCAGATAGTGGATCATGTCAAGAATTAAGACTATGGTGAATATACACAATGTCTTCCTTCTCACTGTCGGCTTTCCACCTGATCTTACCACTCCCGCCACCCTTACTGCCTTCTATGTGGGTGTCAATGCAAGCATTGTAGACCTAGTTTTATTCTCTTCTCCTAAAGCAGTGGTTTGCCCACTTCCCCCAAGCCCATCATGGGAGCCCTGCATCCCCCCCTCTTGTTCTGTAACCAGTGTTCTAGAGAACACACGTAGTGTTTCTGTACAGAAGTACTTGAGAGCTACCCTGCCCCGGGTTCTAGCGGCCCCCGCCCCCCGCAATCCCACGTTCCTCAGGATCTGTGCACGCAGTGATGCCCCCCACAGCAAAGGGGCCGTCGGAAATGGACCCGAAACTGCCTGCTTCTGAGCTGACGCCTTCCTGCTGGAGTGTAGCAGAAATACTAGAGTTTAATGACACTGCTTTTAATTAAAAGTTTTTAATTAAGGCCTTTCAGAAGATATTTCAAGGCTTAGAAAATTCACCTTCCTTCCATGGAGAAACCTTTGTGTTTTTAATTGAATAACAGTAGTGGTCTCCTGTGCCACCTATTGGAGCACAAGGGAATAATCAGCTCAGAACGCATTTTCTAGAAACTTGGTTTCCCTCTTTGTTCTCTAGTTTTCCTGCAGAGAGGAGGTAGCCCTGGATGGTGCCATTACCCCAAACCCTTGCTGGCTTGCACCCGTAATCCTCCTAGCTACCCAGGAGGCCCAGATCTGAGGATCACAGTTTGAAGCTAGTCCAGCCAGGAAAGTCTGTGAGACTCTTATCTCCAATTAACTACAAAACAAAAACAAAAGTCAGAAGTGGAATTGTGACTAAAGTAGTAGAACACTAGCCTTGATCATAAAAGCTCAAGAACAGAGCATAAGCCCTGAGTTCAAGCCCCAGGACTGGCACCAAAAACAAAAGTAAAGTACATTATGAGGTTTCATGTTCTGGGCCTAAGAATGTAAAGAGTATCTGGGTTCAAAGCCTGGTCCCTCCATCTGCTGCCTGTGACCCTGGCCATTTCCTTAGCCTCCATGTGACTTAGTCTCCCCATCTATCAATAGTAATGATAGCAGTGTCTACTTCAGGGATTTTGTCTAAAGATTAAATGAGTAAATATCCATAAATGACAAATCAATAGTAACAAAAGCAGTGTGATACTGGCAGAAAAACATACATGTAGATCAATGGAATAGAGACCACAGAAATAACCCACACGGCCACAGCTCCGTCAACAAAAGGGCCTAAAACTTACACTGGAGAAAAGAAAGCCTCTTCAAGAAGGAGTGCTGGAGCCAGGTGCTGGCGGCTCCCTCCTGGAATCCTAGCTCAGGCGGCTACGTCTGAGGATCCAGGGCAGGAAAAGTCTGGGAAACTTTCATCTGCAGTTAACCACCAAGAAACCAGAAGTGGAACTATGGCTCTAGTAGTAGAGAACCAGCCTTGAGTGAAAAAGCTAAGGGACAGTGCTTAGACCTTAAGTTCAAGGCCTAGTACCACCACGTAAACAAAGGGGGAAAAAGGAAGAAAAGAAATTGTGTTAGGAATTAGAGATCTACATGTAAGAAGACAAACTCCTACACTGTATAAAATCAATTCATAATGGACCAAAAATCTTAGTTTAAAATCTGAATGTGTGAAACTACTAGAGGAAACACTCCAAACATTTCTTGTAAGTAGGAAATTATTTTCTGAATAGGACTCCAAGAACTCAGGAATTGACAAATGGGATTGCATCAAATTAAAAAGCTTCTTCACACCAAAGGAAATGATTACTTGGGCAAAGAGCCTATAGAATGGGAGAGAGTCTTTGCAGCTGTTCATCCAAAAGAGGATTAATATTTAGAATATATAAAGAACTCAAAAAATAAGACAAAGAACAAGTAATCCAATAAATAAGTGGGCAAGTGAACAGATAGGCAGATAGAAAAAGTCCAAATGGCCAAGAAAGCCATTTGGAAATACAGATCAAAACTACATTGAGATTCTGTTTCACCTCAATCAGAATGACAGTTGTCATAGTTTTTTTTTTAAAGCTAGCCAAGATGAGGAGGAGCTGCCACCATTAGTGATCATGGAAATTAATGCAGCCACTCTAGAAATCTGTATGATGGGTATTCAGAATACTAAAAGTAAAACCATATGATCCTACTACACCAGTCCTGGATACTACAGCAGAACCCAAAGGATACACTAGAGATACCTGTACAGATATGTTTAATGCAGCACTGTTCACAATGGCCAAGTTTTGGAATCAACCAAGGCTCATCAGCATGCGGCTCATATAGAGAAACTGTGATGTACACACAATGGAGTTCTATTTAGCACGAAGAAGAATGACACCATCGGGGTAGGTTGCCGGCCTGTTGTAGGAAAATGGATGGAATTGAGATTGTTGTGTTAGTGAACTATGCCAGACTCAGAGATCAGGTATACATTATTTATATGTACATATGAAAATGTCACAATAACACCTATTATTTTGTACAATTAGTATTTTCTTCTTTTTTCTTTGGTCGGTCATGGGGTCTGAACTCTGGGTCTGGGCACTGTCCCTCAGCTCTTAGCTCAAGGCTAGCACTCTACCACTTGAACCACAGCGCCACTTCCGGCTTTTTTCTTTTTGCTTATGTGGTGCTGAGGAATCAAACTCATGCATGCAAGGCAAGCACTCTACCACTGAGACACCTTCCCAGCGCCAATTAGTATTTTCTAATAAAAAAAGCTTTTTTTGTTCTTTTTAATGTAAAGGTGATATACAGAGAGGGGTTAGAGTTACATAAGTCATGTAATGAGTACCTTTAAATTTTCTTTAAAAAAATACAAAGGGTTTCACAGAGGTACTTCAGAAATATTTAAGTAAAAGATAAAAGTCAGGTGTAGTGGCTCATGCCTGTAATCCCGCTTATATGAGAGATGGAGATCAGGAGGATCATGATTCAGGGTGGCCTGGGGTATAAAGATGAGACCTTACCTCAAAAATAATCAAAGTAAAAAAGGATAAGTTTGTGAGATCAAGCCCCAAGACTGACATATACATACGTGCGCACGTGTGCCTGTATGTGTGTGTGTGCATGTGCGCACGCACACATGCGTACACACACACACACACACACACACATAAAGAGGACAAGAGGTGTAGCTCAGGGATAGAGTGCCTGCCTGCTTAGGAAATACAAGTCCCTGAGTTCAGACTCCATTACAGCCAATAAATAAACAAGTAGGTTTGCTATGATCTCCATGTAACTGAGGCTCAGGAGTGTTGCAGGGCAGTCCTGTGGCAGTTCTTAGTGCTTTTGCTATATCTATTGTGGGAGATCCTTGCTATGCTTATTACTTAGATCCAGATTCAAGGGGGAGAGCACCATCTTTGACATTTCCATTCTGAAGTGGTTGTGATGTGAGCTTTAAGAGTGAGGATGTCAGCCAGGACTAGGGGCTCACACCTGTAATCCTAACTACTCGGGATGCTGAGACCTAGACAATCATTGCTGAGGATCTGGATGATAAAAGTGTGTCAAGACTTAATATTCAATTAACCAGAAAAATACCAGACTGGAGGTGTGGCTCAAGTGCTAGAGCAACCAAGCAAGCAATCAAAAAAACCAAACAAGCCCAAGTTATGAGTTCAAACTCCAGTATGGAGGTGGGGGGGGGGTGGAATCTAATAAGCAAAGTGGTTTTAAATATATTGATGGACATCATCTTTTGTTTCCCTTTAACCTCAATTAAATAAATTAGTTTTCTCCCTCTTTCTCTCCTTCACGGACTCTATGGAAAGTCCACAGCTGTGTCGATTGCTCTAACCCACAGTCCACATTTACATGAGCTTGGGATATGTAGGGGCCTTCTCCTTACTATTTGAAGCCACTCATACAACTGTGTGCTTGGGGCATGATGGGAAATGTCAAGAGGATTCTCCCTGGTTGGATCAAAGCAGCCACCCCCGGTGGGTATCCCTGTTACAGGTGAATGGGGTTGACCTGCGGTGCTCCAGCCACGAGGAGGCCATCACTGCCCTGAGACAGACTCCGCAGAAGGTGCAGCTGGTGGTTTTCAGGGATGAGGCCCACTACCGGGACGAGGAGAACTTGGATATCTTCCATGTGGATCTGCAGAAGAAGACTGGCCGAGGACTAGGCCTGAGCATCGTTGGGAAACGGTAAGGCATGCTTCAACTCAGGATCCGCTTTCTCTATGGTGAACTCATGCACACTAGAGCTAAAGATAAAGCCTGTTGAACACTAATGCTGGGATTTCTACAACTAAGATGTGTGACAGATGATTCTATTTCTGAACCATACTTTTATAATACTCATCAAATCAAGATAGCATGGGATCACCATGCACAACTGTAATCCTAGCTATTTGGCTGGGTGCTCGGGGTAAGGGGGCCTTTTCTAGCAGCAGAATCATTTTGAGTGTGTGAGTTTGAGACCAGCCTGGGCTACATCATGAGCCCTGTCTCAAAAAAATTAAGACATAATCACAAGTTCTGTCAACCCAGAATATTATGTTTCCTTCTGAAGTACAAACAGCTAGCAAGATTTTGCTCCATTTGAAATATCTAGATCTAAGGCTGGCAGAGGCTAATGAAGATAATCATATCCAAGAAAGAACTAATATCAAGGCACCATTAATCCCAGCTACTCAGGAGGCTAAGATCTGAGGATCACCATTCAAAGCCAGTCCCAGCAAGAAAAATCTGTAAGACATTATTTACAATCAGCCACAAAAGCCAGAAATGGAGCTGTGGCTCAAGTAGTAGAGCACTAGCCTTAAGCAAAAGAGCTCAGGCACAGTGCCCAGGCTTGAGGTCAATCCCAGTACCAGCACAAAAGAAAAAAGAAAGAAAAAAAGAGAGGGGGGGAGAGAAGGAAGGAAGGAAGGAAAGGGAAGAAGGAAGGAAGGAAAGGAAGGAAGGGAAAAAAGGTGGAGTAAAGGAATGTGGTTTAGTTTATGTACTATGTGTGGTGGACTATGCTCATGTAGAAACAGAAAATCAGGTAGCAGGTGGCCTCAAGGGGCTGAGGACATGAGAACTGAGGTAAGAAGGCAGCTTTCAAAGTGTGCAGTTTTATCCCCTTGAAATTCATGAAAGGCATTCAATTAAGACTTAAAAAATAATCAAGGCAAGAAAGAATGGAGAGGTAAATTTCATAGGGCCTTTGGTAAGTTTCAGGATTTCATGCAGAGAGTGAGTGATCTCAGGTTTTAATTTAGAAAAACTTGGCTGTGCCAATCCCTGACTGCTTTATGGTTTTCTCAGGACCGGAAGTGGAGTGTTTATTTCTGACATTGTGAAAGGCGGGGCTGCAGACCTGGATGGGAGGCTGATTCGGGGAGATCAGATCCTGTCGGTGAATGGGGAGAACATGAGAAATGCCTCACAGGAGACGGTGGCCACTGTCCTCAAGGTGAGACCCCACAGCTGCTCCCACCCCAAACCCACACAGCACTACCCAAACCCACCTGGATTGTCAAATGTGGTGCATACAGGCCTCTCTCTAGTCTTGAAATCCAATCTTTGATAATTTCAAATGACCAGAAATTGCTTTAAAAGAAGGCTCCATTATCTTGAAAAAATGTAAAGAACCAGCTTTGAGCTTTCCAAGCTAGGTTTTCATGCTTGTGAGAATCCCATCTCTCCACAATTGTCTTCTAAATGCACCATGCACCTCGTACAGTGGCCAAAGTGGAGCCTGGAGCTCTCCCTCCTGCTGTAGACCCTGTCAGGAGCCATGTGGTGGGAGATTCCTCCAATCCAGTCTCCCCTTTCTTGTAAGGCAAGCATTAAGGATTATCTGGACCAAGTTCTCCATTTTGCAAATGGAAATTGAAAAGCAGTATGATCCACCGGAAGTCCCAAAGCTGTGCTAGAACTTTCAGTGCCTGACAGTGGCATTCAGTGACCTTGGAAAGATGCTGAGGATCGAGAGTGCCTTCCAAGGGGTCTGCCACGTGGACCCATAGATAAGTGTGGAGCTTGTGCAAAGACAGGGGAATTGCATTGGGAATTTCTGATTTCTTAGCCAGCACTCATGGCTCACACCTGTAATCCTAGTTACTCAGGAGGCTGAGATCTGAGGTTTACAGTTTGAAGCCAGATCAGGCAGAAAAGTTCCATGAGACTCTTATCTCTAATTTACCAGCAAAAAGCCAGAAATGAAGCTGTGGCTCAAGTGGGAGTGTTAGCCTTCAGCAAAATTGCCAGCTAAAAGCAAGAGTCCCAGAATTCAAGTACCAGCACTGCACACAAAAAACTTTGATTTCTTGCTATAGTCAGCTATCACCACTAAACAGAGGACCTGTATTTGTAAATTATCTCTGTGTTTGACTTCTGTCTTCAGCTTTTTTCTTACTTTCTTAATCATATCACTCTTTGTAAATGGTTTCATCAAAAGCGAAGAAGAAGAGGAGCAAGGTGATGTTAGACATTTTTTTTTTTAAGTCCTGAGATACATACTGTTGTGCTTCTACATTTGTGGGGCATGGGGTTTTTTGTTTTGTTTTGTTTTGTTTTGCCAGTCCTGGGGCTTGAACTCAGGGCCTGGGTGCTGTCCCTGAGCTTTTCTTTTTTTGCTCACGGCTAGCACGCTACCACTTGAGCCACTTACAGCTTCTTTGGTAATTTATTGGCGATAAGGGTTTCGCAAACTTTTCTGCCTGGGCTGGCTTAGAATCATGATCCTCAGATCTCAGCCTCCTGAATAGGATTACAGGTGTGAGCCATGGGCACCCAACAAGTTTGTGTTATTGTGTTTGATGTTTGGATGACGGAAACCACCATGGCATCCTGCAGAGACAAGGAGAGGTTCTTCCTTGGTATCTTAGAGCCTGCCTATAAGTGCATTTCCTCTCTGTTCTCTTTTCTTTTCTTTTTCTTTGTGCCAGTACTGAGGTTTGAACTCAGGACCCACAAGGTTGCACTCTACCACTTGAATCACAGCTCCACTTCTGGCTTTTGCTGGGTATTTGAATATAAGAGCCTCACAGACTTTCCTGCCTAAGCTGGCTTCAAACTTGGATCCTCAGATCCTCGCCTCCTGAGTAGCTAGGATTACAGGCGTGAGCCACCAGTGCCCAGCTCACCTCTGTTCTTTTTGTCTTCCCAAGTGTGCCCAGGGGCTTGTGCAGCTGGAGATCGGGAGACTCCGAGCAGGTTCCTGGACCTCCTCAAGGAAGACATCGCAAAACAGTCAGGTGTTCATGGTTTCTCAGCTTTGCTCAATCACTCCCTCTGGGGGAGAAAGCACCTCATTTTACAAATGAAATTATGTCTTAATATGCAGCGTATTCACCCAACTGCAGTGTGTTTTCATGTGTTTGAAATTATAGTGAAGGGTGGAATGGAAATTCATTAATCCCTAGATTTTTCTAGGGCCACTTTTTTCCCCCTAGGGCCACTTTTCTCTCCTGCTATTTGTTCTGTATTGCCTATGCACATATGTACACAGCTGTGTTTGCTTTAAACAAAAAAGAAAGAAAGAAAAAGGGGACAACATCTGGTGGCAATTTGACCCTCATTAGCACGACATTGTTCTATTCATTCGATTAAATATTGCTGTAAAGTTAACTTGTGAATAGCCATTCACACGTGCTGAAGGCCCTAGTGATGCATGCCTAGCAGAAGGAAGTGGGTGGCTTTCTCCTATGGGAGAGAGGTCATGGGGGGGGGTGACATTCTGTGGAGTAGCAAACCTGTTATGTTTCTTTGCAAGGCTGGTGATGTAAGTGCTATTTTTCACTGTATTTCTTTCCATTATAATGGCTGACACAAACAAAATGGTAGACTATGTGTTTAACCCATGTGGCAAATATAGAAACTTGTGTGGGATGCCCAGGCCTTCTTGGTAGGTTATGGCAGGCCATTGTTTTGAGGTTAAAAAAATGTGACTTGAGACAAGGACGTACATTCTTCCCTAAGATCATGGGAGGAGTGCAGTCTGCTAAGGTCTTGATTTGAATCCAGAAAGACCCATGATAGACTTTGTGTGTGTGTGTGTGTGTGTGTGCACGCGCGCGTGCATGCATGCGTGCGCATGCACGTGTGCGTGTGCATGCACATGCATACTCCCTGGGAATTGAACTCAGGGCCCAGACCCTGTCCCTGAGCTCTTCACTAGTGGCCAGCATCCTATGACTTGAGCCACAGCTGCACTTCTAGCTATTTGGTGATTAATTGGAGATCAGACTCTCATGGATTTTCCTGTCTGGGTCGGCTTCAGACTATTATCCTCATAGCTCCTTGACAGACTTTTGACCTATAATTGTGACACTATAAATATATGCTTATTTTAAGCCATTGAGTATATGGTAACTTATTACAGCTTCAATAGGTGCTGGTGACTCATGCCTGTAATCGTATGAAGCTGAGATCTGAGGATTGCAGTTTAATCCAAGCCAGCCTGGTCAGGAAAGTCTATGAGACTCTTTATCTGCAGTTAATCAGCAAAACGCCAGAAGTAGAGCTGTGGGCTACAGAAGTAGTGACAGACAGGCTTGAGTGAAAAATCCAGGCAAGAGAACAAGGTCCTGAGTTCAAGCTCTAGTACTGGAGCAAACACACACACACATACCAGCTCAAACAGGGTTCTATTGAACTCTAGTCTCAAAGTATATATTATAGAGAAAGCAAAGGAAAGGTGTGCAGGTGAGACTTGGGTGGAACGGAAGGGAATGAGTTGGTCATTTCATTTTTCTTTCTTGACCTCTGCGGTTCCTGTTAGATTATGGTGGCTCCCACAACTGCCACGAACATAAGTACAAATTTGTCTGCAAGCAAGTGAGCACTGGGTCTTTGTTTCAGGGGCATCCACACAGCACTTGTCGGCCTTCCTTGGCTCCTGTCATCGCTGGCCTGCAAAGCCTGGTGGGCACTAAAAGAACTTCAGATCCCTCCCAGAAAACTCCAGGTATCACACCAAAAAGACTCAGAAAAACCATCTTCTTACCCAGATTTAATATTCCTGCTTTCAAAAATCAGTCTTGTCCTCTTCAATTAAACTGTTTTAAAGCCAGACATAGTGGCACATGCTTGAAATTCCAGCTAATCTGGAGGCTGGCTCATGAGGATTGCAATCTGGAGGTCAACCTGGGCAACCTAACAAGACACTTGTCTCAAAAATAAAAGTAAAAAAGGACTAGAGGCCAAGCACTGGTGACTCATGCCCATAGTCCTTATGACTCAGGAGGCTGAGATCTAGAGAATCATGGTTTGAACCTAGCCTAGACAGAAAAGACTGCAAGTCTCAACCTCCAAAATTACTATAAAAAAATCTGACTAGAAGCATGGCTTAAGTGGTAGAACACCAGCTGAGCAGTATGAGACCTTGAATTCTAACCCCATTGCTAGGGGGGAGCTGGGATATAGTTCTATAGTTCAGTGGTAGAGTGGAGTGCTTACATAGCTACACAAGACCTTGGATTCAATCCTCTAAGTCTTTTTTTTGTCTGTCATGGGGCTTGATTGACCTCTGGGCCTGGGCACTGCCCCTCAGCTCTTCAGCTCAAGGTTAGTGCTCTACCACTTGAGCCACAGCACCACTAACAGTTTTCTGGTGGTTAATTGGAGATAAGAGTCTCTTGGATGGAGATGGGTGACAATGTTGTCAGATACTTTGTACTCATATACTGTTTTGTAGAATGGGAACTTCTTTGCACAACTACTTAAAGATAATTTTTTTTTAAAAAAGAGTCTCTTGGATGGACTTTCCTGCCCTGGCTGGCTTTGAACCTCGATCCTTAGATCTCAGCCTCCTGAGTAGCTAGGATTACAGGCATGAGCCATCCACTCCTGGCACTCCCCTAAGTCCTTTGAAATGTGCCTTTAAGAATATATAGAATGGGAGCTGGGAAGGTGGCTCAGTGGTAGAGCACTTGCCTTGCATGCCAGAGGCCCTGGGTTCGATTCCTCAGCACCACATAAGCAAAAAGAAAAAAGCCAGAAGTGGCGCTGTGGCTCAAGTGGTAGAGCGCTAGCCTTGAGCTGAAGAGCTGGGGGACAGCGCCCAAGCCCAGAGTTCAGGCCCCACATCCGGACCCAAAAAAGAAAAAAAAAAGAGAATATATAGATCACCTCTGTACATCACCCTGACAATAAAAAAAAAAAGAATAAGAATATACAGATCACCATTGTGAAGATTAAAAGGTGTTTGTGAAATAAAAAAATTAAAAAACAAAAATATTTGCAAATGACATGTCTCAGAAGGGGTTAATCTGATAGAAATAGATATAGATGATATATAGATACATGAAACTCTACCAAAAAAAAAAAGGAATATACAAATCATCAAGTGCCATTGACTCATGCCTGTAATCCTAGCTGTCGGAGAGGCTTAAATCTGAGGATCACACTTCACAGCCAGCCCCAGCAAAAAAATTCCATGAGACTCTTATCGCCAATAAACTACCTCCCCAAAACAAGCCAAAAGTGGAGCTGTGGTTCAAGTGGTAAGAGTGCTAGCCTTGAGCAAAAAAGCATAGGGACTGGCGCGCATTCACAAATAAAGAATACACAGATAAAAGGATCAACAGAGAAGCAGAAAAATGGAGTGTGTCAGACAGGGCAGCAAGTTCCAGTGAGAACATTACTAAATGACAGGTGACTGGAGAGAAGTCAGGGGACACGGCAGAGACAGGGACTTAAGTCTTTCATTGGGTGAAGGGTTATCTTTGATTAGAACAGAAAAGTGCACAGTGAAACTCAAATGGCTCATCCTCCGAGCATTGAATCACTGCCTCAGGCAGCTCCTGCTACTGTCAGTCATCAGCTTCTGTCAGACCAAACAATCATGGCCTGTCTATCTCAATAGCAGAGCACTCCTGTGAAACAGAGGCATGGCCCTGAAGACTTGACTGCTGGGCTGACCTTGAAAAGGAATATAAGCCCTAGCGTGTCATGGTTTGAAGCCCATTTGCTTTTTTTCTCTTCTCCTGAAAGGCCTAAAAGTGATAACACACTCATAGGATGCTATGATACCCTAAATATATTAGCTCTGAATTTGAAAACAAATTAATGGCTTTACTTTGTTTTATAGGCACAAATATGGGCCCAAGGACTGTTGAGATAATCAGAGTAAGTTATTTTGCTATTTTTATTATGGCTTGTATTAGATTTGCGCAAAATGTGCATTGTTCCTCATACAACAAATGATCGGATTGTTAGTGGGTTCTTCCAAGCAACTAATTAAATATATAACAGAAATAGACTTAGAAAAATAGAGTAAAAGCCTGCCACTGGTGGCTCACACCTAGCTACTCAGGAGGCTGAGATCTAAGGATCATGGTTCAAAGCCAGCCCGTGAAACTCTTAACTCCAATTAACCACCAGAAAACCAGAAGTGGTGCTGTGGCTCAAGTGGTAGAGTACTAACCTTGAGCTGAAGAGCTCAGGGACAGTGCCCAGCCCTTGAATTCAAGCCTTATGACCAGCCAAAAAGAAAAATAGTGTAAAACACATAGATGACCACTGATTTGTGTGTGTGTGTGTGTGTGTGTGTGTGTGTGTTCACATCTTACAAAATAGCCAGACACTGGTAGCTCACACTAAGCCTAACTACTCAGGAGGTTGAAATCTGGAGGATCTTGGTTCAAGGCCAGTCCAGGTAGAAAAGTTTGCCAGACTCTACTCTTACCTCCAAAATAACTAGTAAAAAGCCAGCCTGGAGGCATGGTTCAGCTGGCAGAGTGCTAGCCGAGGAAGCATGAGGCCCTGCATTCAAACTCCAATACTAACCAAAAGAAAATGTTAAAAATGTATAAGACAAAAAAATGATGCCAGGCACCAATGGCTCATACCTGCAGTCACCTAATTACTTAGGAGTTTGATATCTGAGCATCAATCGTTTGAAGCTAGCCTGGGTAGGAAAATCCATGAGAGTGATCTTCACTTATCACCAAAATGCCAGAAATAGAACTGTAGCTCAAGTGTTAGAATGTTAGCCTTGAGCAAAAATGTTCAGAGATAGCACCCAGGCCCTGAGTTCAAGTCCCAATATCCGCACAAAAAATAAACGATAGATTGGACATAATCTTGTACCTCATTCTCTTTACTTGGCAGCCTGAACTTTTCACCACATCAATAAGTGGTTTGTTTTGTTTTGTTTTTGAGACTGTAGCATGATTTTTACTGGTTCCAGAATATTCTGTATGTGAATGGGGCTATGATTTTCTTAATCAGCTTCCTCTTCTTGAAGAATTTCTCAATTTCTATATTATATAACAAAACACCCTTATAGCTACAATTGCCCATATCATGGATAATCTCTCAGGATTAATTCCTTGAAATTCAACTGTGAGATCAAGCACCATGCTTGGGAATGAGGGTGGAGCTGAGAGGCCCAGCACTTGCCAAGCATACGTGAGGCCCCGGGCTCTGTCTCAGGACTTAAAAAAAGAAAAAGAAAACATGCTTATTATGAAAAGCTTTTGTACATGTTGCTAAATTGCCCTTTTGAAAAGATTGTGAAATAACATTCTAGTTCATGAATCTGTCACACCCTGATTTTCACCCTGTGTGAGTGGCATTCACCATATTAGAAAGTAGTTTTCGCTGGGTACCAGTGGCTCACACATGTAATTCTAGCTACTCAGGAGGCTGAGATCTGAGGATCCAGGTTCAAAGCCAGCCCGGTCAGGAAAAGTCCATGAGACTCTTATCTCCAATAAGCCACCAGAAAACCAGAAGTGGTGCTGTGGCTCAAGTGGTAGAGCACTAGCCTTGAGCTGAAGAGCTGAGGGATAGCACCCACGCCCAGAGTTCAAGCCCCACGACCACGACCAACAACAAAAAGTAGTTTTCTATTCGGATCACTTTGACTGTCAGTTGGGGGTTCAAAAAGTGATAAAAGCTTTATGACCCTGTTATAATCCTAGCCATCTCTGGATTCAGCCAGCTTTGTTTAAAGCTGCTTATATTTATTTCCTTGGTTGCATTCATTTGCTGGGGCTATCCTGACAAAATACCACAGGCCATGTGTCTTCAGCAACAGAAGTTTATTTTCTCATTGTTCTGGAGGGTTAAAGTCCCAGGCTAAGGGCCTAGCAGCTTTCATTTTTCCTGAGTGTGCTCTCTTCCCCTCTCCTGGCTTATAGACAGCCATCTTTTCACAGTAGCCTCACGTGGCCTTTTCTGTGTGTATTTCATTGTTCTAGAATCTTTCCTTGGGCCAGTCCTCCTTTTCGTTTAAAATCTGGTTTAGTCAGAGTAGTTAGGGCTTCAGCTTCAACCCTGAGCTCCAAATGGGACCAAACTTGGGTTTCAACACAGGAATTGTAAGGAGACATAATTTAGTTCTTCAGATTTTTTTAAAAATAATACTTGATAATGTCTCTAGTTATTTCAGACTATTCCTTTCATGGGCTTTAATAACACACCAGTTCATACCAACCCTGTTCTCCTGTATGTGGTCTCAGCAGAGGTTTTCTAGGTACTAAGACACATTTTTACCATTTTGCACACAATGACCATGTTTTCAAAAAGTGCAAATGAAGCCAGGTACCAGTAGCTCACACCTGGGGCTGGGGTCTGAGGATTACAGTTCAAAGCCAGCCCTAGTGGAAAAGAGTCCATGAGATGCTTATTTCCAATTAGCCAGCAAAAAGCCAGAAGTGAAGGTATGGTTCAAGTGGTAGAGCAGCCCTGAGTGAAAAAGCCAAACAAGAGCAGAAAGCTCTGAGTTCAATCCCCAATACCAATACAAAGAAAAGAAAAACTACCCTGGGCAATGTATCGTCCACTGTCATTTCCCCAGCTTGTCAGGCAATTGGTATCTGTATGTTGATAGGACTTCTCCATCATTGCCATCATGGAGACATGTTCCATGTGCGTATGCCAGCCGGCCAGACCGGGACTTGTTTGTTATTTTAGCAATTTTTAAAATATTAACCCCATGCTACCAACAGAACTAGAGCCAGGTCTCTTCACACACAGGGTTCAGCTTCAGGAATATTTTCAGTTGCTCTCACGATGGTGGATGCTCTCTAAGGTCCTTGGTTGGCTTTGAACTGTGATCCTTAAATCTCAGCCTCTTTAGTAGCTAAGATGATAGGTGTGAGCCACTAGTAGCTGGCCACTGGAGAGATTTTGTTCAACAGCAGCCTGGGAACAATCAGGGAACAAACATGCCAGCATCATATTTTCTCCCTCCCTCTCTCTTTTTTTTTTTTTAGGAGCTCAGTGATGCCCTTGGAATCAGTATTGCTGGAGGAAAAGGAAGTCCCTTAGGAGATATCCCTATATTTATTGCCATGATTCAGGCCAATGGAGTAGCTGCACGTAGCCAGAGGCTTAAAGTAAGTAAGAGGAGACTGGTTGAAAATCCCCACGTGGGGAGAGAACAAGGACCTTACAATATCCGGTACCTTGTTTGAAGGTAGATTTCCAAAAGCCATGGACGACCCATGCTAAGGGCAGAATGCCTAAGAGAAACTTTATACCTGAAATTCCTTAGCTCCCTAGACATATAAAAATGTTACTGTTTGTATCCAAGTTTCTCCATAAAAGAAGAAAATGCAACTCCTTTGCAAAAAAAAAAAAAACCCTTTATTACACTTTTTAGCACCTCATTCTGCCCAAAATTGGTTTTCAGCTCAGAGAGAATTAACCTCAGCATTTCCCCCTAACCAAAAAAAAAAAACAAAAACAAAAAAAAACACATTTTATGATTTTTTCCCCCTATTGCGCCTCAATTTTAACTAAGGTAGAGGAAAAACGGAGGAAATATTTGGCTTCCTCGTTGGAGCTTTATCGAACAGCTAATTTGTACACCTCATTATTCCTGGGGAATGGCTACATAAAACACCACTATTACCAACACACAAAAGTGACCTGCTATGCCTTTTTGTAATCAAATCTGACTCCCTTTCTTGCTTCCCTGATTGGTCTGTATGGGAGAAAAGCCATAAAAATTCCTCATGCTTCTGGAAGCAGGCACACACAGTAGACTCACAGCATCCTTGCAAAAGCTACAGTTGGGAAATTGAGCTTCACAAAGAAGTTGAAGCATTCTTCTCAAATTTAATTTTTCTTAATGATAGTGATTTTCACCCACTTTGTTCCTCCAGGTTGGAGATCGGATTGTCAGCATTAACGGGCAGTCTTTGGATGGACTGTCTCACGCCGATGTGGTTAATCTGTTGAAGAATGCCTACGGGCGCATTATCCTACAGGTACTGTGGTGTGCAGAGCCCAGCTGCAGCTGCGTGGGGTAGATAAGTGGCAGGAGGGAGAGATTGAGCAGTCTGGGCATCAGGCATCACTACCCAGCAGGGTGCTGGCTCATGTGAATTATGAAACCTGAAAGCAAGACATTATTATTTTTATTCAGAAATTCTTTAATGCCACCCAGACAGGCAGTGAGCATGATTATATGAAAGGATCAAAGGGGAGAAAAATTACTCTTTGCTTTGCATGATAAATCAAGAAGGTTTTTTTTTTTAAACTTTTCAGTGTTCCTTTTATAAATCCAAGTTTGTCAGGGGTAGAAAATAATTTCCTTTCTTAGGACTAAAGACTGTTTCTTCCTGTCCCTTTCAAGGAAGAAAACAATACAAAGTGCTTTTTGTCACTAGCATAAATGATTGCCTACCCTGAAACTCAATGCATCGTAGTCATCAATTATGGCAGACAATTATTGATCAGCTGTGGTCCCTCTTGTATTGTCCAGAGATACAGAGAGATAGACCAGGAAGAAAAGCAAAGGGTACTTTTTTTCCCCTCTCCAGCTTCTACCCTCCACGTGTCTCTGAGACTCTGCTGGGTATGAGTGGGTATCTTACTGGCAGTGCTTTTCAGTAATGAGTGGCTCCCCAAAATGAAGAGTTATAATCATACTGCTACAGGGGGGTAGTCTAAAATGGTTTATAGTAAAAAGAGTAACAGCCACAGTCAGCCACTCAGATAATTTTAGTTTTAGAATAAGAGGTCTATATTGAAATAGCCCTAATTTGGGAGACACAATTTACAGTGCTTAACATCCCAGTAGTCTAGATTCAGAGTGACAAAATTAGACATTTTAAAAAGGTAAGTGATAACCTGGAGGCATAGCTCAGATGATAGAGCACCTGTGTAGCAAGTTCAAGGCCCTGAGTTCAAAACCCAAGTACCATTAAAAACAAAAACAGGTGTGGCTTTCATTGTGTACCAGGGGAATCATAACACTGCCAGTGGTTTTACCAGAGTTTACCAAATCTTATTAACTGAGTCTCAAGTTTCTACTAGACACAAACCAAAACACTGTGTGGACAGGCCAGATTGTGCTTTCCTTCAACTCCTGGCCCCCAGTTTTTTGGAAACTCACATGCCTACTTACTTCACATTCTCCTCCCAATACCCACAAACTTTAGCTTTCTGTTTGCTAGGCTTGCCTGTCCTTCGAATTATGCTGGCCCCTAGAGGCTCTGGATGAAATTGCAACTCCAGTTCAGAGCAGCTGCATGCACAGAGGTCATGGCTTCAGAGAAAAGTAGGACTAGAAAGAGGCTTTCTCTTGTCGATATCTGATATTGCTGCTCCTTTCACAGCTGATATATTGGTTCAGCTCCATCTCTCCACAAAGAAATAAACAGACACGGGGCTGGGAAGGTGGCTTAGTGGTAGAGCGCTTGCCTTGCATGCATGAGGCCCTGGGTTCGATTCCTCAGCACCACATAAGCAAAAAGAAAAAAGCCAGAAGTGGCGCTGTGGCTCAAGTGGTAGAGCGCTAGCCTTGAGCTGAAGAGCTGAGGAACAGCGCCCAGGCCCAGAGTTCAGGCCCCATGACCGGACCCAAAAAAAAAAAAAAAAAGAAATAGACACAATTTGGGATGAGAGTTTAGCTCAGAAGTTGGGCTTACAGCATCCAGGCACTAGTGGCTCACACCTACAGTCCTACTCAGGCAGCTGAGGTCTAAGGATCATGGTTTGAAGCCAGCCCAGGCAGGAAAGTCTGTGAGACTCTCATCTCCAGTGAATCAGCAAAAATCTGGAAGTGGAACTGTGACTCAAGTAGTAGAGTGCTAGCCTTGAGTGAAAGAGCTGAGGGACAGCTTACTGTACTCATGTACAAAGTCCTCCATTGGATTCCCAAAATCAGCTTCCCAGAAAGATACAACTTCAAAGAATAACATTAATTGAAATTGAAAAGTATCTTAAATGAATGAGCTCATGCTCTCCTGTGCAGAATTAGCACTCCATTTCAACCAAATTGCCACTATTAACATGGGGTAGGGGAGCTTCTCATAATAAATAACAAATATGCTTTTGATTGGTTTCAAATAAAAAGTACTCAAGAAGAGTCAGTAATCAGTTCTGCCTCTAATCTGTTAGTCTTTATGTAATTTATTAAACAGGCTCTTGCAATCTAGTCCAAACTAGACTTGAATTCACCATCAGCTTTTTTAGCACTGAGATTTTAGGATTACATGTATGCCATCGGCCATCACACCTGGCTTACTGCTAACCTAATTTTAAATGAGTTCTTTATTTTTCCTATTTCTATATTTTCAAAAGAAAATTGTTGTGTGTGTGTGTGTGCGCGTGTGCGTGTGTGTGTGTGTGTGTGTGTGTGTGTGTGTGTGTGTGTGTGTGTGTGTGTGTGTACCAGAACCAGAGCTTGAAATCAGTGCCTAGCATTTTCACTATAGTTTGGCTTTCTTGCTCACAGCTGACATCCTACCACTTGAACCATGCGTCCAGTTCAGCATTTTTGGTTAACTGGAAATGAAATCTTACAGACTTCTGTGGGGGCTGATTTCTAACCCCACTTGTCCAGATCTCAGTCTCATATGTAGATAGGATTACAGGCAGGAGCCACTAGCACCTGGCTGAGAAAATATTTGAGTTTAAAATGTTCTCTTTCGTGAATCATATTACTTAGCATTTATATTTTTTTTCACTTGTGCTATAAGAAGATTAATGGAAGGGGGCCAGGTATAGCGATTCATGCCTATATTCCCAGCTTCTTCACATGTGAAGATAGGAGGACTGAAATCCTAGGCAAACAAACACACAAACAAAAATACACTGGCCAAAAAGAAAATACACACACACAACACACGCACAGCAAGACCTATCTGAAAAATACTAAAAGCATAAAAGGAATATGGTTCAAGTGGTAGAGTACTTACCTAGCAAGCAGGAACCCCTGAGCTCAAGTCCTAATACTGAGAAAAGAATTAATAATACTAGACTACTTTGAGGCCATATTTGTAGTCTTCACACTTAGGGGCATGGAGCACATGCCTAAAAGCTGTAGCCACAAAAGAGGAAATTCTGATGTCCTGTAGCAGGGGCCTTCCAGCCACTGCTTGTGTTTGTTTTCACAAAAGCAATGTGCATGGGGCAGTACCAGCCACGCAGTTGCCATGGCTGACCTGTCACTAGATGATTGCTTTTATGTCCGCTAAGCTGGCCACTGGACAAGTCAAAGAGAAGGTCAGATGTGTCTGAGAATATGGAAAGACTTTCTGTGAGTGTCTTACACCTGTGCATGTGGCACAGAGGGATGAAGACTGCAAATGGAGAAGGAAAGGGGTCTAAATTGCTAACTCTGGCTATCAGAAGGAGATAATTATACTCTTCAAGTCTGATTGTTGCTTATTGCCAGTTGTGGATTAGACATCTGAGACTGATATGTGGCTGAGACTGATATTGCTAACTGTTCCCAATTCTATTTGCTTCAGTAGTTTGTTTTGCTCATTTCTTAGTGTCTGTGGAATTACGAGGCAATCAGTTTTTAACAAAATCCTACAATCTATATGCTCTACTATTTTTTTTTTGAACTCTGGGCCTGGGCACTGCCCCTCAGTTTTTCAGCTCAAGGCTAGTGCCCTACCACTTGAGCCACAGCGCCACATCCAGCCTTTTCTGCTTATGTGGTGCTGAGGAATTGAACCCAGGGCCTCATGCATGCAAGGCAAGCGCTCTACCACTGAGCCACCTTCCCAGCCCTTGAGTGGCTTTTTTTAAACAATTTCTTTTTTCAGATGGGAATTTCAATATGTAGCTCAGGTTGGCCTCAAATTTTGTCTTTGCCTCAGCCTCCTGAGTGCTAGGATTTATAGGTATATACTCAACTAAGTACTATACCACACCCAGCTAACCTTATAAGCCAAGAGGGTCTAGTTTTGGAGGTCCTGAAGAACCAGGCTCAGCAACTTGCCCCAACAAAACTGGAGATAAGTGTTGCTGAGTACAGGAGAAGGAATGGATGTCTTCTGCTTGGCCTCCCAGGGAAAACAGAAGCAAGGCTGTCTTGGAACTTTCTGAAGTGGTTTGGGGGTTGTATGGGGAGAGGACAGGAGCAAGAGTCAAAAGGGTTTGCATAGCTAGCCATCTCAATCAGGTGGTGTTCTGGTTGATCATTATCCCGAGGCTGGTTACGCAGAGTTTTATCTGTGTCAAGGAAACAGCTGGTGTGGGCAGCAGCTTTGATTGACTTCACAGGATGTTTATCTGTCAGACCTGTGATCCTGGAATCCAAGCAACTCAGGGAGTGCATGACTCAGGAGGAGGCACAAGTAAGAAAGGCAAGGTGAAGCTAATTCAGAGACTGAACCTTCCTTTAGGTTTAAGAAAATGAGTGCCGATTTCTAGATGCTCTTCTGGTGGTCTGCTGCAGGACATGGAAAAGCTGGTGTCGATACTCTGTTGATGTCTTTGGAAATTTTTTCAAGATTTTCAAAATCCCTAAACTGTTCTTATCTTAGTGGCTTCAGCCTTGAAGGAAAAACTAGACAAACACTCCTTCAGTGATGAATGTGTCTACGTGCACAGCTGGGCAGGGATCTGACCCAAAGTTGAAGGCAGCAAAGGGGGCAGATGCAAATGAAGGCTGAAGGCTGAGTTGCCAAGATTATATCAACATTTAGTTACCCTTCAGGCATCTGCTGGCCCAAGAGAAGGGTCAGTGCTGTGACCAGAGTGCCTTGATCCAGCAGTACCACAGATACAGATATTATGGTGCAGGAGTCAAATCTTTATAGTCGCTGGGAAGGTGGCTCAGTGGTAGAGGGCTTGCCTCACATGCATGAGGCCCTGGGTTTGATTCCTCAGCACCACATAAACAGAAAAAGCCGGAAGTGGCACTGTGGCTCAAGTGGTAGAGCACTAGCCTTGAGCTGAAGAGCTGAGGGACAGTGCCCAAGCCCAGAGTTCAAGCCCCACATCCAACCAAAAAAAAAATATATGTGTGTGTGTGTGTGTATATACATACATACATACATATATATATATATATATATATAAATATTCCACACAGAGAAGTGATTACATTTCAAAAATGGAAAAATCAAGAACTATAAGTTACTATATAAAAATCTGGATGAATGTTCTAGAGGAAACAGCTGAAAAGGTTACAAAATGATTTTAGGGAGAAACTAATAGGAGAGAGGAGCAGTGAATCTCTAAATATTCTAGAATGATTTTGACCTTTGAAAATCATTGTTTAAAGCTAAAATAAAAAAGGAAAAAATTGAGCTGGGTACTGGTGGCTCACACCTCTAATCCTACCTACTCAGTTCAAAGCCAGCCCAGGCAGGAAAGTCTATGTGTGACTCTTGTCTCCAATTAGCCACCAAAAAGCACCAGATTTTTGTGTCCAGGCCCAGAGTTCAAGCCCCAGTACTGGCACAAAAAAATCCATGTATGAATATAATGAAGGAAATGGCTTGTGAATTCTTAACTTTGGCTCCACAGTAAATTCCCTGCCTTGATGCTGTGCAGGTTCTCAGTTCCATGTAGACCGAAAGAGATTTCAGATATGTGGAAGAAAATACGGGGCATCTTAGGGATAGTGGCTATACTTTATTTAAAGCTCTTCATCTACAGACTCATCATTGGCAGTAACAGCAGCAACAGCCCCTCATCCAGCGGCTGTAGACTTGCTTAAAACAACAGTACATACCACAACAACCGACTACCAAAATGGAAGCCCCCACTCCCAGAACAACAAGTAGCCAATGCCAGGAAACCAAGTTGGCCCACCATATTTGTAAGGGCAGCCCAGTAAGCTGCTGGATGCTGGTTCCCTCCTGAGAATGTGATAGAGCAGAGCTAACATTGGAGTGATTGCCGGGGATGTAAACACAACACTCAGTCCCCAACTGAGTGCACATACCTCCCTGGGCCGCAGTGAGCAAATCTAGGGCCATGCGTTTTTGCAACACTACTTTTTGAGGTTGATCCCCTGCTTCATTCAAGGCAGACGGGGCCTGGTGCGTGTGGTTTAATGCTCTGGCAGTGTATGAGGTCAAGGCAGTCACCTTCTTTTCTACATTGATGTTCGAGTCTTGAAGCATAAATAGGCCCAGTGGCCTATTCTGCATTTCATATCGAACCGAGGCTGGGAGATACGGCCGGCCCCAAGTACATCTACCTACCCAATTCTGAGGCCGGTACGGCCACCCATAGTTACCACACACCCACAGTGTACCCCAAGGTACAGGCAGCATTGCCTTCTCTGAGCCCTCCCTGTCTGCAATCACCCGATCACAGAAGGACAGTGGCACCCATCCCACTGGTTCCGTGCCGTTAAGGCGTTCTACACAAATTGGGAACGTGGTGGTGAATTTCACAGCCTCTGCTAATAACCAAGGGTCTCCATCCTTTGCCGTGGACCCTATCGAGGGCATTGCGTGGTCAGGATGCTCTCTGACTGCTGACAGGAGAAACCCTTTGGTGTCCTTCCACTCTGCTGAGCCAGGGAAAGTCTCCATCAGCCAAGTCCAGTTGGCCAGAGTCATGGGCTGGATACACCACGGAAGGCCCTTCGAAGCACTCACTGGCAGTTCCGTGCACACCCAACAAGAGGACACATTTGCCACAGCTGCATAGGTACGGGCCCAGTCAATCACAGTATTGGCCTGTAAGATCCTTCAGGGTTAGAAAGAAAGAGAGGTCATGGGTTCCCATAAAGGCAAATCTCTACCATCCTGTACCATATGTACTACATTCTTATCACTGGACAATGTGATTTCAGCAAGTGAGGGCTTTCCGGGTCTTCTAGCAAGAGTATGTTGGTCCTTGGGTTCAGGGTGTACTAGTAGTAGAGAGCCAAAATGGGCCATAAAGATAAAGCAAAACGTCTCTGTAAGACTCATGACCCAAGTGGGATACTATTGGCTCAAGCCTATAATCTTTGCTATTTAGGAGACTGAGATCTGAGAATTGCAGTTCGAAGCCAGCCCTGGCAGAAAATTCTGCAAGACAGTTATTTCCAATTCACCAGCAAAGTAAAGATATGGAGGTGTCAAATGGTAGAATGCCAGCCTTGAGTGAAAAAGCAGAGCGACAGTGCAAAGGCTCTGAGTTCAAGCCCTCCAGGACTGGCACAAAGAAACAACTTGGAAAACAGCTTGTCATGTAGGGGCCCAAGTTCCTGTTCACTAAGAGAGTGGCTTTCAAGTTCATTTCTAAACCCTTCCCCCAGGGGGATATCTACATTACGTGTGGGTCACTTTAACCTTCCAGGGCTATGAGCATGTGGCCCTATGGCTGCTGAATATACCCTCTGGGGCTAGTAGCAAAGCATTACCTTGCCTCTCAAAGCCAGGGTTTAAAAGGATATCTTACGTTGTTATCTGCCGCTGGATGGGGGCTGTAGTATGATGCAACATGGCCTCTTTGGAGCCCAGCCTTCCTTTTGGCTTAGGGATCTGATCACCGGCTATGGCCACCGTGTCCACCGATTCAGGAGCTGGGGACCAGGTATGTAGTGACCCCATTCCTGCTGCTTGGTAGCAGTGAGGTACATACAATTTCTATTTGGTGTGCAGCCGCTTCACCCAGTCATACAGTGAAATTTGTCCCCACTCAGAGCTGCCCACATAAAGCAGTTAACATGTTGTGAGCTCAGAGAATAGCTCTCTAGGCAGCAATTTGACAAGGGAAAAGCAGGCAATTCAGTAGCCATATCCAGAGCCCAAGTACATATCTAGTACCATCCATTAGAAGGGGCCTGCCCGACATAACCTCCCTGCCAGCTAGTCAGGGGAAGGCACGCTGCATACTGTGCTACCATTCTACAAGGATGCTTGTATGAGCATGCAGTACATTTTGGGTAGGCCTGCTGTAAGGGCCTCCCAAGGAATATGCATTCCCCAGGTTTTCACAGTGACCACACAGTCCCTACTCCAGCATAGAGAAGCATAACCATGCAGCTAAGTTAGTAGCAGGCAGACACTCTAGCCACTCAACTGTCACCAATGCATCTGCCTCATCATCCCCTGGACTGGCGCTACCATGTGCATCACAGTGATGTCTTTTTTTGGTAGCCCATTCTTCGTAGATTTTTGTCACATGGTCGGTCTCCACAGGGACAGTGTCATACTACCCAACCGTCCCATTTCCAAAGTCAAATATCTGTATACAGCCCAACTACATATAAATTATCAAGGGGCTTCCTCATGGCCACTAGCCAATCAGCCACATGCTGACTACTCTGTCCATCTGGTGTCATCAGCTTGTGTCTGTGGGTAGCTGTACTGCAACACCCATCTAGGGTGCTGTGTTGCATTGGTTAGACCCACCAATGTACTTGGTAACTGAAGGCATTCTGTCCTTACAGGGGGAGACCTCGAGCTCTCTGTTCTCATGGACAGAAGGTGCTGTTTCATTGGCCACAGAATGTATAGGTACCAAAAACTATGCAACCCCTAGAACAGTGGGCTGGTAGAGAAGGCATTTCTCTGCTCCAACTATGTCCCCTAGTTGGTCAATGTGGGGATCTGGACTACTCCAGTATAGTACAAGGCACTTTGGCCCAATTTTGTATCCATCCCATTAGAGTGTAGGTGGCCCTCACTACCACTGTAGCCAATCTTGTCACAGTTTCTATAGTGATCAGGGCCATGTACCCTATTGCCTACTGTTTCTCTACCAGGAAATATCACCTTTCAACTCTTTTCCATGACCAGGGCCAGAAAACATGGGTTGTCTCATCCATAGCTCCCAACTGAACCCATCCTGAGTCATGTAATAGAAGGGTAGGTTTGGATCTATCACTTAGAGGCCTGTGCCTCCTGAATTAGCCTCCTAGCTCTTTGACAAGCCTGTTCTGCCATCAAACACCCTTCCTCAGGCTGGGAATATGGCTTAGTGGTAGAGTGCTTGCCTAGCATGCATGAAGCCCTAGGTTCCATTCCTCAGTACCACATAAACAGCAAAAGCCAGAAGTGGTGCTATGGCTCAAGTGGTAGAGTACTAGCCTTGAGCAAAAGAAGCTCAGGGACAGTGTACAGGCCCTGAGTTCAAGACTCAGGATTGGCAAAAACGAAAACAAAAAAAAAAAACACCCTTTCTCACCAGTGGATACAAGAACAACATGTATGTGGTGGTAGAGACAAATGTTCTCTAGCACCCAAGTAACCCAAGGAAGGCCTGTAACTGGGAGTTGTGGTGGGGCTGGGCAGAGATAGACCTGTGCTTTTATCTATAACTGCTTTGGGCATCATCTTTGTCTTACCTGATCAGACAACACCCAAAAGCTTGACTGACAAGCCAGGCCCTTGAGTCTTGTCGACGTTTAGCGGCCAGCCACATGCTTGCAGGTGTCCTACCAGTGTGGCGTTGATTTCTCTAAATCTGTAAAGGAATCAGAGGTTATCATCAACAGGATGAAATATATGCACAGAGACTCTATTCCCAAGACACCAGCCACCAAACCATGGCTCAAAGTTGCACAATGCAAATAAGACCTGGAACATCCTACTTAAAGCCAAAATGTTCCTGCATCTCTGGGGCCAGGGCAGTGGAGAGAAAGCATTCACCAATGCCAAGACATAGTGGTATGTTCCACAGTGGTTCACTCAGTCCCGCCTGCCACAAGGGAGGGTTGACCGGGCTGTGTGTAGGGTAGGTGATAGCATCCTTCAGCTCACAGATAAGCACTGATGCCTCTTGGTGCCCGTCAGGCAGGTAGTAATCTTTCACTGTCCACCATGGCAGAGGCACTGCATCGTGTGGGTGTTGGGTGTGACCTCATACTGCAGCTCTCACTATCCACATTCCTAGTTAATTCTCCAGCCATGGCCCCTGGAAGACACCAATCTTGCAGCTGTATTCAGATATGAGGGACACATATACTGCATGTGGGGGTAGGGCATCTAATACCTACTAAAAGTGCTTCCACTTGGATAGCTTCATACCCATGAGTCCCAGACACTTTCTCCAGGTTGCCAAAATAAGACTATATTCTCTTCCTTTGTCCACAAAAGCCAGTACTTGTTGGCCATTGGATCCAGTGAATCGCCAATTCTACAGCTTCTGTCCATCACTAGATGGGCACCTCAACCACTGCCCTAATCAAAAACACAGGCAGAGGCCATGTGGTCCTCCAGGCATAGTGTGCATACAGCGGAGAAGACCATCTTGGTGTACTTCTGCTCCGGCTTTATCTGGTTCCATAATTCTAGCAGGTATACCCTGCCTGGTCTGTTCCAACTGTCAAGTTCAGTATATCAGTCACCACGGGGGCCCTGATTGCTGGAGGCTTGACTGGGGCTTCTCCTCCCGCTGCTTGGATCTTTCCATTGCACGCACTCCTCTGTTGACGCTGGATTTCATCTCACCCAAACTTCACAAACATGGTGACCTAATTTATAAAGTGGCCCACATAAGGATCTAAGACAGCCATGAACAACCCAAAGGAGGAGACAGGGGCATTTTACAGTTCCAGGGCCTTCATGCTTGCAGTAAAGTGCTCATTGGGCCCTCCTGTGTTGGATTAAACAGCCAGTCACATGCCCAATTCTTGAAGCACCTGCACCAGCTTAGCACAGGACTGCCATTTATTCCCAGTCTCAGTCTCTGGGACTTCTGCATCAACCAGATTCAAACAGCAGCCTTCACCCGCTCCAACAGTAATTGCCTTGGCCCGTGCCTTTAGCTATTGTGCAGTCTCTGCCAAAGCCAGGAGTATGCAGTGATCCAAGCCAGCTTCTCTCCTTCTGGGGTTCAGGCAACACCACCCGCCCCTAGGAGCATAGCCACAGCAACCATGCACCCAAGGGCTCCCCCTGCTTTTGGCAGAACTGTTCCCCTTTGCCTAGGGCAGGTATGTAGTGAACTGTCACACATGGCTGCCCAGGAGTCTTCTGTGGGAGTGCTTGCTGCTGATGCTTCCTCTTCTGCTACACTGCCAGTCAGCCCTTCAAGTATAGCTGTCACCTTCCTTCTCCAAGTCCACATCTGAAAGTGCAGACCAGGCCCTCCAAACCTCCATTTCCAAGGTCTGCAACACAGCTCCAGCTGCTCATCTCTCAAGGTTCTCAGCTGTGTGCATCTTTTTTTTTTCTTTTTGCCATTACTGGGACTTGAACTCAGGGTCTGGGTGTTGTCCCGGATCTTCTGGATTTGGGGTGGTTAATTGGAATAAGAGGCTCACTGACTTTTCCTACCCCAGCTGATTCAGAACTGCAGTCCTCAGATCTCAGCCTCCTGAGTAGCTAGGGTTTATAGTCATGAGCTACTGGTGCCTGGCTCCATGCTAACTCTGGTCCAGTTAGCAGCTGCTTTGCAGGTGGGCCCCATCCTTCAGATGGGGCTCCATCATCTGGAACTCACAGGGCTCCCATCCATCCCTTCCCATCTCCACCCAGGATGGCAGAACCTCCACCACAAAGTACCACGTGCTCCCTTCCAGCTGCCCTTTCATCAAGCCTCGGGCAACACTGTCCTGCGCTGAGTTCTGCCAGCTACGCCAGGTTCTCAGCTCCAGCTAGACTGAAACGAGATTCAGGATGCAATAGGGATAATGGTCATGCTTTATTCAAAGCTCATCATTTGCAGTAATAGCAGCAACAGCAGCAGTAGCTACATCCTCCCCCATTCAGAAGTGAGGCATACCTTCGTGTTCCTGTCAAGGCTTCGAAGCTCTGCAAAGCTTTAAGCAAAGAGCTCAAGAATTTTGGGGTTATTGTTATTATTGTTGATTGCTTTTTTTTGGCAGAGTTAGCATTGGAACTCAACTTCATGCTGGCTAGGCTGGCACTTTACCACTTAAGCTACGCATCCAGCTCCGGTGCCAACTTTTTATTTATTTATTTTTTTTGCAGTCCTCTCTCTTCTCTGGAAACTATTTGATTCTTCTTGATTCTGCAGGACATAATGATTCTTGAATACAATCCCTAGGGACCATGCAATAAAGACATGTGCCTCAGTATGCAAGTAGGACCATTTATTGAACCCGCAGTTTTCTATTATTGAACAGAAAGTTCCAGTGGACCTTCGCTGTTTATCCTGAGTTATTCAATGCCACAGTAGCCAAAGCACCAGCGAGTGCCTCACATGAAATATTTTCTTGGGGGGAATGGTTCGAGAGACAGACACGGTTGAAGGACATACAAGTTAGAAAAGGAGCCCTGTGGGAGGGGGCGACGCTGGGAGGGGGAAACACGGAGTGTGGAGAGAGTGCGGTGGGAGGGGGGAACACAGCCTGGGTGGGAAGAGGGGTAGGAGGAGGAAACACCCACCGAGGAGTGAGCGCAGTGAGAGGGGGGAACACAGACCAAGGAGGAAGGGCAGAGGGAGGGGGGAACATGCTTATTGGTTCTTCTTCCACTGATGCCAAAGTCTCTGATGCTTCCTCGGGCCCGGGGGACAAGGCTGCATCTCCATCCTCGATGCCACACATCTGCCCTTTCTGGAGCAGAGAGGTCTCCTCCTTGGGTGGGTGCATCACCCTCTCCTTGGTCTCCTTACGTGAGTCTCCCCCTCCTCTTCCTTGGCTTCCTTCCTCTTGCTTCAAGCCACTGTCTGCTCTGCCTCAGGTGGGTAAACTATGAAATTCTTGATCATCACAAGGGTTGGGGAGGATGTGAGGAAAGAAAGTACTTTTATTAAAAACCGGGTGAGAATTTTGTTGTTGTTGTTAAGCTACTCCTGGAGCTTGAACTCAGAGCTTTTGCACTCAAGGCTAGTGTGTTATACCACTCGAGCTATGCTCTACTTCTGGCTTGTTGCTGGTTAATTGGAGATAAGAAAATCATGGGCTTTTCTGCCCAGGCTGGCTTCAACCCAAGATCCTCAGCTCTCAGCTTCTTGAGTAGCTAGGATGATGGGTATGAGCCACCAGTGCCCAGCTTCTGGTGCGAATTTAAAATGGTGCAACCATTGGGCAATTGTAGCTAGGATGATTATGTTATGAGCCACCAGTGCCCAGCTTCTGGTGTGAATTTAAAATGGTGCAACCATTGGGCAATTTCAGCAAGTTCGATGAAATGTAACACATGCACACCCACCACCACAAGCAGTTGCAGGTTTAGTACCTACAGCAACACTACCCTTAAGAAGGAGAGGCACAAAACTTCAAGGACCTGCAGGGTTTTGTTCTGTTTTATTTTTCACTGGGCTGGTGTTGAGCAGAAAGGACATCAGTCACCTTTCCCACCCGCCACCTTCCTCTGGGAGAACTTGCTGGTCCACATGATGCAGAACAACCAGACCACACATCTTAGGATAAAGTCAGGTACCCCAAACACCACAGCGCTTGAACTACCGTGACATCCATACCTATTGTTAGTAAGAGCCATGCAGCCCCTGTGCCCTTCCTAAAAGGGACCTCCGCCCTCCAACTTCTCCACTTCCACTGTAAGTGCCTCATCTGCTACCCACAATAGATGACATGGAGCACAAGCCAAGCACAGGGCATCCCTCTTCCTCTTCTCAGAGCCTCAAAGGTGGAGGTGATGTTCAAGACTTACTTTAAAAAGAAAGAAAAAAATAAATCTGGCACGATGTGATTCCCAGTTCTGGGAAAGCTGAGGCTAGAGGGTTGAAAGTTCAAGAGCAGCCTGGGCTGCATAAGGAGACCCTGCTTCAACGTTTTGCAAAACTGAGATCTTCAAAAGACACATACCCTTCCTCTCTGCCTATTTGGCCTTCCTTTCCCTCCCCAGAGCACATGCAGATGCCAAGACTCACCTCCAGGTCCTGCAGTCCCAGGTATGATGGTGGAGGAGAGTGTCAGAAGCTGGGCTCAGTCTGGACTGGGAGCTGCACTTCGGGGCTAGACTTGTAGAGCACTGACCACACCCCCAGGAGATCTTATCCTGCTTTTCACGAGCCAGGCCCCAGGGAAGGCTTGGATGCTTTCACAAGCCAGGCCCCAGGGAAGGTTTAACTGCTGCCCAGCAAAGAACTTGCTCTTAAAGGAGGCTGCGGGCCGCCGCTGTAGGTATGTGAAGTCCTCCTGACGATGACAGACCTGTGCCTTCCCTGTACCCCCGCACAACACCACCACTGGGAATTCAACTTCCTGTTTCCCATTCAGCCTCTTGGGCCCCATTCTTGCAAATATCACTGGAGTCTGGACAGCTCCTAGGATCCAGGGTAGGTCTCTAGGATTGAAAGTTTGTCATCTGTAGTTGAGCGCTAGTAGAGACACAAGAAAATTGGGGAGGGATGTGATCTCATATTTTCCAGCTGGATGATAAAATTTGATTTTTACTGAAGTAGAACTATCTGATGAGTATGACTGGATTGTGCCTGGGGATTCTTGCTAGATCTGCTGTTATAACTGTGCTCATCCTATAAACCCTGCTAACTGAAACCAAGGCACCACATACAATTAAAAAGTATAGGATTTTGGATGAGACATGGCTTAAGTAGTGAGGCACTCGCCTAGTTAAGTCTGAGGCCTGAGGTCAACCTTCCTAGTGCACAAGAAAAAGCAAAGAGTACAAGACTCTCGGTTGGGAATGTAGCCCAGTGGTAAAGGGGTATCTAGCATGTAGAACTAAGTAATTATGTGTGTGTCCACACACATGTGATTCTAGGGTAAAATATATGTATACATGTATGTGTATATGGTTCTAGAGTGAAATATACGTGTGGTTGCAGAATGAACGCTAGCTTTGGGTATGAATCATGGCTTCAACCTCTTCCCATCTCTGTGACCTGGGGTCAATCCTAAATGCTCTGGCTTCTGGCTCTCATTTGTAATGCCCATGCTTATCTCATAGGAGATAATAATAACTAATAGGCCAGAGTGCCTAGCATAAAGTGTGAGTTTATATTCAGTAGTGCTGTTGTTAAGTGGAATAAGCAGCAAATAAAGGAAGGAGCAGGTTGCCATCCAATTTTGGCATTTGAACATACTTTAGAAAGATAACTTAAAAACATTTTTTTTGGTCAGTTTTAAGGCATGAACTTAGGGCCTGAGTGCTGTTCCTGAGCTCTTTTGCTCAAGGCTAGTGCTCTACCACTTTGAATCACAATGCCCCTTCTGGTTTTCTGGTGTTTAACTGGAGAGAAGAGTCTTACAGACTTTCCTGCCTGGACTGGCTTTGAACTGTGATCCTCAGATCTCAGCCTTCTGAGTAGTGAGGGTTACAGGCATGAGCCACTGGTGCCCAGCTTGTGCCATTCCATTTTAAGATCTACTTGTTACCAGAGTTGGGGCCAAATCCCCAGTGCCAAGGAGTCCTAAGGTCAGCCACCCATCCTAGAAAGCCAAAGCAAAAAGATGAGCAGTGGTGAAAGCAGGAAAGTGGCTTGCTTAACAGTTTGATCACAAGAAGCAGCAGAGGTCTACTGACCTACATACAATCAATACTTGAAATATTTACAGACCGCAGTGTTCTGTCAGCAAGGACTGCAGGTTTCTGTGGTAATCGTCCAGGTTGTCTGGGTCTGGCCATGCTTTGGTTGATCCTAACCTTGGCTCTTATCTCGAGATCAGCCATGAGGAGCTGGGATCATACCAAGATAGTCTGTTGAGAAACAACCCTCTGTAGTTTCTTTCAGATGTTCATCATTCAGGACTGTTTTTCTTGAGATCCAAGGTTACTGTAGGGAAGAAAGAGGCTGGCAAACTCAGAAGAAATGAAACAAGGTAAACTCAGAAACATATGGGTTAGCCAGGTCACTCATGGGACCTCTCAAACCCCCAATGTCAAGCCATCATTCCATTTCAGTGAGTGTGAATCCAAAGATGGGGCCCTGCTACACCACCTTAATTGTCACATTTGGTTTTTTTCTCCTTAAAAGACTCGTGGACTCTGGCTCTGGAAATTCTGAAAGTGAAACCTTATAGACTCGCTATTGCTCATGAAAGTTTTAGATGGAGTCCTTCACTCTACAACTCCTTATTATTAAGCAGTTGTTACATGCCTGCCATTAGCACTGTGTGGATGAGAAATGGTCCTTGGGCTCATGGATCCACAGTCCCACAAACACAAACCATCCCAGTTTATGAGAAAATGCTGGGGTCCTATGGGGGAAAAAAACTGACTAAATTAATTTAGACAAGGCTGGTCAAAGAAGGTTGTCGTATGAAAGAGAGCTATGATCCCAGTCAGCTGATGCCAGGCTGACTGATTTGGGTGGGGACTTGAGTGAAGAGATCTCTAGAAAGCAGAGGAGAGTGGAAAGGCATAAATGAGATTCAATGATTGGATTTTTATGTGCTTGGAATTTCATCCCAAATACAAAGTTTTAAGCAGGAGCGTGTCATTTACTTATTGTGCATTTGAAAAGGTAATTGATGATTCAGGAGAAGATGAGTAAGGATTCCAATTGATAGCTTCTTGATGATGGTGGAATGAATTATAGTGATCATTAGTAAATGAAAAGCAAACAGATTGCAGAAGAATGTTGTAGGTAAAATCTAGGACTTGAGCTGTGCGCCAGTGGCTCATGCCTGAAATCCTAGCTACTCAGTAGACTGTGATATGACATTTCCTCCTTAAGTCATTTATCTTAAATATCCCCCAATTCATTCAGTAGTTTTTCATGGAATATTTCCTGAAGATCTACTACTTGCATGTAGCAGCGTTTTCCCCAGGATAGGATGTGTCCCAAATTCCTAAATGTGTTCTGATCCATCCTGAGGCAGGCCTTCTGCATTTCTACATGTACAAATTCATCAATTTAGAGAGTTAGGCAGCTGCGCCCTCTGTTGGTGCATTCTGAAACTACAGCTACATCTATTCCTTTTCTAAATGAAGTTACTCAAGTCCTCAAGAGTCCTTGTACAATGAAGTGTCGCCATCAGCCTTCTGAATCCCTGGGGTCTGTGTCCTTAGATTCAACCAACCATAGACTGAACATGAAGTTAAGCCTGTGATGTTTGCCTCTGTGTTGAATATTCAGACTTCTGCTTGTGTTTCTGGCCAAATAATACAATATAGCAACTATTTGCATGTGTTAGGCATTGTAAGTAATCAAGAAATAATCTGACGTGTAGAGACAGTATGCTTTCTATTTCTTTTCTTTTTTGTGTGTGCTGGCCCTAGAGCTTGAACTCAGGGCCTGAGCACTTTCCCAGAACATCTTTTGCTCAAAGTTAACGCTCCCTCGTTTGGATCACAGTTCTACTTCCAGCTTTTTGGTTGTTAATTGGAGATAGGAGTCTCACAGACTCTCCTGCCTGGGATGACTTCAAACTGAAGAGATCTCAGCCTCCTGAGTAGCTAGGATTACGGGTGTTAGCCACGGGCACCCAGCTAGGATATGCTTTTGGTGTATGTGCTGGTACTGGAGTTTGATCTCAGGGTCTCAAGCTTTCCTTTGGCTTTTTGGTCAAGGCTGGTACTCTACTACTTGTACCACAGCTCCACTTAGGGCTTTTAGCTGATTAATTTGAGAAATGAGAGTTTCTTGGATTTGTCTGCCAACACTGGCTTTAAACTGTGATCAAATCTTAGCCTCCTAAATAGCTAGGATTATAAGCATGAGCCACCAGGATCTGACTCAAAAGGATAGGGTTTTGCAAGGGACTTTAGTATCCATGGATTTTGCTACCCTGGAAGGTCCTGAAGGTGATTCCTGTAGATACCAACAAAGGTTCGCATAACCTAGAGGCAGACTGTGGTCAAAAGCAATGGCAACCAAAGAGCTCTTGAAAAAGAAGCTGTGGTGACAGGTTGGGGTGAAAGCCAACTCCAAGAAAAAGAAGCCCGAGGCAGGCCTTGGTGATTCTCACTCAACACACCAGGGAGCCAATGCTCAACATGGTGTTGAGTGGCAAAACCCTATGCTGGACTCCACTCAGGTCCTGTGCCAGCTCTCTGAGCTGAACTGCCTCCATTCCTTCTTGGAATCTCAGGAATGCTCTTTGCAGAATCTGAATATAAATCTAATGTTTAAATGTCATTTGTCTGCTATGCCTTTGGTCAGGACCAACTACAAAGCATTCCATCACTCACCAGGTACTTACTGAGCACCTGCAGTACCACAGGCATTGTTCTCCATGAGAGCCCATGGCAGACCAACATCGACTCACATCCTCCCTGATATTATAGTGGATAAAGAAATCAGGTGAAATAGATGTAGCTTGTTAGATGGTGACAGTGGTTGGAAGGAAAACAAAGCAGAGAGGGGACACTGGTGACTTCCAAGACCCAAGAGACGTGCAGGAACTCACCTGCAGATGCCGCGTGCAGAGCAGGCAGAGAGAGGGGCCTGACGTGAGAGAAGAGGATCTTGCTGAATGCAGAGGAGAAATATGTGGATAAAGAACAGATGTCACAGAGCTGGCCACCTTCACATGACCTTGTAGATCCTAGTAAGGACTTCAGCTTGTGAGCCACAGTGGAATTTGCTTCAGATAGCTTTACGCAGAGGAATGAAATCAAGGAATCCACTATTGTGAAGCCTTAGCCAAAGTACAGCCATTTTGAACTCAGACTCCATTTTGAGAGAAGGCCTCTACTGACAATATGAACTCAGGTTCCTGGAGAAACTCCAGAATGTCCCAATAACGTTCTACCCTGTAACTCCAATAGCAACTGCCAGTCAGAAAATAACAGGAAGGTACCTAAAGCTCCAGATGTTGCCTAAGATAGTATTGCTAACATTCTTGCGGTTTAGCCCACATATGCTAGCCAATAAGATTGTGATAAGACTTGCTTGCTAGATGTTAACCAATCATGTAGTTGCTAAACTGGAAATCCCCTAAGCCTAACTTTGTAACCTATAAAAAGCTTGCTGAATGGGGGGTCATGGCTCTCAGCTCTGATCCGCTGCGTTGGTGACGGTTGTGAGTCCAGGCTCCAGCTTGCAATAAACGACTCTCGTGTGCTTGCATCAGAATCAGCTCCTTGGTGGTCTCTGGAGATCCACAACATAGGATAACACTATCTTTCCTATACAGAATTATTCTAGCTATTGCAGATTGTGGGACCAAAGTGGGGCACCATTGAGAAGGTTATTATAAAACTCCAGACAAGAGATGGCTTTGTAGAAGGACCTACTTCATGAGGATGGGTGTGAGCTGTGAGGGAAGGAGAGGACACTTGCTTGATATGAGGAAGGCTAGGAGCAAAGGGTGAAGATGGGTCAGATTTGGACATGTTAGTTTGGAATACATGAAAAGCATTCCAAACATACTTCATCCCTGGAGAGGTCAGGTTGGGAACTGGTTATGTGGATTTGGAGTTAGGTAAGAGATACAGCTAGAGATGCAGCCTTGAGAATGATCTTCACTTAGATGCTGTTTAAATCCATGAGCTGTGCCAAGCCTTGGTCGCTCATACCCATAGTCCTAGATACTCAGCAAGCCTGAGATCTAAGGATCATGGTATACGGCCAGCCCAGGCAGAAAAGTCCATGGGACTCTAATCTCCACTTAGCCAGCAAAATTGGAAGTGGTGGAATGGCTCAAGTGGTAGAAGGCTAGCTTTGAGCAAAAAAGAAAAAGAAAAGGCAAAAGTGCCAGGTTCCAAGCTCAAGCTCTAGTACTGGCACACACACACACACACACACACACACACACACACACACACAAATTCATAAGATGACTACTACTGGGCACTGGTGGCTCACACCTGTAATCCTAGCTGCTGTGGAGGCTGAGATTTGAGGATCATAGTTCAAAGCTAGCTTAGGCAAGAAAGTCTTCAAGACTCTTCTCTCCAATAAAAGCAGATATGGCTCAAGTAATAGTGCTAGCCTTGAGCAAAAGAAGCTCAGGGACAGTGTCCAGGCCCTGAGTTCAAGTGCCAGGGACCAGCAAAAAAAACAAAAAAGAAAGAAAAGATAACTAGAGTATGTTTTGATGAAAAGGACTGAGCCCTCTACCACTTGGATAATCAGAGATTTGCAGCATATGAAGGAACAAAAATAAAAGTGGGAAATAAACTAATAAACTGTGATGTGATGCTGGCCAACTGAACAAAAAAATGTGTTTTTGTTTGTCTTTACCTGTCCTGCACCTGGGCACCATCCCTGAGCTTTATGCTCAAGGCTGGCACTCTACCATTTGAGTCACAGCTCAGGGTGCGGGGTAGTTTGAAGGCTGGGCTGGCTTCAAACTGCAATCATCAGATCTCAACCTTCTTAGTAGCTATGATTACAGGCATGAGCCACCAACAATCAGCTGGAAAAAAAAATAGCTTAAGAGAGAGAATAAACCAGCTGTGAGTGGTAGCCCATGCCTTTAATCTTAGCATTCAAGATACTGAGCCAGGAAGGTCAAGAGTTCAAGGCCAAACCACTACTGCTATCTACTTGGAAGGCAGAAAAAGGAAAGATCACAGTTCCAGGTAGAGTGAGACCCTGTATCAGAGGGGGGGGGGGGGGGAGAGAGAACCAGAGTCTATTGTGTCTCGTGCTGCTGAGGGATTGAATAGGACAAAGATGGAGAACTGGTCCCTGGATATCGCATGGTTTCTGTAACTCTCCCCTGCCTTATGGTGAAATGTCTTGTTCTCACTTCACCCCCAGGTTGTAGCCGATACCAACATAAGTGCCATAGCCACTCAGCTTGAAAACATGTCTACAGGCTACCACCTAGGCTCCCCCAGTGCCAACCATCCGGAAGACACAGAGTGAGTATTGTAGATGCAGAGTGCCTCCTATGTGTATGGGCCACATTCCTGACTTTTTCCAGATTTTCAAGTGCGCCCTCTACAGGAGAGGAGAAGAAATGTCCCATTCTCAGAGAAAGTCCAAGAAGGCAAGAGCATGGCCTTCTTCGTTCTTCACCAGACTCTGGTCCCAGCCTAGGAGCTCTTCACAGACCATGTTACAGTGTGCACCTATGGTGTGTATCACTGTGACACAAACAGTACCGCCTTCCCTAAGTAGCTGCAGATTTTCAGCCCAGGTGCACTCTGCTTTATTGTGCCAGCCACCATGTTTCTTTGATTCGCTAAGCCAAAAATCTTGTTCTGAAGTCTTACTGTCATGCTTGCTGACATCTTCATTATAGCCAATCATTGCAGTCAAGGTTGTTCATAAAAGCAATATGTTGAAAACTAGCACGTATGACTTATTTAAAGCTAGTAACTCCCCAGGCCCTGTTCTTAGAGATTTTGAATAAGCAGTCTCCAGGAGAGTCATTAATCTCACTATAAGTCTGTCTACTATGAATAGGCAGAGGAGCTAGACTTTGAGAAGTGTTGCCTAAGTAGTTACTGTTAAGTATCTCCAGTTTCTGGTCACTAGTAGATGCTCAATAAATGCTTGTTGACTGGTCTAACTAGTTCATGTAAGGAGCTCATGTTCACAGCTATTCCCATTTCCTGGTAGTTTATCAAGTTCTGTCTTGGAATTTATTTTTCTTGAGGAAAGGATATTAAGTTCACTCTATGTTTTTTCTCATGCCATTAAAATATGTCAAAACTGCAAATATATAGTATTTCCAAGGTAAGATGGCACTCAAAAAAAAAATCAAGCCAGTCCTGGTGGTGCATGTCTATAATCTCAGAACTTGGGGGGCTTGAGGCAGGAGGATCACAATTTTGAGGCTAGTCTGGGCTTCA
The DNA here is from genome assembly GCF_000151885.1 of Dipodomys ordii. Taxonomy (NCBI): domain Eukaryota; kingdom Metazoa; phylum Chordata; class Mammalia; order Rodentia; family Heteromyidae; genus Dipodomys; species Dipodomys ordii. The sequence goes on along the minus strand of NW_012267277.1, from coordinate 2,332,076 downwards.
TAGAAAGACCTACTTCACCCTGGTGCTAGTGGCTCATGCCTGTAATCCTAGCTACTCAGGAGACTATCTGAGATAGAAATTCAAAGCCAGCCCAGACAGGAAAGTCTGTGAGACTCTTATCTCCAATAAACTACTCAGAAAAGTCTGAAAGTGGTGCTGTGGCTCAAGGGGTAGATTGCTGGCCTTGAGCAGAAGAAGCTCAGGGACAGTGCCCAAACCCTGAGTTCAAGCCCCAGGACTGGCACCAAAAAAAAAGGCCTACATAAAGGAAAAATAGAGGAGAGAAGATTATCAGGACCTTAATAGAAAAATAATGTGTTGTTGGTGCTGGTAGCTCATGCCTGTAATCCTAGCCACTCAAGAGGCTGAGATCTGAGGATCTCAGTACCAAGCCAGCCTGGACAGGAAAGTCTGTGAGGCTCTTAACTCCAATTAAGCACCCAAAAATGCAAAAGTGGCTGGGCATTGGTAGCTCATATCTGTAATTCTAACTGCTCAAGAGACTTAGGGATCTGGAGCATCGCAATTCTAAATCAGCCCAGGCAGGAAAGTCTAAGACTCATCTCCAATAAACAAACCACTTCCACATACATACCCCAAAAAAGCACCCAAGTGGAAGAGTGCTAGTCTTGAGCAAGTGCTAACAACTTGAGAAAAAACAGCTCAAGAGTAGAGTGCTAGCCTTGAGCAAGAAAAGCTCAGGGACTGGGCCCAGGCCTGAGTGCAAGCACCAGGAAAGGCAGCAAAAAAAAAAAAAAGTGCCACATTAGTGCAGCAGGTAGTGTCAATCTCAAAACGTTCCTCTACCCTCATGACTTTCCATCAGATGACTCGATCTATATGCATGCCAGGGCTGGGAGAACTGAGCTTCATTAAGTTTTATCCTTGGGACAATCAATAATACTTGGGGATAAGAAAGTGATACCAGCTAAATTGAGATTAGGTTACTTGAACCTACATTGATAATTTAATTTTTAGCCATGTTATTTCTGAGAGAGAAGACTTCCACACTGGATAAAGTTTTGAAAAAATCTCAATTTCTACATTTGAAACAGATTTTCTTTATCTACTTGGCTTCCCCTGGGTTTTTCTCTTCCCCATTGGTGTTTGTACTGATTTTCAGAGTCATGATCCTGATTTTGTGACCTGCACACAGGGATTGGTAGCTAAGATTTAGGTAAGTGTTAGAAAATGTCTTAGCAGATAGGATTGATGGAGTTGGTGATCATGTAGAAAAGAAAGATGGTTAAGTAATTACAATATGATATTGGAAATGCTGGACGTGTAGATCAAACACAGTGAACAGAAGATGGGGCTCATCCTCTCAAGGAAGTCAAGAGAGACCCCATCAGCACTGACTGCCGCCTTAGGAGGGGGTAGCAGACATAGCCAGGGTGCTTAGGCAGGAAAGAGACAGCGATTTCCTGAGCCATCAAGGCTGACCTTGTCTGTTGTAGACACAGAGCCGTCTGAAGAGTGCACTCCAACCACTCAGGTGTGATACATCTCTGTGGCCATTTCCCTGAGGAGGCCCAGGCAGAAGGATGGAGAGGTCCCAGCTAACCTGGGCTATGTAGAAAGACCTGTCTCGTTAAAAAAAAAAAAAAAAAAAAAAAAGCCAGGCACCAGTGGCTCACACCTGTGATCCTAGCTACTCAGGAGGCTGAGATCTGAGGATCGTGGTTCAAAGCCAGTGGGGCAGGAAAGTCCGTGAGACTCTTATCTCCACTAACCATCAGAAAATGGGAAGTAATGTTGTGGCTGAAGTGGTAGAGTGCTTGTCTTGAGCTGAAGAGCTCAGGGACAGTGCCCAGGCTCAGAGTTCAAGCTCTACAATCAACAACAACAACAAAATCTGGACACTGGTGGCCCTTGTCTATAATTCTAAGGTTCACAGCCAGCCCAGGCAATGAAGTCCTTGTGACTCTTTAATTAACCTGGAAAAGAAAAGAGGAAGCAGAGGTATAGCTCAACTGCTAAGTACCAACTGTGAGCGGAAAAAGCCAAAAAAGCATATAAAGTCCTGAGTTCAAACCCTAGTACAGGCTGAATAAAAGGACAAAATTAAAAGAGTTTAAAAAACTTGGTATAAGCTGGGCACTAGGGGCTCACACCTAGCTACTCAGGAGGCTAAGATCTGAGGATTGTGATTAAAGCCAGCCCAGGCAAGAAAGTCCATCTTTGATTAACCACCAGAAAACTGGAAGTGGAACTGTGGTTCAAAGTAGTAGAGCACTAGCCTTGAACAAAAAAGTCTCAAGAACAGTGCCAGGTCCTGAGTTCAAGATCCATGACTGACAAAAAAAAAAAAGGTATAGAGAAAACAGTGCTTTGACAACTTCAGCATCATGACTCTTAAGTAGAAAGTAAGTCAATTTTATTCAAGAGAAACCCCTCAAGTATCAAGAATATTGGCATGACTTGGGAAATTCATAAATAAGATGACACTAGATTGCTCACAGAGAGTTTAATTCTGTGAACAGATCTTCACAGCTTTCGGCAGTGTGAAAGTCTCTCTCAAGTCTGTGTTCTTCCATTGTGTGAAATTCCCTCTCGATATCTATTCTGGAATGAAACAGCATGCATTGTGCTTTCAGAACACCTCCACCTAAGATGATTACTTTGGAGAAAGGCTCTGAAGGATTGGGGTTTAGTATTGTAGGGGGTTATGGAAGTCCGCATGGAGACCTGCCCATTTATGTCAAGACTATATTTGCAAAGGTATTTTTTCCTCTTTACTATACTTTTTTTTTAATGAAAACTAGGTGAGTCTTTTTTAAGTGCTTTGTCTTGCTTTATGTTGGATTATAGCTAGATGTCTATATGTCTGCTTATTTTCTTTGAATGTGGTAGGAAACCCCCACCACAGTGAATGAAGTCCTTGTATACTGTCCATTAGCAGAAGCCAGTGCTCACAGATTTTAAGAGTGTGCTTTGTTCTATCAAGCCAGACAGTGGTATAATCCAAGATACTGAGGCTGAGACCTGAAGCTCAAGGTTTGTAGCCAGTCTGGACAGACAAATCTAATTAACCAGTTTTAAAAAATCCAGACATAGAGGTGTGGCTCAAGTAGTAAAGCACCAGCCTAGGGGAAGGGAAATGGGGAGCTAAGTAAGAACATGAAGCACTAGCATAAAAGATGGTGGGGGTGTGTGGAGGGGAGATGAGGAAAAAAGAAAGGAAGGAAGAGACGGGAGAGAGGGAGGGAGAGGAAAAAAGAACTGGGCACAGTGGTTCATGCCCATAATCCTAGCTACTCAGGAGGCTGAAATCTGAGGATCACAGTTCAAAGCCAGCCTGGGCAGGAAAATAAGTGAGACCCTTATCTCCAATTAACCACTTAAAAACTGGTAGTGGCAATGTGACTTAAAATGGTAGAGCACTAGCTTTGAACATAAAAGCTCAGAGGTAGTACCCAGGCCCTGACTTCAAGCCCCATGACCAACAAAAAACAGGAAGAAAAGCTACAAGATGAAGCTGAGCACTGATTTTTAAAATTGCCTAAAAATTTGTAAATATGTATCTGGGCACCACTGGTTCAAGCCTATAATTCTAGCTACTCAGGAGGCTGAGATCTGAGGATTGCAGTTGGAAGCCAGCCCAAGCAGGAAAATAAGTGAGACTCTTTTTTTTTGGGGGGGGGTCCGGTCGTGGGGCCTGAACTCTGGGCCTAGGTGCTGTCCCTCAGCTCTTCAGCTCAAGGCAAGCTCTCTACCACTTGAGCCACAGTGCCACTTCCGGCTTTTTTCTTTTTGCTTATGTGGTGCTGAGGAATCTAACCCAGGGCCTCATGCATGCAAGCCAAGCGCTCTACCACTGAGCCACCTTCCCAGCCCATAAGTAAGACTCTTATCTCCAATTAACCACTGAAAACACGTCTAAAGATGAGAAGTCTTACCTTGCCCATGTAATTGTAAACCCCTGTATGGTATTTTCACAATTAAAAAAAAAAAAAGATGAGCCGGGCGCTGGTGGCTCACGCCTGTAATCCTAGCTACTCAGGAGGCTGAGATCTGAGGATCGCGGTTCAAAGCCAGCCCGGGCAGGAGAGACCGTGAGACTCCTATCTCCAATAAACCACCAGAAAACCAGAGGTGGCACCTTAGCTCAAGTGGTAGAGCGCTCGCCTTGAGCTGAAGAGCTGAGGGACAGTGCCCAGGCCCAGAGTTCAAGCCCCACAACCAACAAAAAAAAAAGATGAGAAGTCTTGAATTTAACTCATTAATTCATTAAGAAGAAAAAGAAAAGGCATAATGGGGCATGCTTATAATTCCAGTACTTAACACCTTAAGTGAGGGAAGAGGAGGAGTTCAAAGCCAGACAAGGCTCCCTAGCAAGATCCTTCTCAGAACAAATAACAAAAAGATGAAAGGTCTAATGCAAATAGTAATAATGGAGTTTAAGATGTAATTGAATGACTTTTTAAATCTGTTATAGTAAACAAGTATATCTGCATACTTAAGGTTTCTATAAAGAATCAACAATCCAAAAACTAGCAGATGAAAATTATTTAATGGTGAAGTCTTCCTAAAATGAATTCTGAAACTGAGCTAAGTAGTCTCTCTTAGGAATTTTGAAGATCTGGGTAATATAGTTGTTTATTGTTCATGTTTCCTTGACATGAGGCATGTGCTTTTATTTGCGTATTTATTTTGGTACTGGGGCTTGAACTCAGGGCCTCATATTCTCACAAAGCTTGTTCACTCGGGCTGGGAAGGTGGCTCAGTGGTAGAGCGCTTGCCTTGCATGCCTGAGGCCCTGGGTTAGATTCCTCAGCACCACATAAGCAAAAAGAAAAAAAAGCCGGAAGTGGCACTGTGGCTCAAGTGGCAGAATGCTAGCCTTGAGCTGAAGAGCTGAGGGACAGCGCTCAGGCCCAGAGTTCAGGCCCCACGACTGGACCCAAAAAAAAAAAAAAAAAAAGCTTGTTCACTCAAGGTTGGCACTCTGCCCCTTGAGCCATACCTTCACTTCCAGTGTTTTGCTGGTTAATTGGAGATAAGGGTCTCGCAGATTTGACTGCCCAGGATGGCAGTAGGTAGGATTGCAGGCATGAGCCACTAGTGCTGTATACAATATATTTTAGTAATTTTGTGCATGAAACCATTTTTCATAGTGTAGAACTTTCAGTGCACATGGGGTGTCATGTTCCTAGTATTATGACCCCAGTTAGAGGACTTCTGGTTTTGTTTTGTTTTGTTTTTTGGTTGGTCATGGGCTTGAACTCCGGGCCTGGGCATTGTCCCTCAGCTCTTCAGCTCAAGGCTAGCACTCTACCACTTGAGCCACAGTGCCACTTCCGGTTTTCTGGTGGTTAATTGGAGATAAAAGTCTCACAGGGACTTTGCTGCCTGGGCTGGCTTTGAACCGAGATCCTCAGATCTAGCCTCCTGAGTAGCCAAGATTATAGGTGTGAGCCACCAGTGCTCGGCGACTTCTAGTTTTTGTTTTGGGATATCCAACCCAGGGAATCCTATGTGCTAGGTGAAATCTACCTCTGAGCTATACCTGCAGCCCCTAACTGGGATTTTAATGGTTACCCCAAAAGATGGGGGAGAAACTGCCTACAAATTGTTTTTATAGCCCTTTTCTGTCCTTACTAGTCCAAAGCATTTCTATTTATAACATGACCGTTTTAAATGCTGAGCTTTAGAATGAGAAAAATCCATGTTTCACTTGCTTTATACTACTTTGAGGAGCATGTGTGTCTGAGTGTATAATAAAATGTGACTCGGCCAGGACCCTGTGTCTATCGTCTATAATCCTAGCTACTCAGGAGGGTAAGATCTCAAGATCACATTTTGAAGCCAGCCCAGTCAGGAAAGCCCATGAGACTCTTGTGTCCAATTAAGCACCAAAATCTAGAAGTGGAGCTATGGCTCAAATGGAAGAGAGCTAGCCTTGAGGAAGAGAAAGGAGAGGAAAAAAAAAAAGTTCAGGGATAGCACTTAGGCCCTGAGTTCAGCCCCAGGACTAGATGAAGTAGAAGCTTGTAACTAGATGAGAGATGAGAACATCAGAGGTGTTCCATTGTTAGGTCTGTAGCAGCCTTGTCCATACAGAATTCTCAGAGCACACAATTCATCCAGTAAAAGGCCACATCTACTTTTGACAGATGACTATGCCAAGAGCTTTACAATCCACTGCAAATCTTATATAATGATGGCACTGGCAATAAGACTGACACCAGATTCCATTCTGCTTTCATTTTACTTTGCATTTCCATGAAATGGCATAATATGACATCCCATCTCATTTAATACTGAGTTCCATTTAAAGAGATGTGTCAGGACATCCTACTAGTAGATTGTTTACATGGTTCATAGTTGTAGTTTGAAGTATTCAACCATTGTTATTCAAACAGCATATCCTACTTGTTTCTTAATTTAAAACATTGCCTTAAAAATTGTAATCATGTAGCTGGGTACAGGTGGCTTGTGCCTGCAATCCTAGCTGCTTAGGAAATTGAGATCTGAGGATCATGGTTCAAAGCCAGCCCAGTTAGAAAAGTCTCCACCAGAAAAGTGGAAGTGGTGCTGTGGCTCAAAGTGGTAGAGCATTAGCCTTGAAAACAAAAGCTCAGAGACAGCACCCAGGCCTGGTGACAAACAACAACAACAAGAAGAAAATTTATAGTTGTGTAGTGTTTGTGTGTGTGTGTGTGTGTGTGTGTGTGTGTGTGTGTGTGTGTGTGTGTGTGTGTGTGTGTGTACTGATCCTGAGGCTTGTACTCAGGTCTGGGCACTGTCCCTTAGCTGTTTTGCTCAAGGTTAGCACTCTAGCACTTGAACCACAACTCCACTGACAGCTTTTTGGTAGTTAATTGGAGATGAGTCTCATGGACTTTCCTGCCCAGGCTGGCTTTGACCTCAATCCTCAGATCTCAGCCTCCTGCATTGCTAAGATTATAGGCTTGAACCACTGGCAATTGTGTAGCTTTTAAAGTTAGTCTTTTAATATGCACATAGATGCAAGTTCATTGGTTTTAATATTATTTTAACCTAACATGCTTCACCCTGGATTAAACTGGAGTGTTTTTTGTTTGTAGGGCGCAGCAGCAGATGATGGCCGATTAAAGCGAGGTGATCAAATTTTAGCTGTTAATGGGGAGACCCTAGAAGGTGTTACGCATGAGCAAGCTGTCTCCATTCTAAAACACCAGAGAGGGACTGTCACCTTAACTGTGCTGTCCTGAGCACAGGTCCTCATCATGGCACAAGGTAGATGCCATGGGCAGAATACCCATTAGAAGATGAAACGCCACCACAGTTCAAATTGACCATGCTCCTCTCCTCCCTTCCTCTGGACTCAGGGGAGGTGGCTGAGGTTGCCCGTGAATTTCCCAAATCAACAACCATCCACCTGGTTTCCCAACTTCCAGCACTTCTTGGTGAGATCCACTCCCAAATCTTGAGTGAGCCTTACTTGATTTGCACTTCTCATCCATGTTCACCAACTAACGTTCAGAACTGTAACTGCATTTGCTGGGACCGGCGTTAACTGCTCTTATTCCTTCCACCCCAAGCCTTGTTCACAGAGAGCTTGAATGGCAAGCTCCCATGACATCCGATGAACAGGAACAAACGTTGAGCAACGTGTCGTTTCATTCATGATTCTTCTTATGCTAATTGTCTCCTCAAATAAGCCAGAAAGCACTAAGAGTGTTGCCACAATAAGTTACCCATCTTTTAAGGGAAGGTTACTCTCTTCTGTATATGACTTCTAGTGAAATAAGTCTCAAATTCATTTCCCTGGAGAGACCTTCATCCATTCATGATTTTGATGAGTCAGTATGCAGACTATAATCTCCAAAAATTTCTGAAAAGCTCTCTGATTGTTTATTGAGCTACAGAAGTTCATTCTACCAAGAAAATGCACCTTCTTTTTTGACTGTAACAATGAGCCTCCATGTTCTGCATCTTAACCATGCTCGTTTATATTGCATCTGAGGAGTTCGTGCTGAGTTAATGATATCTGATGTGCCCAAGTCAGTTCCGCTTCTCAAGTCTTCCGACAAGGAAATGCAAGTCCTGACTCCCATCTGCGGCCATTCGCCAGATGAGCCCTGGCTTTGTGCAAAGGATGGTAACATGCTTGATTGCCCCTTTTGTATCTCTCAGGCAGCAACACAGACCTCAGGAACAACAGAGAATGAGTTGCTTAGCTGGAATGCAACTAAGCCTAGGAATCACCAATGAAAGTGCTTGGTTTGTAGTTCCCAGTTGTCAGGGAGCTTCCCATTGGCTGAAGTTTGATGCATGCTAAAAAGCAACTGGAGCAGAAACAAAATACCTTGTTGATGATGAGTATCAGCAGGAAAAGCAGGGAGATGCTTGTAAACGAAAGATATTGTGTCTTCTACTAAAACAGCACCACAAAGGATAAGTACCTGGGTCACTAATTGGCAGAAGTCATCATTATTGAACAAGGCTGCAAATTGTTTAGAGTAATTGCCATCATTCAATGAGCTCTAATTTAAAAATATTCTTTAATAAGCATTGGTTTTAATTGAGAATTGTCTCTGAGTAGATGTAATCACAAAAGTGCATTAACTCTTGTTGGAATATCTTTTGGCTATTCCAAAGTCTAGAGTGCGTAAATTTTGTGTGGAAAATGTGTGTCATGATTGGTATTGAGTTTTTTAAGATTACACACAGGTTTTTTTTTTTTAATTTTTGGAATTTCTAACACATCCAAGTTCTGTGGTCTCACCAGGGTCTCATCCGCCTCAGAATGCTCTGTGGTCATTGTATATACAGGAACACCTCAGGCAACAAAGATTAAATGAAGCCCAAACAAAACTTGGAAAATGCACCTTAAAACATGTGTATGTGTACTACTTTTAACTTGTGATTCTGCTTAATTTTGATGTAATGGCCATTGAAAAATACACAGTTTGAAATAACATTTTGTTGTTTTGTTTCTTTATATATAATCACACCTACTCGGGAGGCTGAGGTCACACCCCTCAGAAACACTTCTTTCTTTCTTCCCACCCAGCCGCTGTCCAAAAGCTCCCCACTTACACCCCCCACTAGTGATACGCTGCTTTGAACAGACACTAGGTCAGGCTCATTTGTGTGCGACTTCTATCCAGTGTGGTTTCCAAATACTATATTTCTTGCTGTGCACCAGTGGCTCACCCCTGTAATCCTAGCTACTTGGGAGGCTGAGATCTGAGGATCATGGCTTGAAGCCAACCCAGGCTGGAAAATCTGTGAGACTCTTATCTCCAATCACTACCAAAAAGCCAGAAGTGGAGCTGTGGCTCAAGCAGTAGAAAGATAGCCTTGAGCACGCAGGTCCTGAGTTCAAGCCTCAGGACTGGCACCAAAAATAAATAAATAATTAGTATATTTCCTATCCTTTACTGGTTTTTACATTTACTAGTAGACTTTGTTGTTGTTTGTTTGTTTTACTTGCTTAGTTAATTTTTTTATTGTTTTTAAAAAAAATTAGAGGGGTTTTGTTTTGTTTATGTGGTACTGAGGAATCAAACCTGGGTCTTCATGGATGCTAGGCAGGTACTCTACCACTAAGCTATATTCCCATCCCTTTGGTTTTTTTCTTCTTTTTTTTTTTTGTATGCTGTTTTTGTTGTCGTGGTTTTTGGTTTTGGTATAAGGTATTGGGATGGAACTCAGTTTCATGTATGCTAGACCAGTGTTCCACTGAAGTGAACTCCCAGACTGGATGTTTTTATACCAGAATGCCCCCCTCTCCCCTCCCTTCCTTTTTTTCTCTCTCATTATATTTATTTCATTTTTGTGCCAGAACTGGGGCTTTAACTCACGACCTAACGCTCTTGCTTGGCTTCTTGCTCAAGGCTCATACTCTACTACTTAAGCCACAACTCTACTTCCAGCTTATGGGTGGTTAAGTGGAGAGAAGAATCTGAATTTAGGCCAGGTGCTGGGGGCTCAAGCCTGAAATCTTAGCTACTCAGGCTAAGATCTGAGGATCACATTTCGAAGCCAGTGTGGGCCAGGAAAGTTCATAAGACTCTTATCTCCAAAAAACTACTCAGAAAAGCTGGAAGTGGTAGAACACTAGCCTGAGCACAAAGAGGCTCGGGGACAGTGCCCAGGCCTTGAGTTCAAGTACCAGAACCACAAAAAAAGAAAAGAAAAAGTATAGGTAGTCGGCAAAACTTTTAGTCTAAAAAGCCATCTTGCTGCTGGACACTGGTGTCTCACACCTATAATCCTATTTAAGAGACAGATCTGGGCTGGGAATGTTGCTTAATGGTAGAGTGCTTGCCTAGCATGTATGAAGCCTTAGGTTCGATTCCTCAATAGCACATTAACAGGAAAAGCTGGAAGTGGTGCTGTGGCTCAAGTGGTAGAGTGCTAACCTTGAGCAAAAGAAGCTCAGGGACAGTGCCCAGGCCCTGAGTTCAAGCCCCAGTACTGGCACAAAAAAAGAGAGAGTCTGAGATCTGAGGATTATAGTTCAAAGCCAGCCTGGGCAGGAAAGTCCATGAGACCATTATCTCCAATTAGCCACCAAAAAAAACTGGAAGTGGCGCTGTGGTTGAACTGGTAGAGCACTAGTCTTGAAAGCACAAGGACAGCTAAGTTCAAGCCCCAGGATCAGTACACACACACCATCTTGCTTTTAGGCTTCTGTTGGGATTTGGGACAGTGGGGAGGGGGGCTGGTATGTTCATAAATTTTGTGGTGGTCTGCTATTCTAATACATAAGCTATTGCTATCTGAAAGTCACCAAGCCCTTTAGGATCTGTAACTAAAGAGAAATCAGCCCCAATGTGGCAGCTCATGCCTATAATTTTAGCTATATAGGAGATGGAGGTTAGGAGCATTGTAGTCTGAGAACAGGTGGGGCAAAAAGCTGGCCATGGTAGTTCACACCTATCATTCTAGCTATGTAGATGTCAAGCCAGCTTGGGCAAAGTATTAGACCCCATTCTAAAATAAGGGAAGCAAAAAAAGAATCTGGGGGATATGACTCAAGTGGCAGAGGGCCTGTTTAACAAGGGAGAGTCCCTGAGTTCAAAACCCAGTAGCAGCAGAGGGGGTGAGGGGAGGGGGGGAAAGAATGATCCCAGCACTCAAGAGACTGAGGCTAGAGGATCACAAGTTCAAGGCCAGCCAATAGACAGTCTGTACTGTATGCCACTAAAATGGGAGCTAGAGGGAGGGAGAGGTCAAAGAATTCTCTCTCTCTCTCTCTCTCTCTCCTTTCCTGGTCCTAGGGTTTGATCTCAGAGCCTGGGCACTGTCCCTGAGCCTATTTGTGCTCAAGGCTAGCACTCTACCACTTGTGCCATAGCACCACTTCCGACCTCTTGGTAGTTTATTGGAAATAAGAATCTCATGGACTTTCTGGCCCAAGTTGGCATTGAACCACCACCCTCAGATCTCAGCCTCCTGAGTAGCTAGGATTCGCATAAGCCACTGGTGCTCAGCATTTGCCTTTTAAGCTCTCCTGAGGACTGTGAGGTTCAGCTGGCACCCACCACCCAGCTCTGGACAGTAGCAGAGTCTTCCCAAGGAGGTGGGCCACTGGGAGAGGGAACACAGAACCGAGGGCTCCAGACCTCTGAGTATCTCATCCTCAGGCCTGCCTGGGTAAGCACCTCCATGGGACAGAATGAAAACTACCCATCCAACTCCTGCAGAACCTGCCCGCAGCAGCCTGCGCAACCTCAGACGGCCGCGCGAGGGCGCCCGAGAGGCCCCGCGACGCCGGTGCTTGGAATCTGGCCTGAAGACATGCTGGGGAAAAGGCCAATCAGTCCTCCTTGGCGGGGAGGGTGACAGAGGCTCTAGGCTGCAGAGAATGGTTTCCTGACTTCCACTATGACCTGAGCCTCCACCCAGCCAGGCCCACGAGAGACCCTGAGAATTCCCGTTTTCCCGTTCCCCAGGTAGCAGGTGTTTAACCAGCCTTGACCATGAGCGGTAACGCTGGTGTGAGACTTCGGGGCTTCAGCCTCATCTGCACCCTTCTCGTGCCCTCTTCGGGTCTGCACTTTGGAGATGTCTTATTGCTAACCTAAGTGCTGTGTGTGTGTGTGTATGTGTGTGTGTGTGCGTGTGTGCGTGCCCATCCATCCCTTACTGGTACTTAAAACTCCAGACCTCAAATTTACTTGCTATTTTTTTCTGCCTAAATCTGGTACTCTACCACTTCAATCAAAGCTTCACGTCCAGCTTTCTGGTGAGTAACTGGAGATAAGATTTTTCTGCCCAGGGCTGGGAAAGTGGCTCAGTGGTAGAGTGCTTGCCTTGCATGCATGAGGCCCTGGGTTCGATTCCTCAGCACCACATATGCAAAAAGAAAAAAAGCCGGAAGTGGTGCTGTGGCTCAAGTGGTAGAGCGTTAGCCTTGAGCTGAAGAGCTGAGGGACAGTGCCCGGGCCCAGAGTTCAGGCCCCATGACCGGACCCCCCCCAAAAAAAATAAAGATTTTTCTGCCTGGACTGGCCTTGAACCATGATCCTCAGATCTCAGCCTTCAGAGTAGCTAGGATTACAGGTGTGAGTCATCCACTTTTTGCTTTTCTAAGCAGTTTTGGACTAGCAAACTGTGCAGTCATTAAATCTGATCTTTAAAAATCTTAACCTGAGGCCAGTGTAGTGGCTCACACCTACAATCATAGCTACTTGGGAGGCAGAAATCTGAGGATCACAGTTTGAAACCAGCCCAGGCAGGAAAGTCTGTAGGACTCTAATTAATCACCCAAAAAGCCGGAAGTGGAGCTCTGGCTCAAGTGGTAGAGTGGTAACCTTGAGCAAAAACAACTTGGGGATAGAACCCAGGCCCTGAGTTCAAGCCTCAGGAGCAGCACAAAACAAAGAGTTTTGATACATCTTTTTATCTATCCACTTAAATATACTCCTAGGCTGACCACATATGAAGTGCAGGAGATAGCTGGGTGACACATGGAGAAAGCCTGCAAAATCATTTAGTACTTGCCAGGACAGACATGTATGCTTCTCCAATCGCTTGCCAGCTGCCAGCCTGCTTGTCTGCATAAATAATTCTGTGTATCTAGACAATTATTCAAATGACCTTTGGCAGGAAAAAATAACTTCCTTCCCCTGCGTGAAGGTGAGGGGAAACTAAGATTACATGAGAGAGAGAGAAAGAGAGACAGAGACAGAGACAGACAGAGGGGTGCTGAGATTGGGCTTGAGGGAGCAAATTAGGGGCCAGGGTGAGGAAAGCCATCTGCAGAGGCTGTGGGCCAGCCAACCAGGTGTCCAGCCAGGGCCCAGCAGCAAAGCCCAGCTGTAGCATGATGTCCCCAGAGAACAGCAGCATCTTCTAAGACTCCACGATAGTGAGTCTCACAAACTACCAAGACTCACCTGCGACTAGAACATAATATATGAGCTGTGGAAAGAGCTGAGCTGGGAAGACAGGTCACATAAGGCAGGAGCCTGGAGTTTGTTTTTTCAGCACTGTGGAATAACTGATGGTTTTTCTTTGTGGGGGGGGGGTGGGAAGGCAGGTAACAGAGTTTGAACTCAGAGTCTCCTGCTTGCTTAGCTTTCTTGCTCATGGCTGGTACTCAGCCATTTAAGCCACACCTCCAGCATGGCTTATTTCTAGTTATTCTGGAAATAGAATCTCATGGACTTTTCTGCCCAGGTTGGCTTTGAACCTTGATTCTCCAGATCTCAACCTCCTCAGGAGCTAAGCATGAGCCATCAGCCTCATCTGGCTCCAAGTGAGGTGTTTACATCTAGGGAGTTTTGTGATCAGATTTGCCTTTCAGGTAATCAAAGTTTAGTCTTCATTGTGTCTTTTTTCTGGTGATGGGGACTGAACTCAGGTCCTCACCTCTGTGTGCACACCCGTGTGCTGGTCCTAGGGCTTAAACCCAGGGCCTGGGTGCTGGGTGCTCAAGGCTAATACTTTACCACATGAGCCACAGCACTTACCAGTTAATTGAAGATAAGAATCTCAGGAACTTTCCAGTCCTGGGCTGGCTTTGAATTGAGATCCTCAGATCTCAGCCTCCTGAGTAGCTAGGATTACAGGTGTGAGCCAGCACTGCCCAGCCATATGCATACTTTATTTTTTTACTTTCTCAAAGTCTAGTCTAGTTACAGTTAGCATTAGGCTCTGGAACCTGGGGAGATCCACACATAGACACCAAAATCTGTACCTGAACTTTGTTTCTCAGGTGGTTCTTCATTGAGCATGACACCTTCTCCCCTTTAGCAGCTCCAAAAGCCAAAAGAAAACAATAGGTCATCAGAAAGCTATTCACATCATGGCCAGAAGATGGCGCAGGTTTCCCACTACCTGACTCACATGTCACTAGGTCCAAGGAATTTTATTCAAAACAATAGATGCCAAAACTAGGAATGACAAACGAGAAACTAAAAAGACTCATAATCCATGGGAATTGACACCCCACCAGAAGTCACTCTGCACTAAGAAATGTCCTCCAGGACAGAATGGCATCACACCCCAAAGGGAGTCTCCCACCACCTTAGGTTTCCAGCTTTCTGGAGTTTTGACTGTGAACTCAGAGCAATCGGGGTGAGGTGGTGTCGGGCAGAGTGTCTGTGGGACACAGGAATCACAGCGCTGGTGGCCAGCCCTAGGGAATGGAGAGGAAGCCTCAAGTGTCTGGCAGATACAGCCACAGCCACCTGCTCCCAAGCTCCAGATTCTCCTTAGTTCTCTTTCCAGGCTCCTGACGAGTCCAGGCCTACCACCTTGACACCTCTGCCCAGAAACAGGTAAGCAGTTATAGAACCACAGCGTCCACTCTGCAAAGCGTCTTGTATGTCAAAGCCAGCCCCTCCTAGGACTGCCAAGAGACATACATTCTCAGATGTCACGCAGCCTCTCTGCCCATCCTTGGAGCCTACTGCTGACCTGTTTCTTTTCTCTCTTTGTACCAATCCTGGGCTTGAACTCAGGGACTGGGCACAATCCCTAAGCTTTTTGCATAAGGTTAGCATTTCATCACTTGAGCCACAGCTCTATTTCTGGCTCTTTTGTGTTTCATTGGAAATAAGTCTCATGCACTTTCCTGCCCATGCTGGCTTCAAACCATAATCCTCAGATCTCAGTCTCTTGAGTACCTAGGATTACACTGCAGGTGTGACCCTGCAGTGCCCTTTTTTTTCTTCTTCTTTCTTTTGGTCCCAGATTTGAACTCTTGATCTGATGCGTTAGCTCACGGCTGATGCTTTACCACCTGATCCATGCCTCTAAACCTTTCCCTCCATCCTTTAAAAAAACAGATTTCAGTAAAATTATTGAGAAGTTGATAAGAGGATCACAATATCCTTTGATTTCAATCTTAGGCAACTGATGTATTAACTTTGAGAAACGAATACAAATCATTTCGCCAAATCCTTTTTTTTTTTTGGCCAGTCCTGGGGTTTGAACTCAGGGCCTGGGCACTGTCCCAGAACTTCTTTTGTTCAAGACTATCACTCTACCTCTTGAGCCACAGCGACACTTCTGGCTTTTTCTGTGTGTGTAGTACTGAGGAATCAAACCCAGGGTTTCAAACATGCTAGGCAAGCACTCTACCACTAAGCCACCTCTCAGTCCTCGCCAAAGCTTTTGAACTGCACAATTCCAATCTATTCATTGAGTTGTTATTAGCAGCTTTATAAAAGACTGATTCCCAGGATGCCTCGAGGCACCTCCCGGAAGACTCCAACTCCCAGCATGCTCTACGTTGGAACTCTAAGTCCCAGAATGCAACATTCCTCCTCCCCCTCTTCCTCCTCCTCTTTTTCCTCCTCCTCCTCCTGCTTGTTCCCCGAGGCTCATCGAGACTACAGTTCCCAGCATGCAGCACCGCCGCCCTTTGTTTCTGGCGCCTCGGTGGACCCTGATTCGGAGGGACCTTTTGGACCCCAGAGGACGGTTCATTGGGCCACAGCCCACTTTAGGGAGCATGAACGTCGGGCAGCTCAGGCCTGTTGAGCCGGTCCCGATGAAGCCTCGGCGGCTTGGCCTGGTGCCCGGGCCTCCGTTTGCTCAGGCAGTGTTTCAGGCAGCCCCGTCGGGGTCCTCGGGGGGCCTTCCTGCCTTTGAACAGCGGTGGCGGGCAGGCGCCCTGGCTTCCGCACGCCCCAGAACAGGGGCCGCCATCCCCATGGCTGTGCCTGCGAGTGGGCCCAGCGCCGGCGGGTCGCGGGACATCCTGTGGCGCGTGAGTGCGGCGCTCTGTGGCCTTCGCTGCTCCTCCGGGCCTGCGCGGTGGCCTCTGACCGCGCGTGCGCGCTGGGAGGAAGGGACCGCCTGGGGCCATTGAAGGCTCGTGGAGGTGTCCTGAGTGGACCCCGGAGTGCGGGGGGTGGGGGGGGACTGGAGTCTGAAATGACAGCTGGCTATCGTGGGAGGGATGACCTGAATCGCAGTTGGGGGCCGGAGGGTTTTCTGCGAAGGTAGTTTATTCAGGTGCAGAAATAAATGTTAGTTCCTTGGGATAAGACGTGGGGAAGGTTTTCCGGCCTTGGAAAGAATGTGATGGTGGGTTGGGGACCATTAAGCAAGCGAGGTAATCCTACTAAGTTCACGTGTCTGAGCTGAGGGGTGCCTCACGCAGAATCCGCTGTTCTTTGGAGGTTAGAGGAAGGGGAGGAAATACATTCTTTATACTTCTATCCCGGGTATTATCTCCGTTATCCTAGGTTAAACTTTTGGGTCTTATTTATTCTTCACCATCTATATGATCAGTCACTGAGCCCTGTAGAATATACCGCAGAGATGTCTGCATTTTTTCTTTTTCCTTTTCCCACTGCCTTTTTCCAGACATTGCTGTCTTTGAGCCGTCTTGGTGAACTGCCCTTGACTGCTGAGACCTGTTTGGATCAAATCCCCTCTGCTCCGTCTTCCTTCCAGGCACCCTTACAGGAAACTTGGCACTATTTTATCTTCCAGAACATAAGTCCAATAGTTACTCTCATGCTTAAGGCCCCTCAGTATCTCTTCTTGCATTTACTCATCAGTGAATCTTTTTTGCGGCTTTTTGCAAGGCCTGGCAAGTCAGCCATGTGATTACAATGCTCAACACACTTAGTTGCCCAGTGAGGGATACATATTATAGTTCTATAAAGGTATGTACAACTTTTAGGTATTCATATAATTATTGACTAAACTCAGAGTATTACTGTAATATATAGTCCTAAGACTAAAGGTGATCACATCCTGATTTGGTTCACTGATATTGTAAAGTTCTATAGGGTATTTTAGGTTATTAATAGTAGTGAACATTTTGGTTTATATATAACTGCATAGGCTATGCTCTGGTTTTAAATATTTGTGATTAACTGCCTGTATGCAAAAAAACCAGAGTTTGCATAACAAATCATTTAACTGACTTCATGATTGAAAAGTTTTGTTTGTTTCATTTTAGGTTTTGGGCTGGAGGATAGTAGCAAGTATTGTTTGGTCAGTGTTGCTTCTGCCCGTCTGTGTCACAGTCTTTGTCATCTTCAACAGCCTTAATCTATTTCATCCTATACAATGGCTATCAGGTAATGATATTTAATTTACTGAAAACAGATTTACAAGGTCTAATTCTCAACATAAAAGTTGAATTATGAAAGTGGTGGTGTGGCTCAAGTGGTAGAGTGCCAGCGTTGAGTGAAATAGACAAGTAAAAGTGCAAACCCCTGAGTTCAAGCCCTAGGATCAGTGTGCACACAAACGCGTGCACACACACAGACACACAGAGTTGAATTGTTTCAAATAAATAAAAACATTATCTTTAAGTAGTTATACAAAAGGGATTCCATTCAACAGTCAGTTTATAAGTACACTGCATCTTGATCTATGTTATTCCTTACATCATTCTCCCAATCTCTCAGACTCCTATCAAATAACTTTTTAAAGTTACTACCTATATTAATATATTAAAATTCACTTTGAGATTAAGCTTAAGTCACTCTGCAAACATAAACCACATATTTATTATATAATAAAACTTGTAAGCTTATTAGAGCCTACACAGGATGACAGGGACAAAAAGATTGTTAGAAGAGCAGATAATGAAAATTTAATATTTGTTTTTCCTTTGGACAGCTTTGTCCATACTGTATTTTAAGAGAGTGAACTGTTCCTGTGACCTGTTCAAAATTATGGGTAGAAAAAAAAATCACATCTTAAAAAAAAGGTCTAAATAAAGCATACAATATTTCTGTATTATAGCTAGCAAAAAGGATAATAAGACTAGTAAAGAGGAAAAAATACTAGGAAAGGTGGAGTTGAATGCAGAAATTGAGGAGCAAGAAAAGACAGGCAGATCAAAATGTTTCTCAGACAAAATCACTTACAAAATCACTTTGGAGACAAAATCACTAGGTTCCTTAAAAAATAACTTGTTTTCTATAAAATAAAAGTTTCCTGTTATTTCCCATCTACTGTGTGCTATGCTACATATATTGCTTATGTATATCCCTTCTTCCCTATAATCCTGTTTAATAAAGAGATATCGTTTCTGCTTTATACATGAGTAGGCCATCTATTCAGAGACACAACTAATAACTAAACTAGAATGTTAGCTTTAGTCTCAGAACCAGTTCAAATTCCATTTATCCATACTGCCACACTGGAATTAAAGCATTAAAGCCAGGCTCTGGTGACTCATGCCTGTAATCCTAGCTTCACAGGAGGCTGAGATCTGTGGATCATGGTTTGAAGCCAGCCTGGGCAAGAAAGTCTTGAGACTCTTCTCTCCAATTCACCACCACAAAACTGGAAGTAGATCTGTGGCTCAAAGTGGTAACATGCTAGCCTTGAGCAAAAGAGCTCTGTGACAGTGCCCAGTTCCTGAGTTCAAGCCCCACAAGTTTATAAATAAAAAAGAGGAATTAAAAGAAGCTAGGCGCCAGTGGCTCATGTCTGCAATTCTAACTACTCAAGAGGCCAAGATTGGAGAACTAGCCCAAGCAGGAAAGTCTGGAAGACATTTATCTCCAATTAACCACCTAAAAAATTGGAAGGGGAGCTGTAGCTCAGAGTGGTAGAGCGCTAACTTTGAGCAAAAAGTTAGGATTACTGGAATGAGCCACTGGTGCCCATCTTTAATTTTTTATTCCAGTGTGGTACTGTGGATAACTGTTGATACAGTAGGATTTGAAATCATTAAAGTCTTGCCTCTGGGTAAGAAAGACAAATACTCTTTAAATCCTTTCCCCTTACCTCTCAACAGTGTATTTCTTTTGCTGTTACCAGTTTGAACTCAGGACCTTGTGCTAGTAGTCAGGTGCTCTACTATCTTAGCTATGCCACCAACAAGGAGTCAGAAGCTTTACCTTATTGCCTTTGAAGGTATTGTGGGTAAAGAATAATCATGTTTTTTCCCCTTGTTTTTGTTGATTTATATAGCTTCCCTTATTCTTTTCCCTCCCTCCCCCTGCTCACTCTCACCAGTGTTTGAACTTAAGATCCTTTGTTTATTGGAACTCAAGACCTCTTGCTTGGCTTCTTTCCTTGATTTGTATGCTTAGTTGGTGCTCTACCATTTGGTTAAAAAGCCATATCTCCATGCTATCTTTTAGTAGGTTATTTGGGAGATGTAGTATCAGGGCTTTTCTGCCATGACCTTCCTGATCTCAGCCTTCTGAGATCACAGGCAGGAGCAACTGGTAACTGGCTGTTTCATAGGTCAGATGAAATTCAGCTATAAGCCAGTGTAAATGTTTAATTACGAAGGCTTAGAAAACATTCTTCTTTAATTGTGGTTAGTCAGTAGTACTGTGTGTGTGTGCGTGCGTGTGTGTGTGTGTGTGTGTGTGCGTGCGTGTGTGTGTGCGTGCGTGTGTGTGTGTGTACGTGTGTGTCTGCGTGTGCGCGAGCACGCATGCGCATGCGCTCCTCTTGGGACTTGAACTCGGACTGGGTGCTGTCCCTGAGCTTTTTTGCTCATGCACTCTACTACTTGAGCCACAACTCCACTTCTAGCTTTTTTCCATGCTTAATTGGAGATAAGAGTCTAACAGACTTTCCTGCCTACCCAGCTTTGAACCCTTATCCTCAGATCTCAGCCTCCTGAGTAGCTAGGATTATAGGCTTGAGCCACTGGAACGTGGCAAAATAAATTTATTTTTATTTTTTTTGCCAGTCCTGGGACTTGAACTCAGGGCCTGGGCACTGTCCCTGAGCTTTTGTTCAAGGGTTAACACTCTACCACTTGAGCCACAGCACCACTTCCAGCTTTTTCTGTTTTTGTGGTCCTGGGGAATTGAACCCAGGGCTTTATGCATGCTAGGCAAGCACTCTACCACTAAGCCACGTTTCCAGTCCTAAAATCACTTTTAAAGTTAAAATTGTAGTTATAATTCACAGTTCTTTTATATTGCAGTACACTGAATGTGACTATGAGACTAAATAAATTTCACTAATTTTTTTCTCTTCTAGATTCTATTAATGATTTGTATAGTTCGTATGTGATCTTTTATCTCCTGCTGCTGTCGGTGGTAATAGTAATAATAAGTATTTTCAATGTGGAATTCTATGCAGGTGGGTTTTCAAATTTGAACCTTTAAAAAGCAGAATTTATTTTACTAAAGGCAAACTCAGTGCATTTTATATTTGAATGTGCATAATGGGTCAAGTTTTGTGTTAAAATTTTAAGGATGACTACAGAACCATGCTTTTAGATGTTGTGTTCCTCAGCCCTGCTTTTCTTTTCTTTTTTTTTTTGGCCGGTTGTGGGGCTTGAACTCTGGGCTTGGGCGCTGTCCCTGAGCTCTTCAGCTCAAGGCGAGCTACCACTAGAGCCACAGCGCCACTTGCAGTTTTTCGAGTGGTTTATTGGGGATAAGAGTTCCATGGGCTTTCCTGCCCAGGCTGGCTTTGAACCCTGATCCTCAGATCTCAGCCTCCTGAGTAGCTAGGATTGTAGGTGTGAGCCAGCAACACCCGGCTTCAGTGCTGCTTTTCATTGGTTATTTCTAGAGTATGGTCTTTGTTCCCTTTCTGGTGTACACCTGAGCTGTGATCCACCTGCTTTTTAGGTTCCCATTCTTGATGGGATCACATTGTGCACCATTATATGCAGTTTCCTTTCCATAGAGGTAGTCTTGAGGACTCTCTTCTTGGACTGGCCTGGTTTTATGATCCTCTAAATCTCAGCCTCCCACATAGCTTAAGATGACATGAACAGAACACTATGCTTAGCTCTGGGTTGAGAAGAAGTGTCTTGAATTAGGCCCAGGCTGGCCTCAAATCACAGTCCTCTAGATCTTTCAGCCTCCTAAATAGCTGGGATTATAGGTGTGAACCATTGGTGCCTGATGAGAAGTACTTTTAACTTAGAATTATTAGCATGGAATTTTTTCTGCACTGCAATTGACAATGAGTATCTTTCTTCCTTTGGTGTCTTTGTGCCAGGACAAGAGGGAATGGCGTCAGCCCTCTTAACTTCATGTGCTGTAGCCATAGTTTGTTCTTTCTTTGCAGTTGTGCCTTCTATTCCCTGCTCCAGACTGGCCCTGATAGGAAGGATCATTCATCCTCAGCAACTCATGCACTCATTTGTGCATGCTGCCATGGGGATGGTGACAGCTTGGTGTGCAGCAGTAATCAACAAGGGCCAGTACAGTTTTCTTGTGGTTCCCTGCACTGGTACTACAAGGTATATTAAATACATTTTTTTCTTTGTAACAAAGCTTGTTTAGTTACCAAGCCAAAGATGACCTACATAGGCAAATAGTTTATAGATGTTCTTTCCAGACATCTTTAAAAGGTATTTGTTTCTATATGTCAAAGGTTGATTGATGTTTTATATTTGTTAAGTTTAGCAAAGTTTTAAGAACATTTGTGTGTGGAAGGTGATATGCTAGGTGCTGCTGGATTTATGAGACTGATTCAGACATAGACTGAGAATAATAGGGTTTGACCTGATACAGATGGATGTAATAGGAAGAAGGAAGTAAGATGCTCAGGTACTTCCTCTAGGATCTCAGAAAGCAAGGAGAGTCTACACACATCTAAAAGAGGAAGCAGGTAGGTTGGAGTTTGAAAGATAGTTTGGAAAGGATGAAATTTTTTTTTTTTCCGCCTGTCCTAGGGCTTGAACTCAGGGCCTGGGCACTGTCCTGAAGCCTCTCTGTGCTCAAGGCAAGTGTTACCACTTGAGCCACAGTACCACTTCCGGCTGTTTCTGTTTATGTGGTACTGAGGAATCGAACCCAGGGCTTCATGTATGCTAGGCAAGAACTCTACCACTAAGCCACTTTCCCAGCCCAAAATGATGAATTTTAAGAAAGAATTTCCAGTTGGGTGCTGGTGGCTCAAGCCTGTAATCCTAGCAACTCAGGAGGCTGAAATCTGAGAATTGTAGTTCAAAGCCAGCCCTGGTAAGAAAGTCATGAGGCTCTTATTTACAATTAACTACCAGAAAACTAGAGGTGGTGCTATGGCTCAAAGTGGTAGAGTACTAGCCTTGAGCAAAAGAGCTCCAGGGCAGCACCCAGGCCCTGAGTTCAAGCCCCATGACTGACCAAAAAAAAAAAATTCAAGTAATTATTACTGCTTTTTTTTTTTCTTGCCAGCCCTGGGGCTTGAACTTAGGACCTGAGAACTATCCTTGAGCTTCTTTGTGCTCAAGGCTAGTGCTCTACCACTTGAGCCAGAGCACCACTTCTGGCTTTTTCTGAGTAGTTTATTGGAGATAAGAGTCTCATGGACTTTCTTGCCTGGGCTGGCTTCAAACCACAATCCTCAGAGGTCAGCCTCCTGATAGGATTACAGACGTGAGCCACCAGTGCTGGGCTTACTCATTACTATTTTTTAAGAAATAGTGTTGTTATAATTTCGAAACCTATATAGAACGTGAACATATGACATTGATCTTTGGACTTCAAAGAGGTGAGGGTATGGATAGCTCAGTGATAGAATATTTTGCCTTGCATGTGTGAGGACCTGAGTTTGATTGTTTTTTTTTTGATGAATGTTCTATATACATATATATGTACACATCAATAAATTTATATTTTAATAGATTATTCTATATTTTCCACTTTTAACTCAGTGCTACATGAGTGCTACTGAATACTTCATTTCTTTTAGGTTGTCTGTCTTCCCAGTTTTCCTGATATGATGCTTTCTGTAGTGAAGACTGTCCTTTTGACAAACATGAAATGATAAAGGACGTCTGTGAATCCAGGACTGTTGTAAATAGGAAAGTCCCAGGCACTCCTCTTGGATAAGTCTTTCTTTTGGCCCATCTCTCTCAGTGGAGGTGGCAGTGGGCGTCTAGGGAGCAGCAGGCTCTAGCTGTTAGAGATTAGGTTTGTTATAAATATGCTTACTCGAGACTTCAGAGTCTTTAGCAAAATTAACCTATTATTGTCTTCTTGTAACCTCAAATCCAATAAATACTCACCCTGGGATCTCAACTCAGGGCGATAGATGCCCCTCATTTGTATTCCCCTCCTCCCTTTTTTTCTGCTGGTCTTAGGACTTGAGCTCAGGGCCTTAATGCTGTCCCTGAGCTTTTGTGCTCAAAGCTAGTGCTCTTAACACTTGAGCCACAGCTCCACTTCCAGCTTTTTGCTGATTAATTGGAGATAAGAATCTCACAAACTTTTCTGCCCAGGCTGGCTTTGAGTCATGATCCTCAGATCTCAGCTTCCTAGATAACTAGGATTACAAATGTGAACCTCTGATGCCTGGCTGGATGCAGTTTATATAGGTGACAGGTTCTTCATCCATTAGGAGCTGTTTCCTTGTCTATGATACTACTCAGGTTAAAGGAGTGGAGCTCTGCATGCAACAGGTGTGAGGTTCCTCGACATAAAGGCCTTGTGTCCCCCACAAGATCTGCTACCCTAGTAGTATTTATAGCAACTTTATAAACATAGCCTCCAGGATTCTTGTGGCAGATACTCATTTAAAAGAGACAACATAGCTGGTGATATGTGGCTCATGCCTTTAATCCTAGCTACTCAGGAGCCTGAGATCTGAGGACCACGGTTAAGCCAGCCCAGGTAGGAAAGTCTGTGAGACTTTTAACTTTAATTAAGCACAGAAAAATCTGGAAGTAGTGCTGTGGCTCAAGTGGTACAGTGCTAGCCTTGAGCCACAGTAGCTCAGGGACAGTGCCCAGGCCCAGAATACAAGCCCCAGAACTGGTAAAACAAAACAAAAACAAACACAGATGAAGCATGAAGTTATAGGATCTCTATCAGGTGCAGTTCAACAACTTGTAAGCTCATTACTTATTATTGCTAAAGATACTCTTGGCCATGTCTGATTTCCAGGGAAATGTCAGGCATCAAGGAGAAAGGTTTTGTTAGTCTTTACTCATGCTTTCCTAATATGAGTCATTTTGTTAGAATTTGGGAAGTTTTAAAAGTGATTGACTCATTACTTTGCCTTGGGTAAATATTAAGCCTAAAACAGTGAGATGTGTTCTTTTAAACTTTTCCTTCCCCTTCAGCCTAGACAGCCCTCCTGTGCAGACCTGCTTAAATGAATATCATCTGTTTTTCTTACTGGCTGGAGCATTCATGGGCTATAGCTATAGCCTCCTGTACTTTGTTAACAACATGAACTATCTTCCATTTCCCATTATTCAGGTAAAATATACTTCCGGTATTTCCTTATAGTAGAATTTGGCTGCCTTAAGATTGCCTTGGTGTGTGTGTGCCCATACCTGACCTCATCTGATTAATTCAAGATTCCATCAACAAAACAGCACTAAAGTCTGCTTGAGGAAAAAGACTTGTATATAATTTTGAGGTTATTAGCTGTCCTTGCCTGCTCCGCGAAGAACAATGCTTTGCCATCCTCCTTACCTCCTTGTTTGGTAGTAGCACTTGCTGTGACCTAGCAGGTACCAGGGAGGAGGAAGGATTGACATTCACACAAATTACTCTGCAGCGGTAGCTGCTTTTTGTATTGAAGACCCTCATGAACTTGGGGTTTTATAAGTAATTTTAGAATATGTCACTTGCTCTATCATCATTTTAGAACAAGGCAAGGTAGTTATAAACCTGGTTTAAGCAGTATAATATCGAGACCTTCAAATCTAATTTTGTAGTGATTATACCTGGCAGAAGAGTTGGTTTATATTTCCCTGTTGAATCATGGTTTGTCCCAGCCCATGCTGTAATTCACTTCATTTCTGCTCTGGTAGGCAGAGCACTGAACATTGCAGCAAAAATGTTCAGTAGGGAGCAAGCCCAGTTTAGTATGGAGCAAGCAATGTGTAAACCAATGATGGTCATAATAAAAATATGATGTATGAGAATTTATGACATTTTTCTGCATGCATTATAATATAAAGACAGTATGCAGCATTATTATTATTAGGGGCACTGCCCCTAAGCATATTTTGCTCTAGATTAGCACTCTAGCACTTGAACCACAGCTTTACAACATTTCTTAAGTGGTTAGTTGAAGATAAAGTCTCATTGACTTACCTGCCTGGGCTGGCTTTGAACTGTGATCCACAGATTTCAGCCCCCTGAGAAGCTAGGATTATAGGTATCATGCATGGAGTGCTACCTTTTCTTTTTTTAAAAAATGTAATTTAATTGTTATTATTAAGGTGTTTTACAGAGGGGTTTACCCCATTTCATAAGTCAGGTAATGAGTACATTTCTTTTTTGGACAACATTACTTCTTCCTTTGCTTTCTCCCAGTTTCCCCTTCCCATCCCTATTCAAAAGTTGCATAGTTCATTTTTCACAAAGTGTATACTGAAAATCGTAACTGCATTTGTTCACCCTTCCTCCCTACCTTTCTGTACCCCCTGTTGCCTCTCCCCAAAAGACAAAACCTCCAAAAGCAGAAACACCACCACCACCAAACAGCAACAATAACAACAACAACATTTTCATTTGCTGGAATTTGTTTTGATAAATAATACTTTACTGCTCAGGGGAGTTATCCCTTTGGATTCCTCCCCTCAGAGTGTCCGCCTTTAGTCTGACTGCATATGAATGTCTAGAGTCCATCAGGTTATCATGTCCAGTTGTAATTTAGATCTTTTAACTTCCACATATGATCTTTTAACTTCCACTTTGTCACTGAGCTTGGCTTACTTACTTAACATGATTTATTCTAGATCCATCCATTTCCCTGCAAATGACATAATCTTATTCTTTCTAATGGATGAGTAAAATTCCATTGTGTATATGTACTACATTTTTTTTGATCTACTCATCTATTGTAGGCATCTGGGCTGTTTCCATAGTTGTATTTTGAGTAGTGCAGGAATGGATGTTCAGGTATCTTTACGGTATCCTGACATAATTTTCTAGGTAGATGCCCAAGAGTCCCATGGCTGATTCATAGGGAAGTTCTATGTTTTTTGGTTTTTTTGTTTTGTTTTGTTTTTTGAGGAACCTCCAAACTGCCATACAAACTGGTTGTACTCTACATTCCCACCAACAGTGCGATAGGGTTCCTTTTACCCCACATCCCTGTCAGCATTTGTTGTTTGAACTCTCTTGATGTTGGCCAATCTAATGGGGGTGAGATGGAATCTCAAAGTTGTTTTGATTTGTATTTCCTTTACTGCTGGGGATGTTGATGTTGAGCAGTCCTCATTTCTTTAATTGCAATTCTTTTTTTTTTGTTGTTGTTGGTTGTGGGGCTTGAACTCTGGGCTTGGGCGTTGTCCCTGTATTCTTCAGCTCAAGGCAAGTGCTCTACTGCTTGAGCCACAGCGCCACTTCCCGTTTTCTAGTGGTTTATTAGAGATAAGAGCCTCACAGCCTTTCCTGCCCGGGCTGGCTTTGATTCGTGATCCTCAGATCTCAGCCTCCTGAGTAGCTAGGATTATAGGCATGAGCCACGGGTGCCTGGCATAATTGTAATTCTTACTCATGGGCATTACTTTTATGATTGTAGGTTCTGAGCTGGGCCTAGTGTGTTATTCTAGCACTTGAATGGCTGACACCTGGGGAGCATGATGAGTTCAAGACAAGCCTGGGCTATATAATAGGATTCCTTATCCTTACCCCCTGAAACAAAAACCTAGGTATAATGGCACATGCCTGTAATCCTACTTATTCAGGAAATAGGAAAATATTATATATATTTTGTATAAAGGAAAATATTAAATATGTTGATATCAAAACTAGTGTTTTGACTGTACTCAGGTTTGACTCAGGATTTTGTGCTTGCTAGGTAAGCTCTCTACCTCTTAAGCCACACCTCTAGCCCTAAAAATAGTTGATTTTTTTGTTTGTTTGTTTCTGGAATAGTCTTTGTTATTTTGTACAGTAATTTTTTTTTTTTTTTTTTTACTGTGATAGGGATCAAATCCAGGCCTTACACATGCTGGATAACCTGTTCTGCCACCAAGCTAACCCATCAGACTCTTCTATTGCATTTTATATGTTGACTTTTACTGTCAAGTCCTTGCTTTAGATGATATAGAATGGCTAGGTGTAGTAGTGCTTGCTCCCAGTATTTGGGAGGCTGAGACTATATAGACCCTCTCTCCAAAAAAAGTAATATGGAATGTAATGTACCGTGTGATTTGGAGGATGGTTATTTAATTCATTCTGTTCTCTTTTTTCCACAGCAATACAAGTTTTTGCGGTTTAGGAGATCTCTGCTCCTACTACTTAAACATAGTTGTGTGGAATCATTGTTCCTGGTTAGAAATTTTTGCCTTGTGTATTATTTTCTTGGTAAGGATTTCTGTTTTTTAATGTTACAAAATTATTCTCTATTGTATTTGTATCTTATACTTGTAGGTATATAATTAGTCCAACTGGTTCATTGTTTAAATACTCAAGAGTGTTTAGTTAATGAAAAATATTGTCAAACAGTATTAGACATATAATGAAGTTTTCAACTTAAAAAAAACAACTTGGAGTCATTTTTCTAACTGAAATAGCTCACAAAAGAACAAATAATTCATGAATGTACTTATGAGGCTCTAAAGTAATCAAAGTCTTAGAAATACAAAGTAGAATGTTGTTCCCATAGGTTGAGAAGAGTAGGAAAGGGCCAGAGCTGTTCAGTGGTAAGAGTTTCAGTCATTCAGGCTGAAAAAGTTCTGGAGAAGGCTGGGTTTGGTGTTACACACATGTTATCCCAGCACTCTGGAGGCCAGCCTGGGCTACATAATGAATGTCTCAAACTAAACAGTCTGGGTATGGTGGGCGCTTCATGCCTGTAATCTCAACTACTAGGGTGGTTGTAGGTAGGAAGAACAGGTCTGAGGCTGACTTCAGGCCAAACTCTTAAGATGCTATCTGAAAAATAAGTGAACCAAAAAGGGTTGGAAGCATAGCTCAAGTGGTACAATGCTTGCCTAAAAAGTATGAGGCCTGGCTAGACACCGTAATTGACTTGAGATCTGAGTATTGTGGTTCAAAGCCAGCTTAGGCAGGAAAGTCCATGAGACTCTTACTTTTAATTGACCACCAGAAAACTGGAAGTGGTGCTGTGGCTCAAAGTGGTAGAATGCTAGCCTTGAACAGAAGAGCTCAGGGACAGCACCCAGGACCTGAGTTCAAGCCCCATGGCTGACTAAAAAAAAAAATCTCAGGTTCACAATTCTGGAGTTGTTTTATAAGAACATGCATGTAGATAACACTTCTGTGCTGCACACTTAAAAATAAATGGCAAGCTTTTGTGTTTGTTTTTCCACAGTAAAAGTTTATTTTTTTAGAAGTAGAAATAAAATATGAATTTGGTTATTTCTCTAGTTACAGGTAACATGCTCCTTTACATAAGTTTGTAACTTGATTACTAATATAGTAATATCTTGTTGGTGAGAAACCCTGAAGAATTTATTGTTGTGAATTTGAGGAACAAAAACTGTAATTTATTATTTAGCATAGTATATATAAGTTGAAAACTTTAATCTCCTCAAGATAGGGATATAAAGAAAACTACTGTTCTCAGACTAAAACTTTGTGATTCTGCTTTTTTCAGATATATATTTCTTTTTGGGGGGGGTCCGGTCATGGGGCCTGAACTCTGGACCTGGGTGCTACCCCTCAGCTCTTCAGCTCAAGGCTAGCGCTCTACCACTTGAACCACAGCGCCACTTCCGGCTTTTTTTTCCTGCTTATGTGGTGCTGAGGAGTCAAACACAGGGCCACATGCATGCAAGGCAAGCACTCTACCACTGAGCCACCTTCCCAGCCCTCCAGATATACTTTCATATATCCATTTAGTTCATGTTTTTTACTATAGCTGTTGAAATTGTATTTCTGATGTCAGCACTTTATTAACCTACTGCAGCTGGCCTGGTTTCTGCCCTAGGGTCAAGTTTGGTCTGACATAGTGGTGGTGTCACAAAGTTAGCTTGCCTTCCTTTTTTTTTCCCCCTAACATTTAAAAATAATTCTTTTACATTATTGCCCACTGAGACCTTGACAATTCTTGGTCTTCACTGATTAAGTAGTCAGTATTTTCTCTCCCAAGTCTCCCCTTCACCTGTATGAAGGGAATCTGTTTTCTCTGTTCTTTATGCCACACTGGTAGGCCATTTTTCTCTCTTTCATCTTTTACAATACCAAGTTTGAATCTCTTAACTTTGAATCTATGTCATCTACCAACCTGTTGCTGTCATGCATTCACTTGTATTAACTCTTACCTCTTGAAGATTTAGCTTTAGGTTTTTTATCATTCTCTAAATCATCAGTCTTGTCCCAGTGCTTTGTGATTTTATTTTATTTATTTATTTATTTTTTGGTCGGGTTGTGGGGCCTGAACTCTGGGCCTGAGCACTGTCCCTCAGCTCTTCAGCTCAAGGCTAGTGCCCTACCACTTAAGCCACAGCGCCACTTCCGGCTTTTTTCTTTTTGCTTATGTGGTGCTGAGGAATCGAACCCAGGGCCTCAGGCATGAAAGGCAAGCGCTCTACCACTGAGCCAACTTCCCAGCCCCTACTTTGTGATTTTAATAATCACATACACCCTACATCTTGTCATCCAAGTTTGCCTCATTTATTTTGCCTTCCCCTACCTCAACTCCTCATACCATAGACTTTGTGCTTATATACCTGCATCACCTATATTGTCTCATTCTCTCAACAAGTATTTTTTTTTTCTATCTTACTCATTTTAGGTCCTAAACCCTGGCAATTCACCCACCACTAAGATTCTTTGATCTATTGATTCTGCATATTTTCATTAACTTTCATTCCCCTTTTTGCCTTCCCTTCTTCCACACTCAAACTAAATTCCAGTCAGCTCAATCTATGTAACTCCTTTTTATTTATTTATTTACTTATTGTTGGTCATAGGGGCTGAACTCTGGGCTTGGGCACTGTCCCTCAGGTCTTCAGCTGAAGGCTAGCGCCCTACCATTTGAGTCACAGCACCACTTCTGGCTTTTCCTGCTTATGTGGTACTAAGGAATCGTGCATGCAAGGCAAGCACTCTACCACTGAGACAACTTCCCAGCCCCTATGTAACTCCTTTATATTCAATTCAGATTTCACTTTGAGCATTGTCACTTTTTTGGGGGGTGGTTCTGGGAGTTGAACTCAGGGCCTTGTGTTTGGTAGGCAGGTGTTGTATTCTTTGAGCCATGCATCAAAGCACTCTCTCCTTTTTTTGTTGCCATTTTGGGGGATGAACTTAGGGCCTTGGCACTCTTGCTTAACTTGCTTACTCATGTCTGGAACTCTACCACTTGAGCCACACCTCATCTCCACCTTTTGTTTTAGTTGGAGATGAGAGGATTTGTCTGTCCTGGCTGGCTTCACCCCATATTAACCTCCTGAGTAGGTAGGATTATAGCTATGAGCCACTAATGCCTGACTTCATTGGTTGTGAGGTAGGGTCTTGCTTTATGCCAGCCTGAGCTTCACTCTTCCTACTTGTGCTTTCCTGTGTTGCTAGAGATGACAGGTGTGCTCTACTATGCTAGGATAGCAGATATGTGCCACTGTATCCAGCTATTGATTGAGATGGAATCTCATGAACTTTCATGACCAGGCTGCCTCATACTTAGATCCTCTGATCTATACATCTCTAGTAACTCTGGGTTAACAATTGTTAGCCACTGCTACCTTTGTCACATTTCTTTGTTGTATTTTTGATCTTCATTTTGGCTAGTTTCCTTTTTCTTCTGTTGGAACCCTATTTGTTTTGTAACATGTCATGTTGATTTATCACATGAGACAATTAGGTACCACAGCTGTTTGCTTTGCTGTCTGATCTGACTTAGAAATGTGATAGCCTTGGTCATAGATGATAGTGTTCATCGATATATCAATTTGTGTACTGAAAAGCTGGAACTGCTGTATGCATTTCATCAATATACCATCGTAACTGAAATTTGAAACATCATGACTGAAATATGTGGTTATTACACAAGGCAAAACTGTTCTGCATTTAGAAATTCTCTTCTTTTCCTATTTATTCTTTTTTTCTTGGGTCCGGTCGTAGGGCTTGAACTCCGGGTCTGGGCGCTGTCCCTCAGCTCTTCAGCTCAAGGCTAGCGCTCTACCACTTGAGCCACAGCACCACTTCTGGCTTTTTTCTTTTTGCTTATGTGGTGCTGAGGAATCGAACCCAGGGCCTCAGGCATGCAAGGCAAGCGCTCTACCACTGAGCCACCTTCCCAGGCCCTTCCTATTTATTCTTAATCAAAGAGTTTAGGATTTTAACCTGAGAACTTGGTGTCTACTTCAACTTCAAAATCTAAAACATGATTAAAATACTTGTTTTTTGGTTATTTTTTTGTTTTGTTTTTTGTTTTGGTCAGTTGTGGGGCTTGAACTCTGGTCCTGGGCACTGTCCCTGTGCTCTTCAGCTCAAGGTGAGCATTCTGCCATTTGAGCTACAGCACCACTTCCTGTTTTCTGGTAGTTAATTGGAAAGAAGAGTCTGATGGATTTTCCTGCCTGGGCTGGTATTGAACCGCTATCCTCAGATCTCAGCTTCCTGAGTTGCTAGGATTACAGACGTGAACCACTGGTGCTGGCTAAGATTTGTTTTTATTAACATTTTATGTTTATAGCTTGATATTTTTTCCTTTTTAGGCTATATACCCAAAGCTTGGATTAGCACTGCTATGAACCTTCACATAGATGAGTAAGTGATAAATTCTGTTTCTCTTCTTTAATGTTTACTAGATGCTAGATGTCTAATGTCTTTCTAGATGCTATGTTTAGATTTATTCTTTAAATACTTAAAAAAAATTGAAATCAGAAAACACAAACTAGAGAGGAGCCAGTGCATATAAGGAGGGTGCCTGGCTCTCCTCACACTCAGTGTATAGACTGAGAACCCTTCATGCTTCTGCTCATCCCCGGCTACTGAGCTAAGATAAGCTCAGCTTCTCCTGAGTCCATCTTCTCTAGTTCCTCATACAGCCATCTTGTGTTGGACTTCTAGCCTATCCTATATAATACTTGAATATTGTACACTGTACACAGTTGGTCACATGCTTTAACTGTATCTAACATTGCTGAGATGTGATTGTTTCAATATTTTCTTGAAAATTGCATAATTAATAAGTCATTATGTTTTTTCTTTTCCAAATTCTGTATTGTGATTAAGTGTACATAATTTCCCAAATTTCACAGTATTGTGGGATAGTGATGCTTAGTTAAAGTCACAAACACATTCTAACTTTCATGGAGCAAATTGTCTATCATGGTCTATAACATTTATGAGTTCTATGAGCTTTGTAAATCATTAGTTTTGAGAGAGAAATTATATTTTTTATCTTCTCCTACTTTCCATGGTTTAAAATTTCAAAGATAAAGTATATATAGTGAAAAAAAACTCCTCTGGCTGCCTCTCTTTGATTTTTCTCTTCACCAGTGGTTTTTATTTTTGTTTTTGTTTTTTTGTCAGTCATAGAGCTTGAGCTCAACTCCTGGACACTGTCCCTGAGCTTTTTCACTGAAGGCCAGTGCTCTACCACTTTGAGCCACAGCACCACTTCCCGTTTTCTAGTGGTTATTTGGAGATAAGAGTCTCATGGGCTGGCTTTGGACTGTGATGCTCAGATCTCAGCTTCCTGATAAGCGAGGATTGTAGGCATGAGCCATCAGCGCCCGGCGTTATATGGTTTTAAAGTATTAAATTACTACAAAGCAGCAATGACAGTCATTCTACATCAGCTGTAGCACTTTTCCCATCTGCCTCTGAGGAAGTCAAAATTGAGCAAGGCAGCAATTGAGTAGAAGCATGTGAGTCATCCCTGCATGGGTGCTCTAGTCATCCTTTTGTGCTTTGCACATAGAGAAAGGTTAAGTCTATATGTGCTAAAAGTAAATGTAAGTTTTCTCCAGTGTTTGTCATTTACTTATTGGTTAGTCCACTGTGAGATTTGTATCATATCGTTTTGTATCATATCAAACCATCTGCTAGTATCATTTTTTGGGGGGGGTCCAGATGTGGGGCCTGAACTCTGGGCCTGGGCGCTGTCCCTCAACTCTTCAGCTCAAGGCTAGCGCTCTACCACTTGAGCCACAGCGCCACTTCCGGCTTTTTTCTTTTTTGCTTATGTGGTGCTCAGGAATCGAACCCAGAGCCTCATGCGTGCAAGGCAAGCGCTCTACCACCGAGCCACCTTACCAGCCCCACTAGTATCATTTTGATAAGTAGGAATATGGGCATTTATGAGTATTTAAGGCTTTTTAATTATATCAGTTTCAATTCTTCACTTACAAAAGTTTTCCTAGCTAATTTTTTTAACCTAGGCTTAACTGTTAGATGTGAAATCC
>NW_012267277.1:2280506-2298407 GCF_000151885.1 Dipodomys ordii | reverse complement strand
TTCTTCACTTACAAAAGTTTTCCTAGCTAA
This sequence comes from Dipodomys ordii, assembly GCF_000151885.1. Taxonomy (NCBI): domain Eukaryota; kingdom Metazoa; phylum Chordata; class Mammalia; order Rodentia; family Heteromyidae; genus Dipodomys; species Dipodomys ordii. The sequence continues at coordinate 2,298,377 of NW_012267277.1, read as the reverse complement.
TTTTTTTAACCTAGGCTTAACTGTTAGATGTGAAATCCAATACATGTGTCATTATGTTAGCCCTGATTTTGTAAACTGGGTCAACTAGAAAGAGAAAAATAATTATATTTAATAAAGATTTAGCATAGTGCTTTTGTCTTTTCACTCAAAAAATGTTCTGTTTTTTGGCTGAGTGCCTAGTACTCCATCTTTCCTGAATGTCAAACACTCAGTAAATGTTTACTTAGAAATTAAACATACTAATTCCATCATTTATTGGTAACTCCTCTTCCCTCCAGTGAATGCCAACAATGTGTTGAGTACTCTGTGTAACATAAGTTGCTTTAAATCTTACACTAGCCCTAAGAGTTTGAATGGAGAGATTATACCACTATTGTATGAATGAGGAAAATGTGGGAGGAAAGTGAGGGTGGGAATGATGGAGTGATTAACCTAATTACTATGCTTACAAATGGCAGAGATTCAAAACCTGATTTTCATAGTTGCTGGTTGTGTGATTGTAAGACTTAGGATTTTGTTAATTGTTCTATTCGAAGTTTGGTAATGTATCAGCTTATAGTTTTTTGTTTTTTGTTTTTAAATTCTGCTAGTTTCTCAAGTTGTTTAAAAAACAGAAATGTTTAGTAGGGTGTACTTCTAACCATTTTAAAACTATAGGCTCTACAGGTAAAGTTGAAATCTGGCCCTGGAAGGGTCCTAATCATTTTTGTTTTTTGTTGTTGTTCTGAGGCAGTCTTGTTATGTAACCTAAACTGGCCTGCACTCAGGATCTTCCTGCCTCTCCCTCCCCAGTGTGGGATCACAGACATGAGTCATTGTGTCCAGCTTTTTTGTCATGTTATATAGTTTTTTTGTCGGTCATGGGATTTGAACTCTGGGCCCAGGTGCTTTCCCTGAGCTATTCAGCTCAAGGTGAGTACTCTACCCCTTGAACCACAGCCACTGCCAGTTTTCTGGTAGTTAATTGGAGATAAGAGTCTCAGGGACATTCCTGCCTGGGCTGGCTTCGAACCACGATCCTCAGATCTCAGCCTCTTGAGTAGCTGGGATTATAAGAGTGAGCCACCAGTGTCTGGCATTATATGGTTTTAAAGTATTAAATTACTACAAAGCAGCAACAATAAACTTTGATTTAGTCAAAGTAGTTAGGTGTATAGACTTGACTCATTCTTCCACAGAAGTAAATGGCAGTGAAGATTTGGATCATAGAAAATTAGGATAGTTCAGGTCTACACTTCACCTAAGATGTCCCTTAGGGACACCTAAGAAAGTACTAAGGAAATACCTATTGTAATAACCATTATTTAGAAATAGGATTTGTTGGAAGTGGAGCTTTGGCTAAAGTGGTAGAGCACTAGAGGCAGTGCCCATGCCCTGAGTTCATGCCCCAGGAAGGGAAGGAAGTTCAGTGTAGAGTCCCAAGTCTGTTAAATTAACTGGTACATTGTACATTCACAGGCACTTTCACAGGCCTCTTGACACAGTAAGTGGCCTCTTGAACCTCTCATTACTCTACCATGTCTGGCTTTGTGGTGTCTTCCTCCTGATGACTTGGTACATCTCATGGATACTCTTCAAAATCTATGCCACAGAGGTTAGTACTTACTAACAAATGCTTGCCTAACATGCATGTGTTAATTTTTTTTTGTGCTTTAGAGTACACAGATTTATTTTATTTATTTATTTTTTTGTCGGTCGTGGGGCTTGAACTCTGGGCTTGGGCGCTATCCCTCAGCTCTTCAGCTCAAGGCAAGTGCTCTACCACTTGAGCCATAGTGCCACTTCCAGATTTATTTTTTAATAAAGCATTGATCAGTGTTTTATGACAAACGCTATATGAATTATTTTTGTTTACTTATGTATTTTTGAGAGTTTCCCTATAATACAGGTTGGTCTCAAATAAATGGTCCTCCTTCCTCTGACTCCCAAGTACTGTGAGTTACAGCATCTGGCAGATACATATCATTTAAACTTTATATTTTTCTGAAGGTCAAAATTGGTATTTACTTAATGTTTGGCAATTAAACTGAATTGTATTTATTATGCTTTATTTGCAGTTTGGTACTCTTTTCAAAGCTCCTATTTCTCTATTAAGTACATACTAGATATGCTTGAATTTTATTGCTATTACATTTTATATGCAGTTATATGCTATTAACCTAATTACTATTAAGATACTATTAGGGGGCTGGGAATGTGGCTTAGTGGTAGAGCGCTTGCCTTGCATGCATGAAGCCCTAGGTTCAATTCCTCAGTACCACATAAACAATAAAAGCCAAAAGTGGCTCTATAGCTCAAGTGGGCGAGTGCTGCTAGCCTTGAGCAAAAGCAGCTCAGGGCCATTGCCCAGGCCCTGAGTTCAAGCACCAGGACCCGAAAAAAAAAATGCTTAGGCCTGGAGGTGAGGGTGAAGTGATAGAACACTTGCCTTGCAATTGCAGGCACTGGAGTTCAAACCCTAGTTAGCTCTGAACTCCTGGGTTAAAGCTGTCCCTCTGCTTCAGTCTCCCAAATAACCAAAGTAAAATGGCGTTTAACTATATAATAAAATGATTTTTGAAAGAAAGTAGAAACTTATGCTAAAGAAAGAACTTATGCTGGAAATCGAGGGGATGATCTGGATAATGTCTACAAACCCTTTCTTAAGTCAAGAATTACATTGCTTTTTTTTTGTTGTTATTTTTTTTGGGGGGTCCGGTCGTGGGGCCCGAACTCTGGGCCTGGGCGCTGTCCCTCAGCTCTTCAGCTCAAGGCTAGCACTCTACCACTTGTGCCACAGTGCCACTTCTGGCTTTTTTCTTTTTGCTTATATAGTGCTGAGGAATTGAACCCAGGGCCTCATGCATGCAAGGCAATCGCTCTACCACTGAGCCACCTTCCCAGCCCAAGAATTACATTGTTTTGAGCCAGGTGTGGTGGCTGAAGTGTGTAATTCTAGCTACTTGGGAGACAGAGTTGGGTGATCACAATTCAAGACCAACTCAGGCATAAAAATTTGTGAAACACCATCTCAACCAAAGGCTGAGTACAGTGGTCTGCAATGTTATCCCAGCTATGTGGGAAAGCACTAATGGGAGGATGGTGGTCTAGAGTGAGATACCTTCTCAAAAAATAACTGACAGAAGAATTGTTGGAATTTCTAGCAATTATGGGGCCCTGAGTTCAGGCCCCAGTATATGGGAGGAGCGGGAAAAGAAGTACATTATTTTCTATCTTCCAAATGTTTGTCTTAGAAAATAGTGTTTGTGTTTCTCTGTAGTTTGTATTCTTCAGTGGGTTCAGAGAGTATTTCTGAAGTTTTATTAGGAGCCAGAATTGGGCTGGGAATGTGGCTTAGTGGTAGAGTGCTTGCCTACTGTTCCTCAGTACCACATAAACAGAAATGATGCTGTGGCTCAAGTGGTAGAGCACTAGCCTTGAGCAAAAAGAAACTCAGGGACAGTGCCCAGGCCCTGAGTTCGAGCCTCAGAACTGGCAGGAAAAAAGAACAAGCCAGAGTCCAGTAAAATTGGGACAGTGTTGTTGTTTTTCCCCTGCTGTTTGGTTTTATGAAAGAGTTTCACAGTATACCTCAGGCTGGCCTTAAGTCCCATGATCCTCCTGTCTCTGCCCTAAATCCCAAATGCTGGAGTTACAGGTGTAACTAAATCCAGTCTAGATAGTACCAGTTTTTTTTTTTTGTAGATACTGTATTTGGATTTATTTAGCTTTAATGTTTCTTGATTTGGCAAGGGGCACTAACTTGGTTGTACTATCTCCTTGGTACAATTAATGCTTATTTACTGAGTAGAACAAGGTTGTAAAAATAATCATTTTTATATTCTTTGGGTTATATTTGACAGGCTCATGTGTTCCCTGTTCAGCCACCATTTGCAGGAGACTCAGATGAATGCCTCCCGAAAGTTTTAAGTAGCAATCCTCCCCTCATCATAAAGGTACTAAAACTGTTCCTTTTGTATCTTTACACTGTTAGCTATAACTGACAAACTTAGTATTTAGCATAGTTATATATTTAGAGATAATTTTTGAAGGCCTAGAATATTCTGTTACTGGTGTTGTAAAACTGGCTGGGGGTGTGGCTCAAGTAGTAGAGTTCTTACATAGAAAGCATAAAGTTCTGAGTTTACCTCCCTCTCTAGTCCTGTCACCCCCTCCCTGGCCAAATCAACTACTTGTAGTGCTGTTTGTATTTTCAGTTTTAGTTTTAACTAAAATGCCAATGTAAAGTGAGGAGTATGTATAAGACAGCTAATTTTTCTCTTGTTTTGAAACAGGATGTCACCATAGTTGGCTCTTAACTCATGGGTTAAAGCTGTTCTTCTGCCTCAGTCTCCCAAATAGATGAAATTATGAGTGTGCACCACTACTCCTAGCCAAGCTAGCTAATTCTGTATTTAGAAAAGAAGCGCAAATATTTCCCAGTATGGGATTATAGTTATATAGTTATAGTCAACTAAATGCATTAGTTTCACAGACTGTTCCTGGTAGCAAAGCATGTACCACCATACCCAGCTTTCATAGTCTGTTAAAAAAGAATTGAAACGGAAGTGGCGCTGTGGCTCAAGCGGTAAAGCACTCGCCTTGAGCTGAAGAGCGCAGGGACAGCGCCCAGGCCCAGAGTTCAAGCCCCACAACTGACCAAAAAAAAAAAAAGAATTGAAACAACTGGGTGCCTGTGGTTCATGCTGTAATCTTATCTACACAGGAGGCTGAGATTTGAGGATTTGTTTGAAGGCACCTGGGCTGGAAAGTCCATGAGACTCTTTATTTCTTATTAACCACAAAAAAGCTAGAAGTGGAACTGCAGCTCAAATGGTAGAATGCCATCCTTGAGTGAAAAAGGGGACAGCATTCAGGCCCTGAGTTCAAGCCCCATATTGATGTGCGCACGTACAACACACACACGCACGCGCACACACACACACACACACACACACACACACACACACACAGAGAATGGTTGGAACTTAAAGTTTGGATCAGTCTAGAGAAGCTTTAAACAAATAAGAAAATGAACTACTAACACACACACACACATACACACACACACAGAGAAAATGGTTGGAACTTAAAGTTTGGATCAGTCTAGAGAAGCTTTAAACAAATAAGAAAATGAACTACTGAGGCTCTAATTGCCTTTCTTTTAGGCCAGTCCTGAGGCTTGAACTCAGGGCATGGGTGCTGTCCCTGAGCCTCTTTGTGCTCAAGGACATTGATCTACCACTTGAGCCACAGCACCACTTCTGGCTTTTTCTGAGTAGTTTATTGGAGATAAGAGTCTCAAGGACTTTCTTACCTGGGCTGGCTTTGAACTGTGATCCTCAGATCTCTGTACTTAAGATTACATCAGCCACCAGCACCCCACTCTAATTACCTTTAAATATGAATTGTGACCAATTTTTTTAAACTTTTTTTATTATTATATCTTTAAGTAGTTGTAGAAAGAAGTTCCCATTCTACAAAACAGTATATGAGTATAAGGTGTCTGACAACATTGTCACCCATCGCTCCTAACCCATCCCTTCTTTCACTTTTTTTTTTAAATTGAGATTAGTTGATTACATAAATGTCACATATTTCCTAGTATTGTGGAATAGTGATACTTAGTTAAAGTCACAAACATTTTAACCTTCACAAGGCAAATTGTCATTATCAGGGTATATAAAGTTTGTGAATTCTATGAGCTTTGGCAATACAGATTATTTTTTCTACATCAGGTGATGATTACATTTCTTTCCTTTTGCTTAGTGTAGGCTGTTACCTCTTTGCCTCTCATTCCTCCCTTCCCATTGCTGTCTTTGGGTTGCTTAGTTCTTTTTCTTCTATGTCCAGTGCAGCTGATGGGCCCCTTTGTTGTATATTGTTCTGTTTCCCACTTATTCTGTTCCTCCTTCTGGCTTCCCTCCGTTGTGTGCATATATCTATCATATATGTGGTGACCAATTAGTTAAATTAACTTAGATCATATTTTCATTTGATAACTCACTGAATGTTTTTAGAGGGAGGGAGAGAGTCATTGCTAGTTGCTGTGGGTAGGATGATTAGGAGGACTTTGTATAGCCCAACAGAAAAGGCAGGCAGATGCATAATTAAAATTCACTCTGGCCAGTAAGTGGGAGCACTTATCTGCTTGTGACCAACATAAGAGCATCACAGAAAGGATGGTTATTGGTAAAGAGGCTTCCCAGGAGAGAAGACTATTAGGTGTTTTCAGTAATAAAACAAACAAACAAACAAAAACCCCAAATGTGTGTCTGTTGTCTGTTAGTCACAGTGGTCAGCAGGAGGTGGTTGATGTCCTTTGGCCTCATAGTTTAGTGGGTGGAGCCAGATGAAGCAAGCAAACAGTCATTTACCATATGTGAAGTGCTACACTTGAGTGAACCAGGTAAAGTTTGAGGAAGACGTGATGTTTAAGTTTTCCACCACAAAGGTGAAAGAACACAATTCATTACGTCATTATTTGTAACCGGAGCCTACATTGGGTAGGAGGTGTAGGTAGGAAAGTACTGTGAATCTAGAAAAGGTTATGTTTCTGAAATAGTATTTCTTTTATAAAAATGTTATGAGTGGGGCTGAGGATGTGGCTTGGTAGTAGAGTGCTTGCCTAGCATGTGTGAAGCCCTGGGTTCCATTTCTCAGTACCACATCAACAGAAAAAGCTGGAAGTATGCTGTGGCTCTAGTGTCTAGAGCGCTAGCCTTAAGCAAAAGAAGCTCAGTGGCAGTGAGTTCAAGCCCCAAGACTGACAAAAATAATGTTATGAGCCCAATACACAAATAAGATTTTTATGTTTGGAGATTAAAATTTTTAAATAATGTGTACTTTTTCCTTTTAGTATTTAGCTTTGCAGGACCTGATGTTGCTTTCTCAGTATTCTCCCTCTCGAAGACAAGAAGTTTTTAGCCTTAGCCAACCAGGTATTACTAAAAATAGACTTGATTAGATATGTATGTGCACTACTGAAAGTTTTGGGTGAGAGGTATATTGATGTATTTAATAAAACATCACACATCAGAGGGTCCCTTTAATGAAATATGGACTTAAATCTTATACAGATTAAGCATTTGCATGGTTGTGAGTAAAATTTATATTACCAGGAAAAGTGTTTGTAAACTTTTATTTTTACAACTCCCTATCTTAACTTGAAACTATGTAGTAGATTGATATGTCTTCAAGAAGATTTAAGTAGGAATTTTAATGTTACAAAGGGTTTTTTGTTTGTTTGTTTTTACAAAGGGTTTTTAAAAACTAGGTGGTCTAGTTTCTAGATGGTAGATATAAGTCACAGAGAGTAATGGCTTGAATTAATTCATTGTCAGAATTGGAATAAAAATTTTATTTGACTGAAAGTACAGAGCTTTCTTCCTGCTGTGCTTCTCTGCTTCCCTTTTAAAAAGTAGTCAGGATGTGGATTTGATGGTACAAGGATGCTCTGGGCAGTCCTGACACACTTTATCTCAATTGCCATTTCCCAAGCAGTTTAAGACTGTACTTTGCCAGTGCTATCTTGTTCTTTTTTTTTTTTTTTTGGTCAGTGGTGGGGCTTGAACTCTGAACCTGGGCACTGTCCCTCAGCTCTTCAGCTTAAGGCTAGCGCTCCATCACTTGAGCCACAGCGCCACTTCTGGTTTTCTGGTAGTTAATTGGAGATAAGAGTCCTATGGACTTTCCTGCCTGGGCTGGCTTTGAACCGTGATCCTCAAATCTCAGTCCTCTGAGTAGCTAGGATTAGAGGCATGAGCCACTGGTGCCTGGCCAGTGCTCTCTTGTTTTTAAAGTGGAATTATTCCAGCCCCAGCCACCAATGGGAACAAGGAACCCAGTAGTTTTTTATCTTTTAATTAGCTCTACATTATTTTGCCAAACTTGCCAATTCTCAAATTGTAAAAATATTTTATATAGCTGTTATATGGAAATGAAATCTAGTTGTATAAAAATATGATTAATTGAAAAAGAAAAAAATAACAAAAATTAATTGTTGGGTGTCATTGGTTCATGTTTATAATTCTAGCTTCTCAGGAACATGAGATCTGAGGATGATGTTTTGAAGCTGGCCCAGGCAGAAAGTCCATGAGACTCTTAATCTCCATTTAACTACCAAAAGCTGCAAATGAAAGTCTGGCTCATATGGCAGAGTGCTAATCTTGAGTGAAAGAGCTCAGGGACAGTGGCCAGGCCCTGAGTTGAAGCCCAAAGGCTGGGGAAAAAAATAATTGAAAGCCATTTTCCTTTTTGTTTTGTGAGAAATCCAGAGCTGACACTATGAAAAATTAATAGTACTTTTCTGTCAGACTTGTATTAGGAAATCTCTATTATTTTTCCAGAGATTCAGGGAAAGTAAACAAGTTTGTATGTCCTTTGCCAGAGAATAGTGAGTCACTCCTAGAGATATTAAATTTAGGGTATATTATTAAAATTAGACTAGAATATTATTACACAGTTCCTAGTGGTACAGTACAAAATGTCTGAGGGCTGGGAGTGTGGCTTAGTCATAGAATGCTTGCCTAACATGCATAAAGCCCTAGGTTCAATTCCTCAGTACCACATACACAGAAAAGGCCAGAAGTGGTGCTGTGGTTCAAGTGTGCTAACCTTGAGCAAAAGCAGCTCAGGGACACTGCCCGGTCCCTAGGTTCAAGCCCCAAGACTGGAAAAAAAAAAAAAAGTCTGATGGAGTATTTTGTATGGGTTTATTTGCACCTTAAATGATTTTCCTCTTAAGTTCTAAAAGGGTGAAGTGTTGTAGGAGGTGTATATGATGTGTGTGAATGATTCACACACAATAAGAGGAGTGTTTTCCCAATACATAATAAAGCAGTTTATGTATGTGTGTGTGTGTATATATATATAAGATATAATCTCTTGGATACAAAGGTTTTTAGAAATCAAAAGGTAGTAAGAAGGTAATTTGACAAAGGAGTGAGGGTACAGTTGTATGTTAAATAAGAGCAGATATATAAACTGTTTATTTCTTTAGAGATAAATTAGCAACCATTGGCTCTTATACACAGTCCAAAACCTCTAGTGAATGTCTGAAGCTCTTGACGGTATTAAACCATATATATATTGTGTTTTCTAATATGTACATACCTACAGTAAGGTTTGTAAACACAGTAAGATTGATAGTAATAAGAAGAAAATAGAAAAATTGTGATTGTTTACATTTTAAAAACCTTACCTGGTTTTCTTAGGTGGACATCCCCACAATTGGACTGCCATTTCCAGAGAATGTTTGAATCTTTTAAATGATATGACTCAGAAACTGGTTCTGTACCAAGAAGCTGCTGCTACCAATGGGAGGCTATCTTCATCATATCCAGTAGAACCTAAGAAACTAAATTCCTCAGGTAACTTCTAGTAAAAGAGGGTAAAAACATTTGTATCCTTTTTCTTAATAAATGACAGTGATTAATCTAAGATTATTTACATGAGTGTGAGGTGTATACTTTTAGGCAAGATTGAGCCAACATATAGAATGTTGCATCGAATCACCAAAAAGACATGGGTATCTTTTAGACTGAAAAAATTGTGGGTTGTGATGGCATACTCTGGTGATGAATGAGGTAAAGAAGGTAAGGCAGGAAGATAATGAGTTTGTGACTAGCCTAGGCTATATAAGCCCAGGCTAAAAGACCCTGTCTTAAAAATAAGCAATGCACAAAAGGACTGCAGGTTGTAGGTGTGGCTCAGCAATAGAGGACTTCACTACTCAGTGCAAGGTCCTGAATTAAAAAAAAAAAAAAAACATGAGTATTTTATGTTATCATCTTTCAGATTTTATTTTTTTCTTTCTTTTTTGGGGGACAGGAGGCTTGACCTCAGGGCTAAGGTGCTGTCTCTGAACTTTCCCTCCCTCCCCCCCAAGGGTAGTGTTCTACCATTTGAGCCACAACTCCACTTCTGGCTTTTTAGTGCTTAATTGGAATGAAGAATCTTATGGACTTTCTTGTCTAGGCTGGCTTTGAACCATGATCCTTCTGAGTAGCTAGGACTACAGGTGTGACCTACTGGTACTCAGCTTGAATGTTGATAATTTCTTATAGCCAGATATTGAATCCTGGTAGAAATAATGTCCTTAGCCTTGTGCTCTAGTGTCAGGAAAGTTCCCTTTTTATACAATAGACCATAACTTGGTAGTTTTAAGGTGATAAGTTGTTGTTTTTTTGTTTTGTTTTGTTTTTGCCAGTCCTGGGGATTGAACTCAGGGCATGGGCACTGTTTCTGAGCTTCTTTTGCTCAAGGCTAGCACTCTACCACTTGAGCCACAGCGCCCCTTCTGGCCTTTTCTGTTTATGTGATACTGAGGAATGGAACCCAGGGCTTCATGCATGCTAGGCAAGCACTCTACCACTAAGCCACATTCCTGGTCCAATTAGTTTTGTTTTCTTTTCTGAGAGAGTAAATCTAGTGTCTCGTGCATGTTCAAGAAGCTCTCTACCACTGAACTACATGCAAACCTAATATAAGATGATTTTTTTTCTTTTAGTCAGTTGTGGAGCTTTAAATCTAGGCCTAGGTGTTGTCCCTAAGCTCTTTTCCTCAAGGCTAGCACTCTACCACTTTTTTTTTTTGGCTGATCATGGGATTTGAACTCTGGGCCTGGACACTGTCTCTCAGCTCTTCAGCTCAAGGCTAGTGTTCTTCCACTTGAGCCACAGTGCCACTTTGTTTTCTGGTGGTTAATCGGAGATGAGAGTCTCTCGGACTTTCCTGTCTGGGTTGGCTTTGAACTGCTATCCTCAGTTCTCAGCCTCCTGAGTAGCTAGGATTAAAGATGTAAGCCACCGTGCCTGGCAGTACTCTACCACTTTGAGCCATAGCACAACTTCTAGTGTTTGAGTGGTTAGAGATAAGAATCTCACATCTGTAATCCTAGCTTCTCTGGAGGCTGAGATCTGAGGATCAAGATTCCAAGACAGCCCAGGCAGAAAAGTTTGTGAGTCTTATCTCCAATAAACTACTCCGAAAAAGCTGGAAATGGCTCTGTGGCTCAAGTGGTAAGTGTTAGTCTTGAGCACAAAGAGGCTCAGGACAGCACACAGGCCGTTAAGCCCCAGGACTAGCAAACGAAAGTAAATTAAACCAGATATTATTGGGGTCTAACTGTTGTAGAGGCTGAGTTCTGGAGGACTGAGTTTCTAAGCCAGACCAGACAAAATATCTGGAAGACTCTAGCTCCAATTTACCAGCAAAAAGCCAGACTGAAAGTATGGTGGCCCAAGTGGTAAGAGTGCTATCTCTGAACAAGAAAGCTTATCTAGAGTGCAAGGCCCTGAGTTAAGTGTTTCATGCCCAAAATAAGTGAATTGATGAGAATTCTTTCAAAATAACTTAGAGAAACTGGCCTTGAAGATCTAGATATTCATAGGGAGGGGAAAATAAATGGAGGTACACTAATCTGGCAGAAAAAGATATTTGAAAGACCACTCATTGAGTGGTCTTTAAATTGTAGAAAAAAAATTTAGACTTTAAACCTGTCTAAAAACAATCTACGTAGCTTTAGATGTGTTAGAAAAAGAAGTGAGACACAAGAGAAGTCAAGAACCTTCATGCTAGCATGCTTGGCCTACACCACCTCTTTAACACTGCTTCTGTTCTTTTACAGAAGAAACTGCTCTTCAGACACCAAAACCTAGCCAGATACCTCGATCATCACTACCACCATCAGCTAAAACTGCACTATTTTCTTCAAAATTATCTACACCTGATACTTCAAGTACCTTTGGGTCTCCTTTTGGCTCTAATGTGGTGAATCGAATGGCTGGGATTTTTGATGCAAACATTTGCTATGCATCATCACAAAGTCCTCTGCTAATAAGAAGAGGGCCAAGATTATGGACTTCTGCTTCTGGTGAGGAATACTTATTTCTTAAAACTTGAAATGCCCTACTTGCCCAGGACCAGACAGCCTAAGTTCTTACCTTATTTTTTTTTTTTAAATAGATGAGCAAATGTCTGGATTTTCTAATCTACCTCCATGCACCTCTATTAGTGCTAATGGTAAGACAGTGAGACAACCCAATGTGATCTATTCATGGATACAGAATAAGCGTGAACAGGTAGGATAATATGATTACAGAATTTGTATTTATTGGTATCTGTGTGTGTGTGCATGTGCATGTTTGCACATGTGCTGGACCTGGGGCTTGAACTCAGGGCCTGGGTGCTGTCCCTGAGATTGTTTTTCTCAAGGCTAGTGCTCTACCACTTGAGCCACAGTGCTACTTTTGGCTATTTCTGCATAGTTTGTTACAAATAAGGGTCTTGTGGACTTTCCTGCCTGGTCTAGCTTAAAACTGTGATTCTCTGATTTCAGCCCCCTGAGTAGCTAAGATTACAGATGTGAGCCACCAGCACCCAGTTTTACTGGTATCTTTTTAGAGCATTGAGGATTTCTGAGTAATAGAGGTGGTGAATTTGATCAAAGTAAGTTATGTATATGTGTGGAAATATCACATAAAATCCCTGTATACAACTAATGTATACTAATTAAAAAAACAAAAAAAGCCTCCAGGGCTTTTACATGAGTAAATTAGCAGGAATAAATATTTTTGACTCTTCCTGTATAAAGTTGGTCCATATGAAATGGCTAATATTTGACTGACTTGGAGTTATACAATCTGCAATTTCCTATGGCTTAACCAAATATAATGCTACTTGTCTATGAATTCTTATACTTTAAATATAGTTTTAATTTAAAACATAGTTGGTGTTTTTTTGTTCATTTTTTTTTTTTAGTCCTTTTTTGGTATTGAGGATCACCCAGGATGTTTTATTTGCAAGGCATACATTATATACTTTGCCACTGGGCTACATCCTAGCCCTAAAACACAGCTTTAAATGCTAGAAGCATGATTCAAACAAGTGGTAGAGTTTTTGTCCCACAAGTGCAAATCCCTTAGTTCAGTCCTCAGTGCTACAAAAAGAGAAAAAGCAAATGAAATAAAACCTTGCTCATAAAATGTTTATATCCTAGTGAGGAGCAATAGACCAAGCAAATGTATAAAACTATATTTCTGTGAGATATAGATTGTTAGTAATTGGGAATGTAAGACATTCTAGGTACCATTGAGAACAAAAAGATGACTTAAACTATGATAATTACATCAACTATAAGATGCATGGTGAAATATGAAAACCAGGCATACAAGGGAAGAATTTTGATGTTTTAAACATATGGAAAAATAGAGCAGGTAAGGGAAACAAAGTGCCTGGAGGAGGGAATGCCATTTTATATGCATTTATCAGGGAAATCTCACTGAAAAGATGGCACTCAGAGACTTAAAGGGATAATAGGGAACAGCAAAATGCAAAGATTCTGAGGAGTGAGTGTGCTTGGCCTGCATAAGGGATACAATGTGGCTGAAGCAGAGTGACCAAGGGAGAATGTGAGCTCGGTTGGAGGTCGGAGAGGTAGCAGGTACCCAGTGCTTATTGGGCTATTTGCTGGTATATATCCTTGAGGATATAAAAAACCACTGTATAGTTTTGTGCTTAAGAATGATATGCTGAACAGTCTCACGTCTTCCCTTGTTTTCTCTGTTTTTTCCCTCTCAACCCCTCCCCCACAAGTTGCAAAGTTCATTTTCAATATAGTATCTAGTGAGTATCACTGCTGCATTTGTTCATCTTTTATCCACCATTTCAGTGCACCCCCTTACCCTCCCCAGAATAGATAAACTTACATACAAGACAAAAGGTACAGAAATCAAAAACAGCGACAGAGGAGAAAAAAAGAAGCAAAATAACATAAAACCTTGTTTCTGTTTCAAAGAAATATACTCATTACTTGACTCATGTAACCCCTCTGTACATCACCTTTACAATAACAATAAAAATTAAATAATAAAGAATTGGATAATAGATACTAAATAATTTAATAATAAATTATTATTTGATTATTTTACAATGAAAGAAAAAAAGAATGATGTGCTGTAACTTAGATTTTGGAAGCTGATCTAGCAGCTTGAGACCAGGCTTTAGAGTGGAAATTCAGTCTTCAGCAGCAGTGGAATCAGAGACACCGTTAAAGCTGCTGCAGTAGGTTAATGAGGATGCTGGGATCTGGGACTAGAAGGGTTGTTGTGATAACAGCCATAAGATGTAATAGGATGCCATTTTAATGCTTATAGATAGATGTACTAGGATGCTATTCTAATGTTTATAATAGGCTTGTGATAAATATGAAAATGTAAACTTGAAAGCTATTGGCCTGCGGAGCTGGAACAGGATAGTTGCAGTTTAGTTAGACAATTTATTCATAATCCTGGAGAAGTAGATTGATAGAGGTGATATGGGGAGCTCTAGAATTTGATTCTACATCTGATAACCTTGAGAAACTATTGGACAACCAAGTGAAAATTCTAAGGAAATTACATGAGCATCTGGAATATAGGGAAATTCTGATAAAAATTCTGATCCAAAAATGTACATTTTGAAGACATCAGGGTATAGATAGTATCTATTTTGGAGATGTCCAAAATAACCAGCAAAAAGCTGTTCTGGAAGCACTCTCAAGTAGTAGAACAATCAGCCGAACAAACCAAACAAGCATGAGAACCAGAGCTCAAGCTTTAGTACTAATAAAAAAGAACAAAAAGGCTACCACTTTGTGTCTTTGGGCTTCTGTTTTGTTATATTTTCCTTTTTTCTCTGTAGGGGATTCATGTAGAGCACTGAGAAAGAATAGAGTCTTCTTGGAAAATACCACCTCCTTTTATCATAGCAGGGTCTGTTAAATGTGTGTACATGGGAACACAGTATGATTTAGGTTAGATGATCCATCTTGATTATTCAATTGATAATACAAAAGTATTTACTTACATAGATTATTGTAAGTATTATTCTTTGCTAATGTGGGATTATTTCCATTTAAGTTGATATCAGAAAAACCTAGAAATGTGTGATATACTTCAATAGAATTAAGAAAGAAAATGTGTTAACTCTTTCTTTTTTCTAATTTAGATTAAGAATTTCTTGTCCAAACGGGTGCTGATAATGTATTTTTTCAGTAAGGTAAGAATATGAAATGAAATTGGAAGTAGTGGATAGGATCTTGCCTATAAATATGTCTTGATCTTGGCAGGCCATGCAGCTTTGCCTAGTTGTTTCCTGGACGAACAGTAGTCTTCCTAGGAACAGCTCACGTCAGTGCCTTCCTGAGCCTGTACTCTTTACTTGGCCTTCTGGCAGTTTTGTGCTAAAATGTGGCTTTGATCTTTTCATCTGGCTGCTTGGATCTTTCTAAAATGAGGAATCCATGGCTTTCTGGTGCATTGTGGCTCATTTTCCTGTTAATATCTTTGTGACCAAGAGAGAGACATTCAAAAGAGATCATTGAGTTAGATGACATATTAACTTTCTAATGGACAAAAAGATTGAATTTTAGGCTGGCCTGGGCTAAATAGGTTGTTGCGGAAAGGAAAATACACACACATACACACATACTCACACACTTTCTGACTTGCCTGTCAGCTATTTCAGCTGCCACAGGGGAGTAAATGTTAAATCCAGAAACATTCATTCCTGTTTGCTTGGCTCTAGCAAAACTTACCCATATATAAAAGAAAATAATGCCAGGCGCCAGTGGCTTATGCCTGTAACCCTAGCTACTTAGGAGGCTGAGATCTGAGGATCTCGATTCAAAGCCAGCCTGGGCAGGAAGTCTGTGAGACTTTTTTTTTTAATTGTGAAAATACTGTACAGAGGGTTTACAATTACATGGGCAAAATAATGAGCACATTTCTTATCAAGCATTGTAGTCTCCTCCTTTGTTTCCCCTTCCCCTCCCATCTTCCCCGGCCCCCACCAAAGTTGTAAAGTTCGTTTCCGACATAATGACTTGTACATCTCATTGTTGCAATGGGTTCACCTGTATCCCTATTTAAACAATTTGTTTTTTCCCTTCCCCTCCACAAATTATACCAACATCAAATACAGTGAAAGCAGGGGTTATACTCTGTGAGACTCTTATCTCCAATAAACCAGCAGAAAACTGAAAGTGGTGCTATGGCTCAAGTGGTAGAGTGCTTGCCTTGAGCTGAAGAGTTGAGGGACAGCGCCCAGGCCCAGAGTTCTCAAGCCCCACGACCAACAAAAAAAAAACAAAACAAAACATTTTTTTGTTTTTACTTTTTTAAAATCTAATCTCTCTTGTTGCAAATATTACAATATTAGCAAATGTGCTAATTTAGCACTCAGTACATTGAAGCCTGGCAGCATTTGTTATTCACTTTTATACTTGCTTAGTCATAACTTGGTGGGAAAGAAATCTGAGCAACCCTAATAGAATGTAATATGTCATTTCAAGTTCTCAAAACGACTTTTCACATCATTGTTCAAAGGTTCTCAAAAATGCTTTTTTAAAAGACTATAGTGGAAGGGCAACTCCACTCAGATTGCAACTACTTTTTCTAAAAATAATCTACTTTGAGTTATTAGAGTAAAATGTCTTTCATCAAGAGAATGAGCATTGTCTGAAGTTTCACTTCAGTACTTGGTTTCAGGAGGGGATGAAAATGTGCCCTAGTCCTTATCTATGCTCCGTGTTCTTCGATATGTATCCCTCATTTCATGCAACATTCCTGTAAGATAGGTCATTCTGTCCTTCTTTTGCAGATAAGGCAATCAGATGTTCAGGGTCAAGTAGCTAGTGTAAGGCACATAGCCAGAGGACACTGACTAAAATCTCCTTTTCTCTTGGGAGTGAGTAGCTACTTTTGTTTCTAATTTTGCTAGTAGATTTGTTGTATGATAAGGAGATGATGACAACTGCTCTTTGTTGCTGAACACATAATTTAACAGGATTATTATATTGTACTTAATAGGCTTCATAGAGTGCCTAACCAAAACCAGTACTTGTTTCAGTGGGCCTGTTGTTGCTCTGCATTGTCTGACTTACATTTAAAGGTGAGTGGATTTTCTTTGGAATGGAGTTGGACAGTTGACAATTTAAGAGAAGTAATAAATATTTAGGGAGTTCTTTTATTCATTTTTTAATTTTAAAAGAACTTTTTTTTCCTTGTTTTTCTTTTTGTCAGTCGTGGGGCTTGACTCTGGGCCTGGGTGCTGTCCCTCAGCTCTTCAGCTCAATTAAGGCTAGCACTCTACCACTTCCTTAAAAAAACTTTTTTAACCATCCTCGTGATTGATTTCTGTACTAATTCTTTTTTAAAAATAATTTTTATTAACACTGCAGTGAGTAAAAGGTTACAGTCTCTTAAAAATATTCCAGAATCTACTATGAGAAAAGGCACTAGGAAGTAAGTATCAAAGAATAACAGCTTATGGGAGTTCATGTAGTTTTTACTTTACATGAAAAACTGGAGCACTTAGAGATTTACAGACTTGGTGAGGGCCACACTGTAAGTTGATGTCAAAAATGCTATATTATAGTTAAAACACTGTGTAAGACTTATTTCAGATTTTGATTCTTGAGAGCCTCCTGTGAATCTTTTGTTATTTTACATAATTAATAAAATGACATAGTGTAGTTTTTATTCAGGAGAACTTAAATGTTTCTTTTTTATTGTAGCATCCAGAGGCCTCCATTCAAGCTGTTTTTTCAGATGCCCAAATGCATATTTGGGCATTAGAAGGTAAGTAATCTCTGAACTATAACTTTTTTATTTTTTAATTTTTTTTATGCCAGTCTTGGTACTTGAACTCTGGGCCTGGGTGCTATTCCTAAGCTTCTTTTGCTCAAGACTAGCACCTGAGCCATATCTCCACTTCCAGCTTTTTTGGTAGCTCATTAGAGATAAGAGTTCTCTGGACTTTCCTGCCCAGGCTGGCTTGAACTGCAATTCTCAGATCTCAATCTAATGAGTAGCTAGGATAACAGGTATGAGCCACAGGTGCCTGGCTTAG
>NW_012267277.1:2275785-2276407 GCF_000151885.1 Dipodomys ordii | reverse complement strand
GAGCAAGGTAATGAGTACATTTCTTATTCAGCATTGTTGCCTCCTCCTTTGTTTTTCCCCTACTATCCCGTCCCTCTCACCTCCTCAACTATTATTCCCCATCACTCCTTCCCTCCCCCCAACCCCCAGTAAAAAGGATCCTTATATAAAAAGTTGGGGGCACAGGAAATACTCTTTTTTTTGTCAGTCCTGGGACTTGAACTCAGGGTTGGGCTCTGTCTCCTTGAACCTCTCTATGCTCAAGGCTAGCACTCTACCACTTGGGCCATAACACCACTTACAGTTTTTTCTGAGTAGTTTATTGGAGTTAAGAGTCTCACAGACTTTCCTGTCTGGGCTGACTTCACCATGATCCTCAGATCTCAGCCTCCTGAGTAGCAAGGATTACAGGTATGAGCCAGTAATACCTGGCTAGGAAATACTCTTTTTCTTTTTTTTTTTTTTCTTGGGTCCGGTCATGGGCCTGAACTCTGGGCCTGGGTGCTGTCCCTCAGCTCTTCAGCTCAAGGCTAGTGTTCTACCACTTACGCCACAGCACCACTTTTGGCTTTTTTCTTTTTGCATATGTGGTGCTGAGGAATCAAACCCAGGACCTCATGCATGCAAGGCAAGCGCTCTACCA
>NW_012267277.1:2269553-2275735 GCF_000151885.1 Dipodomys ordii | reverse complement strand
GAGATGACTCTTAAGGACTTTCCTGCCTGGACTAGCCTTGAACCTGAGTAGCTAGGATTACAGGCGTGACCCGGTTAGCATTTTTATATAGTAATATTTTTATATCTTAAAAGAAGATCACTGTTAGATATTTAGCTTTAACATTGCTCTCAACTCCTATTGAACCCAAGGCCTCGCACCTACTAGGAAAGAGTTCTACCACCAAACTATGTATCAGCCCTAGGTGTATTTTGATTTTTGGGAAAAAATATTTCTATATGAGTAGAGCCTGAATTCTTGTATATCTTTACTTCAAAAATATGCAATAGATGGATTTTAACTTACTGTTAATTTATGTTATATGAAATACGAAAATTTCATTGCTAAAGAACTGTTACATCTTATTTCTCTGTATACCAGGCTGGCCTTGAACAGGTGATGCTCCTGCTTGATCCTTCCTAGTGCTGGGATTATAGTTGTATGCTGACATGCAGAGCTCTGTTTTATAGCTACTGCTGTCTCAGTGATAACCAACGGAGGCCTTTTCTGACCATCCTGTGAAAAGTGTCTACCTCATAACTTGTTTTATTCTTTTGTTTTTCTTCCTATCACAACTTAACATATTTGTGTGTGTGTCTGCCTGTCTGTCTTGGGGCTTGAACGCAGGGTATGGGTACATCCCTGAGCTTTTTTGCTCAAGGCTAGAGCTCTACCACTTTGAGCCATGGTTCTACTTCTGGTTTTTAGGTGATTAGTTGGAGATAAGAGTCTAGAGGACTTTTCTGCCCAGGCTGGCTTTAAACCGTGATCCTTAGATCCCAGCCTCCTGTGTAGCTAGGATTACAGCTATGAGCCACCAGTGCCCAACTATAGAAATAATTTGTAACTAAAGCAGTACTAAGTATCTTTTTAACACTTAACTCCCATCTTTTGTCCATTTTTATATTGTCTCTTTCCTCTTTATAATTGTATATGGCAGATTGATTTGTCTGGTTTTGACATACTTTTTTTTCTCTTTTCCTCCTGAGGTCTATCTCACTTAGTAGCAGCATCATTCACAGAAGATAGATTTGGAGTTGTCCAGACTACACTACCAGCTATCCTTAATGCTTTATTGACACTGCAAGAGGTAAGTGATCTGTATTGTGCTGGGTATGGGTAGAAGTTAACTACCTCCTAGCTTTCCTATTATTCCTTATTTATCTAGTAAGCAAACATGTTGGAAGTTATAATGATACTGTTAAATTTCAGTCTGGAGGAGAGCGAACAGAAAGATAAGCTTCTAATTTGCTTATAAAATTTTATAGAAACAAAAAAAGTACCAAACCTGTAGGATATGAATCTGATAGTAAAAACATAAGTTAGGATATGAGAATTCTGTTTGGTGATGTAGATTTGTATTTTACATAGGTTGTAGTTACCAAAAGTGGCCTGTGATTAATTTACACAGTCATAAGTTCCCTTTTGGTCAGAGGCCAAGACGTTAGGCCAGTGGATGTCCATCACAGTCTGGGTAGTTGTTTTTAAGTATAAGTCTTGTAGTCAGGAATTACAGAAAGTCAGAAAAATAAAATCCATGCTTCCTGTTTACAGGTAGGTTTCCTTTTCTAACTTTATGCCAAGAGACACATTTTAGCACCTTATGCTATTGGTTATGTCACAGGAAAGGAACAAACACTGAGTACTTGAAGTATTTAGAAGTAGTAGTTAGGAGTGCAATATTCTTACTATAGAAGGTATTTTGGAGGATAACAATTGGTACATCTTTTGATTTGGGGAAGCCACTTAAGATAAGAAAACATGTTTTATAGTTCCTCTCCAAGGTTCAATTTATTTTACCAAGGAAAGTCTTACTCATCAAAATCAGTGATTGTATTTTTATGGCTTTTGTTTTGTAACAGAAGTATTTAATTTTTGTTTTTGTGCCAATATTAGGGCTTGAACTCAGGGGAACCCGCTCTCCCTGAGCTTTTTTGCTCAGGCTAGCACTCTACCAGTCTATGGGTATTTAACTGGAGATGAGTCTCATAGACTTTCCTTCCCAGGCCAGCTTCAAACATGCAATCCTCAGATCTCAGCCTCCTGAGTAGCTAGGATTACAGGTGTGAGCCACTACTGTCTGACTCACTTCTGGCTTTTGCTGGTTAATTGGAGATAGAGTCTCCTGAACCTTCCTATGTGGGCTGGCTTCAAAGCATGATCCTCAGATCTCAGCTTTTTGTGTTTTTGAGACTGTCTCACTATGTAGATTAGACTGGCCTTGAATTTCTTATGTAGTCCAGGCTAGCCTTGGCCTCAACCTTGTAATTCTTCGCCTTAGCCTCTCCAGCGCTAGATTACAGGTAGTAATGTACCATTATGTAGGACTGCTTTGCGTGTGTGTGTGTGTGTGTGTGTGTGTGTGTGTTTGTGTGTGTGTGTGTGTTTGTGTGTGTGTGTGTGTGAGAGAGAAAGAGAGAGAGAGAAAGAGACAGACACAGACAGACAGAGGCAGAGGCAGAGAGACAGAGAGAGGGCTCCTGGGTCTTCAACTAGAGGCCTTGGTGCTGCCCATGAGCTTTTGCTTAGGGCTAGTGCTCTACCATTTGAGCCACATCACCACTTCCAGATTTTAAGTAGTTTACTGGAAATAATAGTCTCATGACTTTCCTGCTCAGGCTGACTTTGAACTGTGACCCTCAAATCTCAGCTTCCTGAATAGCTAGGATTACAGGTGTGAGCTACTGGTGCCCCACTTGTTCTGTATTCTTTGTACCTATTTTTTCATGCATAATATTTGAGATAAATCTTTCCACATGAGTAGTTCTATTATTTGTGCTCTTTGCCAGCTACCTTTCTTCTACTGAAATAGTTTCCTACTAATTTCCTTCTAATATTGTCTTGTCTTTCTATTCTGTCTGGCAAGCATGATTTTAGCTTATCTTCTGTTCTTATAACCTGATCCTAATTCCTGTCTTGTGAAGTAAACAGAATAACACTATTTTACAGATAAGGGAGGTTCAATAATACAGTGACTTATCTCATAGCCCACACAAAAATCATGTAAGTGGCAGATCTGGGGCTTGAACCTGATGTAATTACAGGTGTTAGCTTTGTAGTAGACTCCAGGAAAAACTGCAGATCTATATTTCCTACTTTTCCTGAACTTGTCTACTATTGTGTCCTGGTTTTTGTTTTTGTTTTGTTTTTGTTCCTTCCACATAGGACTTGAGAGAATGAATGATCTACAGTATGCTTATGACTCAGGAAGGGAGAAACAACCAAGATTCCTGGCACAGTACTTACATTTATTGTGTGTAGTGCACTTTTAGTGCATTCTCTTTCTTTAAAAAAAAAAAAAAGTCTGATTGTATTGGATGTGGTAAGCTTATACCTGTAATCCCAGCCCTTGGGAGACTGAGGCAATAGGAACCTGAGTTTCAGGCCAGCTTGAGCTACATAGTAAGACTCTGTGTCAACAAACTCAGAATGACAATAGTAATAATAATATGCTCATTGGAACTCACTAAAATGATTTTATAAAGATCTTACTGCCATAGAAGTATTCTACACCAAAACGACTGTATTTTTTCTTCCTCTTACTATCAGAATTCCTAGTTTATTGAAAGGAAAAGAGTGTCTGTTTGATTGTAGTTATTTATCCCTCTGGGTAGGAGGGTATGAAATATAGATTTGTTAAAAAGTCAGGAAATAGCTCAAGTGGTAGAGTGCTTACCTAGCAAGCACAAAACCCTGAGTTCAAACAATAGTACCATGAAAAATGGGAGGCTGGGGAGACAGGAGGTGTAGCTCAAGTGACAGAGCTCCAGCTGGGAGTAAAAAAGTTGAATAGTGCATGACCTTGAGTTCAAGTGCCAGTACCAGTGCATGAACGTGCATGCCCGCACGCGCTCACACACACACACACACACACACACAATCAGGCCTTCCTTTAAAATAAAATAAAGGAGGAGTTGGGACAGAGAATATGTTTGAAGGGCAGAGTATAAAGAGGCAAGAAGGTTTGTTTTAGGGTGCTGAGAAGATGTCATTGAGACACATAACAGGACCAGTAAGCTGATATTTAGCTTCTAAGTACTAAACCCCTCCAAAGCTGCTGGATTGCTTTATTTTTGATTAAGTGAATTCAGACTTCTCTTCTGGGGTCTGAATTGAATGACAGTTCTGATGAAATGGGTTGATTATAATTTCCCCATACTGCCTTTTTTTTTTTTTTTTTAGAAAGGAAGGGATCTGCTGTGACTCATGGATGTATTCCATTATATGGTTTTAGATCTAGAAGGCATACCTAATGAAGAGAGCAAATTCCAAGTATCTGTAATTTAAGGCAAGTTGCACAATATCAGCTTCTGGGAGTTACTAAGGAACAATTGAATGGCACTGTTTTGTTCTTTTGTTTTACTTCTCAGTATCAATAACATCAGTCATTTCCCTGTGAATCATTAAAGGCAAAACATGAAAGGAAAGGGAAACCATTTGCTCTTCAACTATTCAGAGGGCAAGGAGTAGAATGGTTGCTGTCTAAAGTAGTGGTTCTTTCCTGCAGCCATCCGGAGACACCACAGTTATTACAAGGAATTCATGAGTCTGGACACATTATGGTCACCTGATAATTAACATGTGTCCTAACAGGCTTGCAGCTGTTTCTCAGAGGTTTCTCCATGCTGAATTCATAGTAATTATTTATTTCCCTCCATCAGGGAATAAAGAAGAACTATTATTCCATGAAAATTTACAAATTAAAATTTTTTTTTATTGTGATTGATTACATAAATTTCACAAATCTCATAGTATTGTGAGACAGTGATACTTAAAGTCACAAACACATTCTAACCTTCATGAGGCAAATTGTCATTATCATGGTCTATAAAGTTTGTGAATTCTATGAACTTTGACAATACAGCTATTTCTTCCACATTGGGTGATAGGTACATTTCTTTCCTTTTTGCTTAGTGTTAGCAGTTCCCTCTATCCCTTTTATTCCCTCCCTCCCAACGCTGCCCTTGAGTTGCTTAGTTCATTTTCATCAATGTCCTGTGCAGCTGATGGGTCCCTCTGTTGTATGTTTTCCCGTTTCCCTGTTTCTGTGTCCTCCTTCTAGTTCCCCTCAGATGTGTGTATATATACCATATATATGGTCAGCACATGGGGTCATTTAGTAATGATATGACAAGATGGGTGGCGTTCGTTTGTTTCTCGAGTCCTGTTTACTTTGTCATATCTCCTTACATTTTGTATTTAACATCCACATATCAGGGAAAGCATGTGCCGTTTGTCTCTTTGCTCTTGGCTTACCTCACTCAAAATGATTTTTTTTCTAGTTCCATCCATTTCCCTGTGAATGCCATTATTTTGTCCTTTCTAATGGATACATAATATTCCATTGTATATAGGTACCACAATTTTTGGATCAATTCATCTGTAGTGGGGCATCTGGGTTGTTTCTCTATCTTGGCTATTGTGAACAGTGGGGCAATGAAACTGGAGGTACATGTGTCCTTTGTATGTGCATGTGTTCCTGTTTTTTAGGGTAGATGCCTAGGAGTGGTATGGCTGGGTCATAGGGAAGGTCTATATTTAGCTTTCTGAGGTACCTCCGGACTGCTTTCCACCAGTAGTGCAATAGGCTTCCTCTTTCTCCACATCCCCTCCAGCATTTTTCCTTGGCTGAATTTAGGATGCGGGCCATTCTGACTGGGGTAAGGTGGTATCTCAGTGTTTTTTATTTGCATTTCCTTTACAGCCAGGGATGGTGAACATTTCCTCGTGTTTCTTTACCATTGTTATCTTTTCTGAGAAGTGTCTCTTTAGTTCCCTTGCCCACTTAGTAATTGGTTTGTTAAGTTTGGGAGGGATTAGTTTCTTGAGTTCACTGTATATACTGGATATTAGGCCCTTGTCTGATATATTGCTGGTAAATATTTTTTCCCAATTAGTTGGCTTTCTTTCTAGTTTGGTTGCTAGGTCTTTAGCTTTGCCGACACTTTTTATTTTAAGGCAGTCCTATTTGTCAAGTCTCTCTCAATTTGTTGCGACTCTGGGACTGTTCAGGAAGTTCCTGCCTATGCATAAGTTTCAAGAGTCTTTCCTACTCTGTCCTGCAGTAGTTTCAGAGATTCAGGTTTGATGTTGAGATCTTTAATCCATTTTGAGTTGATGTTAGTACATAGTGACAGGCTGGGTCCATTTTTAGTTTTCTGCAT
>NW_012267277.1:2251699-2267168 GCF_000151885.1 Dipodomys ordii | reverse complement strand
CTTCACCAAATATAATAGAATCACTTTCAGTTTTAAATTCTCAGTCTTATCTACTCTTATTTATAGGTGCTTTATCATCTAGAATTGAAAAAAGACATAATTTTGTGTAAAATTTAAAGTTTTTGATTTTTTTTTTCTGATTTCTGTGATAAAAGTCCTTCTACTTATCACCCAAGCAGAGTACAGTATATCAGTGCCTTGCTTCCCAGATTTGTATTTTTAAGCTCCTACTTAAAGGGCTGGTCTGGACTTCTGCTGAGCCCAAGT
This sequence comes from Dipodomys ordii, assembly GCF_000151885.1. NCBI lineage: Eukaryota > Metazoa > Chordata > Mammalia > Rodentia > Heteromyidae > Dipodomys > Dipodomys ordii. The sequence continues at coordinate 2,266,901 of NW_012267277.1, read as the reverse complement.
AACTGCTGCAGTTGCTGATCCTTCCTTGTTTTTCAAACAGTTGTGATTGTATCTCATTAAGAACCCATGCCAGGTGGGTACCAGTGGCTCATGCCTGTAATCCTAGCTACTCAGGAGGAGTTTGAAGCCAGTGTGAGCAGGAAAGTCCAGGAAACTTGTATCTCCAATTAATCACTATAAAGACAAAAGTAGAGCTATGGCTCAAATGGCAGAATATTAGCTTTGAGTACAAAAGGTCAAGGACAGCACCCAGGCTCTGAGTTAAAGCTCCACAACTGGCAGGTGCATGCATGCGCACGCACACACACACACAAAGAACACACATGCTTGTGGAATCTTCCTTTGTATCTAAAATGAAATTTTATTATTTATTGGACTGAATTGGCTTTCTTGATACCCTGAATTGGTATGTTTTCTCTTTCTTGGTCTAGGCAGTGGACAAGTACTTCAAGCTTCCTCATGCTTCCAGTAAACCACCCCGGATTTCTGGAAGCCTTGTGGACAGGTCTTATAAAACATTAAGATTTGCATTTAGAGCATCACTGAAAACTGCTATCTATCGAATAACTACTACATTTGGTGAACATCTGAAGTAAGTTGACCCATTCTTATCCATGATAATAGTCTACTTGCAGGAGTTCTCTGAGAGGTATGAGAGTTACAAAGGCTAATATGTTAAAAGTGCTATTTTGTAGCACTCCATTATGAATTAACAAAGGGAGGACAGAAAGTACTAAAATTAGCAAATGTAATTTTACACAAACATATACACATGTAAACATAGTATGTAAGTGTATACATGTACATATATACCAGAAGGTAATTTAAAAAATAATTGTTTCCAAGAGAAGAAAAGGCAAAAAACTCACAACTACCTTTCTAGAAAAGCCTATTAAAAATAATTCTGTTGTTCATGTTGAGTGAAGACTTGGATGAACAGAGTGCTCCATAAATGAGGCCATGGTGTTTTGTGAATCACACTGGAAAATCACCTTCTGAAACTAAGCAGAGAGAAAACCACCAGTGCCAAATCAGTTTATATTAGTGTCATTGATGTTTAGTGCTTTGTTACCATGAAATTATCTACCTTAATTAAATTATGTTTTTCATAATTATAAATGAGCTGTAGAAGGCACAAAAGATTTCTCTGCTTTTTCTGTATGTAGTCAATAAAATTTAGGACTTCCTCATCCTACCTACTTATGGAAGCAAGGAGTATATACATATATTTACTTGCAAAATACACACCAGTAGAGAGAGCATTTATGGAGTACTTTGGTTCTGTATGGGGATATAAAATTGCTGTAGATAACCCTATATCATTAAAGCCTGTATTAACTTAATTAAAAACAAACAAAACTATTAACTTCTAGACCTGTGCTGTCCAATATGATAGTCACATATTATAGTTTTTCACTTGCATTTCTCAAAGACCCTGTGAAGTATAGAGATTATCCAGATGGTACAGATGTAGAAACTGAGGTGCAGAGAGGATAATTCTTGCCTGAGAGAACAGTCTAATGCATGTTAGAACATGAACCAGAAATCAGGTCTTTCTTGCTCTTAAAAATCTGCCTTTCCATCTGCAACATTAGTTTACCTTGAAAATACGAAGTGGCATGTGAGATATGCTCAGGGTACATTCATTGATGAGTTTAGAGAATGAAATAGATGTTGAAAATAAGGGAGAAAAGAGGAAATAAAGTGACGCTGTGGCTCAATTGGTAGAATGCTCGCCTTGAGCTGAAGCGCTCAGGGACAGCACCCAGGCCCAGAGTTGAAGCCCCAGGATGGACAAATAAAAAAGAGGAAACAGAAACTAACATAAGAAAGAAAAAGTGATGGCTGATTAAAATGATAAGAATGGAATTCCTCCATTTTTCCTCTGAGAAAAGCCATATTTAAATATGTACTCAGCTGATGAATAGAGCCTACTTTATACGAATAGGGGAGAGTGGTATGGTGGAATGTTAGCTCTAGTTATATCTGGTTAAATCATTGACTCTTGTTTGTAGGTGAGTTACCTAAGGGGTACCTCACCCAAAGTTATGTAGGTAGTAAGTTACTGAACCTGCATTCAGACCCAAGTCTTTACAACCGTGGGGCTTTATTGTTCCTCCAGTACCCTGAGCCTTTTTGATGCTGTTTATTTGGTGTTAATAGAGATAAAATGAGATAATACATATGTGAAGCCCACTAAATGTTGTATATTGTGACAACTCACTATCCACTCCCTGAACTCTTCAAGAACCAGGTACCAAGAAATAAGCTCTTGAGCCTTGATAGTTAATTAAGGCCAGTTACTCATTAGAGACGTTTATTTAGCATCTGCTTACTCTTTTTTTAAAAAAATACATTGTATAGGGTATATTTGAGGTTTAAAACATATTATAGAATACATTTAATAGTAATATGGTTATGATAGTGAAGCAAATCTCACAGCTACTTTTTTTCTGAGTGACACAAATAGTTAAAAATCTACTTATTTAGCAAAAAGGCCTATTACAATAGTTCTTTTAGTTAGAGTCCCTATGTTGTAACATTAGATCAGCAGATTTACTGTCCTACATTTCTTCTTTGGGCCTGCATCTTTTTTTGCTGGTCCTGAGGCTTGAATTCAGGGCCTGGGCACTGTTCCTGAGCTTCTTTTGCTCAAGGCTAGCATTCTAGCACTTGAGCCACAGTGCTTCCAGCTTTTTTATTGGAGATGAGAGTTTCATGGACTTTCCTGCCCAGGCTGGCTTTGAACTGTGATCCTTAGATCTCAGCCATCTGAGTGGCTAGGATTACAGGTGTTAGCGCCTAGTGTCTACATTTTTCTCTCTCCTCTCTTTAATCAGATTTGATTGAGTTCCATCCTATATCAGAGTTTACTTGCAGGGCAGAGGTTATTTTGAGAGTCAAGAGTACTAGCAACAAATAGTAAGTGATAATTTAGTGGAGGGGAGAATCATGGGAAAAGCCCCAGATAACCGTGTTTAAGAGTTCATACCTAGAGGGTACTTGAAATGATTCCATTAGAGGTAGCTAAATGGTGAAGAAATATGTAGAAGGCATTCTAAGAGATGTTTTATAACAAAATTATTAAAAGAAGGTTTTTGGCATCTTCAAAGCAGGTGATTTTTTTATCTTTTAGAATTTTATCACTCAGTAATGATACATTATTATTTAAGAACTAGATTATCACAATCCTTTTTACTTAATTTTTGCCCAAAGGTTTTAAAGAGAGTTTTATACTAGTTTCAATGTGTATTTACCCTAATTTTGTTAAAGTAATGTGTTTTCATGAGAGTGGAGAGAACCATCCAGAACATTATGTGTGTTCAAAGGGAAGAGTAAATCTAAACCACCAAGCTGTTACCTTTGAAAGCGATTAATGGGGTCTATTGTGTTTTAACCAAACATTTTAGTTTAAAGGATTTTATATTAAAGGCAATTCACATACTCTACAATTCAAAGATAATGTTCAGATCTGGTTTAAATAAAGTAATAAAATCCAGAACATCTACTACAAGGCCTGGAACTCTGCACAGCAGGTTCCACAGCAGAGCAGGTTAAAATCGATGCCTTCACTTGTCAGTCTTAATTTGCTTTGGTCTTTTAGAAGGTAGAAGTATGCCATTACTGAATGCAAACCCTCCTCTTCATTAGATTAAAAAAAAAAGGTTTTCATCCAGTTTTTTCAGAAGTACTAAATAAGTGGGGATTTCTATTCATTTTTAATTGTTTTGAAAAATATTGACTCTGCGCTCTGTGGTTCACTTAATATGCTTAATGTAAAATAAAGCTTATGCTTTGCATTTATGTTTCATTTAGTGCTGTGCAAGCATCTGCAGAACATCAGAAAAGACTTCAACAGTTCTTGGAGTTCAAAGAATAGTTAAGTAATATAAACTGTGTTCATTACACTGCTGATACAACTACAGATGGGACAGTAAATGTTCAGCATTCTTGGATCAGAAGAAAATGGACTAATTAGATGCTTCCTTTGTCGTGGTGGTTGCTTTGAAAACTATACTTTAATGGGAGAAATCATGGAAAGAAATTCTCAGCAGAATAACTGAAAACTGCCTTTTCTGTACCCAATGCTTTTTGTGTGTGTGGTATAATAAAATCTTTATTCAATTCTACAGGAGCATCTATGGCAATAGAAATGGCTCTAGCTCATATAACTTAATAATAACTCAAAAAAATTAGAATTTACTTTTGAAAGGAGTGGAGTCAGTTTTGAAGTTAAAATAGGTTGTCTTGATACAGTCTTTCATTCCAAGAGTTTAGCTTTCTGTAAACTTGAAATACATAAACTTCTTAAGATTAGTTTCTGTTTACTGAAGGATAAAAATGGTAACAATGGAGAAAAATTTACAGTAAAAATATAGTCTAAAGGACATATTTTGTTAATCTGTTAGGTTGTGTTTTTGTTTCCAGGAACAAATTAAATTTGCATGATTGTCCAAAAAAGTCTCAATTTACAGATGCTAACTCTATATAAAGGAATGTGGAAAAAAATCAGTTCTTGTTACAAGAGTAAACATTCACAGTAGGTTTTTGAGAGACAATTGACTGACATCTTTGAATTTATTTTATATCATGTTGGTAAACAATAAATGTCTGGGTATTTCCCCAACTAGTTTTGCTTGCTTTTTCTGGAACAAAACATTAAATGATAGTTTCTCAAGGGAGAGAGAAAGTTTTGCAAGAAAAACCAGGAAACTTTCTTTCTTTTTCTACATTCATCTTCATTAGATCAAATCGTTTAGTGAAGTTAATCTGGCCTCACAGAGGGAGCAGCCTCTTCTGTGTTAACTGGCTAATTAAAATATAATAGGAAGATCTTTAAAAGCCAGAAACAACTTAGTCATCAAATAGCAAGTGAAACCAAAACATCAGAGAGATTACTACTTGTGAGTTATAGTCCCAAATGTGAGCGAGCTGATTTTATAAGTTATTAGATCTACTACTTTGGAGATGAAAGATTGGAGTCCTGGTGCTAGATATTCATTGACTGGCTTTAAACTAAACTTATTCATAATTCTTTCCTATTATCTCTTCCCTCAAGTCCACATAGTACTGTATATGAATCTTTAATGTGGTATATATGTCTTCCATTTGTCTGCTTCATTGATATATTATATCTTTACAATAGTGTATTTTAGCTTCAGGACCTATTACCCCTTAAACCAGCACATGCGAAATTATAACTGAATCCTGCTGGTCTTTAAAGTGTCTTTAAGGAACAGTTCCCCAATTGTGAAGTGTTTGGGTATTTAAGCCTCCCCACCACCCCCTTTATGTCTGAGTTTGAGCTGATCTCTTTTTGAAAGTGAAAGTTGAATTTTAAATGTGGTAGTTTCTTATAGATAACCAGAAAATTCTGGCTAGCTTAACTAGAAACTGTTGCATTCCATATATTAAAGCCGTAAACTCTCTTCTTTTCTCTTTCTCTCTCTCCCTCTCCCATCCTCCTTTCTTTCTCTGTGTATATGTATGGGTATGCATGCAGTACTGTGGATTGAACCCTGGTGTTGTTTGCTAGACAAGCACTATACACTTGAACTACATCCTGTCTTTTTGTTTGTATTTTCCTTTTCAGATAGGGTCTTGCTGACTTTGTCCTAGTGGGCCTGGAACTAGAGATCCTCCTGCTTCTGCCTCTCAAGTAATTTTGATTATAAATTATGACACCATGCCCAGCTTTAATTCATAAGCTATTTATATTTTTTGGCTGCCTCTGACTGAAGCCTTTTGGAAAATAAGTCTTTGTTTTTTGTTGTTCTGGTTTTTTTGTTTTGTTTTGTTTTTTGGTCATGGGGCCTGAACTCTGGGCCTGGATGCTGTCCCTCAGCTCTTCAGCTCAAGGCTAGTGCTCTACCACTTGACATAGCGCCACTTCCAGCTTTTTCTGCTTATGTGGTATTGAGGAATCGAACCCAGGGCCTCATGCATTTGAGGCAAGCACTCTACCTCTGAGCCACCTTCTTAGCCTCAATATAAGTTTTCTTATTCTTCTGCTCCTATTAAAGAAAATTCGTATATTTAATCCTCTGGATTCCTGAGATGGAAGATAGAACAATTTCTTTTAAACTTAGACTTCTATAAATTGTCTGGTCTTGTCATTAACCATGTATTTTAGACAAAGATATGAGCGTGTGAATGTTTCAGAGATGTTTGATCCTATAGGCCACATAATGCTCCCTGTTGGAAATTAGGACACTGCCTTCCTGATCTGTATTTTATTTGTAGGTAAAGGGATGGGTCTTTTTTTTCCTGTTGTGTGTTGGTCTTTACATGCCAGCTATTGGGGCAAGTGTGTTATTAAAAGGAGCTTCTTTTCCTACCTACAAGGAGGACTTGGAGAAGACCAAGAGGAGAGAAGCTGTCTTTTGATCAAGTCACATCCTGCCTACCAGCCAGCCAGTGCTCTGACATTGGTGTGAGAAATCAGAGAGCATCTTTAAATGTCTCTGTCAGGCAATAACAAGATTTTATCAGTTCCTATAACTTAAAAACACTCTGTTTTGTGTGTCTTTCTAGAAATATTTATGATACTCAATTTATGCCATTTTGTATATGATTGATACTGATTTGGGTTGAAAAATAAATTCATAGTTCTTAAAAAGTATGATTATTAAGGTATGTGTGACTGTGATTTTTAGTATGTATGTGTTTCCTTAATCATTGGTCTCAATTGGCAGTTGGTCTCAACGGTTGCTTATAAAACCTAGAAATGGTTAACTTCTTTAGCAATCAAGCCTTTGCTCTTAACCAGACTAATTTGGTAGGTAATCTTTTAGTGTTAACTCTAATGAACCTGAATTCTAAAAATCTTTCTCTTTTTTGTCTTGGCTGTAATTTTCCCCCCAAAAGTAAACAAAGGGTGCTGGTGCTGAAAGCTATCTTTTAATGGGAGGCTTCTTTTCTTGCCAAAATAGTGGTTTTAGACAGATCATATTTCCCCTAGGATAACAGGTCTGTCAACTTTCCTTAAATTTGTCTGAACTTCACTGTTAGGTCATCGTGGTACTAAAGCCCTTAACTCTCTTTCTTGCTGTCCCAACCCACAGTCATGTTTAAAGTCAAGTAGCTTAGAACATAAGATGGCTATACTATAATTCATCATTTAAAAATCTAACTGTTTTTTAAGTATAAGTTATTAACCACTGTTTAAGCATGACTACTATTAGGCATTGAACCCAGGGCCTTGACTTGTGCATGCTAGGCAAGAACTCTACCACTGAGCTACATGCCAACCCTGTTTTTAAAATTATCTAAAAAAATTACTTGTTTAAAATCAGGGACTTGCTATGTAGTTCAGACTTGCCTTGAACTCATTATCATCCTGCCTCTGTTTATTGAGTGCTGAGCTGATAGGTACGCCTCACCACAACAGGCTTTTGACTACCACTTTGTTTATTTGTTTGTTTTGCTGGTAGTAGGTCTTGAACTTAGATCCTCTTGCCCTTGCTTGGTTTTACCCTCACAGCTAGTACTCTGCCATTTGAGCCATACTTCCACTTTTGGCTTTTTGCTGGTTATTTGGTGATTAGAGTCTCAGATTTGTCTGCTTGGGCTGGGTCCCAATTCTCAGCCTCCTGAATAGCTGGGGTTATAGGTATTGAGCCACTGGCACCTAGCTTGCCTGCCTGTATTTTTAAATGAGCAACATCATTATTTTTTTGAGGGTAAAAAAAGGCATAGATAAGCACCCACCCTTACAATATTCAGCCGTGTTTCTCAGCAATCTTGGTGGGTAGTTGCTGTAGTGAAGTACAAGTTAATATGGAGTTACATGATCAAAAACTTGAAATAAGCCAGGCTTACGTGGCTTAGCCTATAATCCTAGCTACTCAGACAGATCTGAGAATGATTGAAGCCTGCCTGAACAGATAAATCCACAAGACTTATCCCCAAATGTCCACCAAAAGGCCAGTAGTGGAGACATGGTTCAAGTGATAGAAAGCAAGCCATGAGTAAAAAAGCTGAGTGAGAAAAAGCCAAGCAAAAATGGAAGGCCCTGAGTTGTTGAAGTCTCAGTACTGCTTTTTTTTTTTTAACTGAGTGACATATTTACTATCTTGGCACACCTATTAGAAATTAAGTGAATGAGATAGTCCTTGCCTGAAAGGAGTCTGCAGTCTTCTGCAGTGCCGTTTGGAACCTGCATCATTAGATGCAGGTTTCTGTGCATCAGGATCACTCAGATTATGTATTAGATGGGCAGTCTGGGCTCCATTTCAATGTACTTCAAGCCTGGACCGGTTCCCAAGAGATCTAGTTTCTAACAAAGTCTAGACAAGTAGTGTGAAAGTCACGCCATGAGAAGCGTTTATTCAAGACCAGAGAGTCCCAAAACTTAATGCATCAGAATCTCTTGGAGAGCTTCTTAAGACAACTTTAAAATAATATTTTTGTTGTTATTGTAAAGGTAATGTACAGAGAGGTTTCAGTTACATGTCAGGTAATAAGTACTTTTTGTTGTTGTTGTTGTTTGTAAGACTTGAACTCAGGGCCTGGGCACTGTCCTGAGCTTTTTTGCTTGAGACAAGTGCTCTGCCACTAAGCCACAGCTCCATTTCCAGTTTTCTGGTAGCTAATTGGAGAGAAGAGACTCAGAAACTTTCCTGCCTGTGCTAGCTTTGTACCACCGTCCTCAGATCTCATCCTTCTGAGTAGTCAGGATAACAGGCATGAGCCACTAGCACCCAACAATGACTACATTTCTTTTTGGACAGTGTCACCCCTTCCCTTGCTCTCCCCCAATTTTTCCCTCTTGTCCCCACCCACAAGTTGTATAGTTATTTTCAACATAGTTAAGACAACTTTTGATCCTGTCTTCAGAGAAGCTGATTCAGTATGTGATGCTAATATTGCTGGGTATTTTGGAACCAGTGTTTTAGTGGTATTTTCTCATATGAGTGTCTGAAGCGTGAGAACTCTGCTATAAAGTAGAGTTCTTCCATTTGATTCATTTATTGGGAAGCTTGAAGAATACTATTAAATCCAATGGGTAATGCAAGACTGTGGACAAAAGTGTTGTTTGTTCCTTCTACTTGAGTTTCTGTTTTTCTGGCAAACTTTCCATTCTTCAGAAGCCTTCCCACATACTCCCTAAAATGTTTTAGTGTGCCTTATTCAATGCTTGGTCATTCATTGGGCAGGGGTGGGGGCTTCTCACATTGATGAATGATAGATTTTCCATTTGTAGAGTATAAGCTCTATTCCTTCCAGGATTTCAGTCACAGTCTTTAGCAGACTTTTTTTCTTTTTTTGGTGCTGGTCCTGGGGTCTGAGCTCAGGGCCCAGGTACCATCCCTAAGCAGTTTTGCTTAAAGCTAGTGCTCTACCACTTGACCCATAGCTCTATTTCTGACTTTTTGGTGGTTAACTGGAGATGAGTCTCGTGGACTTTCTTGCCTGGGCTGGCTTTGAACTACAATTCTGATGCTCAGACCTCAGCCTCCCGAATAGCGGGGATTATAGATAGGCATGAGCCACTAGGACCCTGCACATGATGGTGTTTTGAAGTTATGTTGACTCTTGATTAGTTTCATTGTTCTGAACTCATTAGTAATAGTCAATTAGTCTCTTCCTAGTTATATCATGATTCTTGGTGACAGGACTCAATCTCCACCTCAAATTGGCTTGAACAAGAAGGAAAATTGATCCCAAGAGCACAGGGAAGTGTGGGTGAGCCCAAGTGTAGATTTGTTTTTAGGCCTCATGAAGAGCATGGAAAGCTGCCAGGATCTCAATGATTCTCTGCTTTCTTCACCAATCTGTTTTCTTCATCAGTCTCTCATTCTTCCAACTGGCTTTCTACCACTTCCTCCAGTTACCCTCTCACTCTGGAATTTACACATAACAGAGACTAGCCAGCTGTTTCTGAAGGCCAACTAAATTCCTGATGGAGGATGTGAGGGTGATCTGGCTGCGACATCTGTCACCCCATTGATCGCCAGGGTTGATTCGGCTGATCTGGCTGGCTAGGCAGGTGTCCCCTTCCTCACCGCTCCATGTGTGTCCTTCCCGAAGCTGCGCGCTCGGTCGAAGAGGAAGACCATCCCCGATAGAGGAGGGCTGGTCTTCGGTCAAGGGTGTACTAGTAGCTGTGCTCCTCTGCTAGAACCTCCAAACAAGCTCTCAAGGTCCAAATTCCTGATAGAAAGAAATTAGTACAAACAGATCATGTGTCCAAGGGTCTAATCAGGCATAAGGGACAATGTTGTACAGTGGCAACATGGCTTTGGAGGAGTTTACCTTCGATGGTGAGAATGAAGTGCACAGTAGAGGCAGTTCCTAGAGATTTCCAGGATAGAGGACAAAATTCAGGGCTTACAAAGAAGGACTGGTGAATCTTCTTATAAACATGGTGAGAAATTCTGTCAACAGGAACTTAATTTATGAACAATGGAGAAGGAAGAAATTGAGGAGAAATAGAGGTAAATATGAATATTGAGCCATGTCTTACGGGGTTGTAACTATAGAGTATTCAACACAATGGCAAATAAGTCAGTGTTAGGAAGTTAAAATGTTCTTAGGTTAAAATGTAAAAGAGCAACTGTATGATTCTTTTGTTTGAAATTAAGTATCTGGCCTTGATCCTTCTGCCTCCTGTCTTGGAAGTGCTGGTGCTCAGTGTTAGTAGGCTTTGACATATTAAAAATAGTCCTAAAATGTCCCTCCTCAACATATTTAAGGATTGATGCTGCAAGGGAAAGAGTGACATTTTCTAAAAAGAAATGTACTCATTACCTGACTTGTGTAACTGTGCATCACCTTTTTAAAAAATTACTTCATTGTTTTAGAGTGGGGTTAACTTTACATATGTCAGGTATTAAGTACATTTCCTTCCTCTTGCATATTATCTGTTCCCTTGTTCTCTCCCATTTCCTCCCTCCCCTCCATCCACAAGTTTTGTGGTTCATTTTCATCAATGTCCAGTGCAGCCAGTGGGCTCTGCTGCTGTCTGTGCATTATCTTTATAACAGCAATAATGTTTTTTAAAGAATGTTAAATATATAATTCTATATTACTAGATTTCTTTCAGGACCTCTATTTTTCTGCTTTAGAACTTTTCTGTGGCTCTTTTTCAAAATATGTCCTAATGTATAGATATGTAGTTCCTATATATAGGTATGTTAAAAGATAATGTCCAATGTTTTTTATGTGTATTTATGTGTGCATATCAGGAATAGTTAATAGTAACAGGATTGAGGGCATAAGTGAGGTGATAATTCAGCAAGCAGGAGGCCCTAAATTCAATCCCTAGCCTTGCCAAAAAAAAAAAAAATTAATGTTAACAAAAGTCAGAATAGAGGTATAGGGGAAGAAGGTAGCATGTTGTCGTGGGAAGACATGAGGAAAACTTCTGAGACACAAAATATCTTGATTTGAGCTGTGTGCATCTAGGCATACTGAACTTCACTGATTTGCATTTGTAAGACTGGTATACTGTCCTCTGAAGTGTGGCTCTATGATAAAGTATGAACTCAAAACCTTGTGTTTTCTAGGAAGGTACCTAGAAAACACAAGGTTTTGAGTTCATACTTAACAAAAAAAAAAGTACTTCCATGTGCATTATGCCTTAACAAAAAATATATTAAAACTGACAACCACCAGGAGTGATGGATAGATCCAAAGGCATTTTACATACCTTTTAGTTAAAGGTAGAACAAGATTTTTTAAGTAAAGTAAGGATACGGCCTATTTTAGTGGCATAACCATCAAATGACCTAATGGACATATTGGGCACACTGCACCTGCTTACCAAAGATCCAGCATTCACAAGTTCAAGTTGAATGTTTACAAATTCTGCCATATGTTCATTCATAAAAAGCTTCATGAAATTTTGAAGGATTAAAATCATCTAAAGTTGCTGAGACTGGTTTGGGAAGAGGGAAGGGGGTAAGAGGGAGAATGACAGTGGGTGATTGATCAAGATGCATGTGTAAGGCTCTGGTAGAGTGCTTGCCTTGCATGCATGAGGCCTTGGGTTTGATTCCTCAACCCCACATAAACAGAAAAAGTCAGAAGTGGTGCTGTGGCTCAAGTGGTAGAGCACTAGCCTTGAGCTGAAGAGCTGAGGGACAGAGCCCAGGCCCAGAGTTCAAGGCCCCCCCCCCAAAAAAAAGATGCATGTGTATATAAATGTACAATTACTTGCATGCTAATAAAGTAAAATATAGAAATATGCCCCAAATCAAAGTGTATTTGCAAATAAGGCAATTAAAGTGGAGAGAAATTAAAAATGATGATTACAGCATTCCATACATTTTGAAATTAAACATAACTTTTAAATCACCTGTAGATCAAAAAGGAAATCATAAGTAGGTACTAGAAAAATGTTTTTTAATTAAGTAAATGTTGACACTTGTGAGATACAGCAAAAGCCATACTCAGAGTGAAATGTATACTTGTTTTTGTTTATTGTTTGTTTTGATTTTTGACAGAGTCTCATGACATAGCTCAGGCTGGCCTTGAACTAGAGAGCTTCATGTCTAAGTGTCCTGAATGCTAGAGTTATAAGCCAGGTGAAATTTATCTTTTACTTTTTTGTGTGCGTTGGTGTAAGCCCCCACTAGTGCCCAATTCAAACCTTTTATTTTTAAATGTGCATATTAGATAAATGCTAGGCATGAATAAGCTAAATATAATTTTCTTTTTTTTTTTTTTTGTCGGTCATGGGGCTTGAACTCAGGGCCTGGATGCTGTACCTGAGCTTTTTTTTTTTTTTCCCTCAAGGCTAGTGCTCTACCCTTTTGAGCCACAGTGCCTTTTGGCATTGGTGATTTTCAAGGTAGGGTCTCACTTTATGCCAGGCTGGCTTGTACTGTGATTTTCTTACTTGTGTTTCCTCATGTTGCTGGTGCATGATACTTTACCTAGGCATTGTGATTCCCCCATAGCTGTGATTTTGAACTGTGCAAGAGTGCCCAACCCCTTGGGTAAGATGGAATCTTGTGAGCTTTTATACCTGGGCTGGCCATGGCTAGGACTGCAGGCTTGAGCCACCACTCAGCGAGGAATCATGTCTTTTTTATGTCCCTAGTGCCTTCTCAGGTACCTTACCATATATATGTTTGACATTCGCTTAAGCTGAATTGAACTTGTCATTGTGTTAGGGCTGTTATCACCCCAGGGCCTCAGACTCAAGTATCTACAAAAATTAAGCACGTGATGATGACAAGATGAGTGAGTAAGGTGATCTAGGTGGGAGACACAGCACATTGGTTACCATGAGCCCATCTACCTGGATGCCTGCTGCAGCTCCTAGCTGTAGTGGCTCTTGCTCTTTGAGATGCTGGTCCAGTACAACTAGAGCTTCCTTTTTGTAAGAATGCATAAATTTGGATTTTGATGTGAAATCTCCATTGGTAAAGTATTGTAAACTAATTTTAAAGCAATGTAGTTTTGGGCACTGGTGGCTCATACATGTAATACTAGCTACTCAGGAGGCTGAGATCTAAGAATCATGGTTCAAAGCCAGCCTGGACAGAAAAGTCTATGGGACTCATCACCAGTTAACCACCAGAAAACCAGAAGTGAAGTGGAGCCCAGGCCTGGAGTTCAAGCCCTATGACTGACAAAAAATAAAAACCCCCACAATACAGTGAGTGTCAAATCAAACTACATAGCTCCATAATGTCTAGTATGCAACTCACTTTATTTCACTTTTTTTAAAAAAGTGCCAGAACTGGGGCTTGAACTCAGGGCCAAGGTACTGTCCCTGAGCAATTTTTTTTGTTCAAGGCTAGGTAGCACTCTATCATTTGAGCCACAGCTCCACTTCTGGTTTTGCTGGTTAATTAACAATTTGAGTCTCATGAACTTTACTTCCCTGGGCTGGCTTTGAAGCTTCATCCTCAGATTTCAGCCTCCTGAGTAGCTAGGATTACAGGCATGAGCCACTGACACCCAACCATTTCACATCTTGAGATGGGAATGTGCTTTATATCAAAACATCCCAGCCAACAGATTTGAGCAGATTCTTCGATCAAGTATATTTCTACCTGAAGGAAAGTGTTCTGATTGCCTCCTAATCGGGTTTCTGGGTCCTTTTTTTTTGTCGGTTGTGGGGCTTGAACTCTGGGCTTAGGCGCTGTCCCTGCGCTCTTCAGCTCAAAGTGAGCGCTCTACCGCTTGAGCCACAGCGCCTCTTCCGGTTTTCTAGTGGTTTATTGGAGATAAGAGTCTCACGGACTTTCCTGCCTGGGCTGGCTTTGAACTGTGATCTTCAAATCTTAGCCTCCTGAGTAGCTAGGATTATAGGCGTGAGCCACGGGCGCCCGGCTTGTATTTTTTTTTAAGCTTTCTTTGTAGTTGGCTGTTCACCCCAGCTGAAACAGACATGTGCTGTCAAAGATATATTCCCCCCTCCTTTTGTTATAACATTCCTAATGATGCATTCTGACTCTTTCACTCTGTTTTCTACACATTTGTCACCACTTCTGCATTTGGATCTTCCTGCTGGAAAATCTGAGGCTTACATGGAAGATTGATTTTTAATGCCCCTTGTGTTGTTTTTCTGCTAGGACATTTGCATGTAATTATACATTTTAAAAATAGGAGACCATGGAGTTTGAGGGAAAAAATAGGAATCTTCTGTGTAGATGAGAAAATGGAAAGGCTGGCCTTTAATTTTCATTAACATCCCAATTACATTGTGGTGAACCTTGTGATGATTTCTATCCCTTGTAAGGCAACACCTGGTTTTGGTTCCAGGGAGAGAAAGGGACCAAGCCTGGCTGATTCAACCCTTGCTTAATCATGGAAGAGTTGATTGGAAGTCTTGTGATTTCCACTGGCCAGCAGAGGTCACTATTTCAAAGTTGTTAGAGAAATTGTCTCTAATCCATACTCTCTTGTTGGCAAATTGTTTTATTCACAGTACTAATGGGAGATTAAAAAATTCATGCTTTTTTGTATTTCCCATGCTCTACAAAAACTTTTTTTTTTGTCTGTCATGGGGCTTGAATTCTGGACCAGGGCGCTGTCCCTCAGCTCTTCAGCTCAAGGCCAGCGCTCTACCACTTGAGCTACAGCGCCACTTCTGGTTTTCTGGTGGTTTATTGGAGATAAGAGTCTCACAGTCTTTCCTGCCTGGGCTGGCTTTGAACAGCAATTCTCAGATCTCAGCCTCTTGAGTAGCTAGGATTACAGGCATGAGCCACCAGTACCCGGTTTACTATTTTTTGTGTGTGTG